>NC_047071.1:15744923-16096734 GCF_902459465.1 Asterias rubens
TTAGAGAAGTACAAATTTCTGATGTAAAATCAACCAATCAAAATAATTTCCGAGAATTTTGTGATTATGCAAGGCGGATTTAGGACGGGTTATTTAGAACGGTGCCATGAGCGTAAATTCTGTTACGCGGTGGTGATGCTTGACAGCCTTATCGAAACTTATAAGTTTGTTTGATTGGGCTTACAGGCTCCGTCAGAACAATGTGCGCTTTAGCCCTAGCCAATGCCCAAGCCCTAGCCGTGTTTTCGAAAACGCCTATAAAGCAGAGACGGTCTAGTCGAATCGGGTATACTGCAATACTAATTAGTTACATTTGGCATATTTTGTTTTATCCGTGCTTTATATAGAATTGGTTTGCAGCTGTCGTGTTCCATGGACTTCCATCGCTTTCCATTAGATGGCCAAGCGTGTGAGATAGAAATGGAGAGCTGTGAGTTCATTTTATTGTTTCAAGTTCAATATTTCCGAGATTGTTTGTACAGAATGTATAGAGTTTAAAATAAACCGTTCGATTCCATTTTAGATCTCATGTAAAAATACCATCTGCTGTTACGACCGCGTATTTTTTAAAGCCTCCTCGCATCCAGGTCTTGATAAAACATTCTTTGTAGACCCTTTGTTTTCACGAGATACAATCAAAGAGTTTGCATCTTATTGAGTCGCGTGTTTATACAACCTTAAAGATGCTATGTTTTAATTTGATATATTTTTTAAAATTTTCTTATGGGTATTTAATACACGAACAAGAAATGATTAAACAAAACAATACGCCAAATGGAATAGTGTGTATGCATCAAAAATCGTTTGGAGAAGACAAACCTTTGGAAATCGGATGAAGAACTTTGGAACCGTCCGATTGTTTTAATCACACATGTAGATGTATACAAAAACACCAACATATGGACATTTCATTTCAAAGGGTGGTCGCTTTATCGCCGAAAATCCGGATCGATCGATGTCAATGCAGGACGACTATTAGTCCTATTATAGAAAAACACAATCTGAGAAGCGTTTCTGCAGTAACGTTCGTCAGATTCAAATTAAGGGGCATACAAACTGATATACATAACCACATTACATTACATATGAAATGTCTCTAAAAATGTTTCTTATTTATACTATTATCAAAAGCTGATGTGGACTTCATGTAACCATGGGTATTGCCATTAATTTTTAAAAAGTGATTACCAAACGTATACCTTCCTTTAAGTCATCGACAAAATGCATTAAGGCAACTATTTTTCATCAAGTCTCGAAGAAAAAATGTCACTGTTTGTTGAAGAGCAGATATTTGGTGTCATTTAAACCGTGTCCTACTTAAGAATGCCTTACATCTCATCGATTAGATTGTGCATGAGTTGTGACAAAATAAAACAACGCCCATCATCTAACTGTACAAACGATCGTTGCAAAATTGTGTCTATGTTGTCTATCAAGTTCGGTTGTCAGACAATGTCATACAAAAAAAATACAAATTAGCCGAGTTAGTTAGATAAACAAGGAAGGAAGAGTAGCACTTAAAGACTAATGACATAGTCTTTAAGTGCTACCACTATGTTATTTACAGTCCATAAGTGCAAAAAAACTACAAATTAGCTGAGTTAGTTTAGATAAACAAGGAAGGAAGAGTAGCACTTAAAGACTAATGACATAGTCTTTAAGTGCTACCACTATGTTATTTATTTACAGTCCATAAGTGACATTAGGCATACCTTCCTTGTTCAAGACAAGGTCATGTCTGGCTTCTAATTGCAAATTTCTTAATTATGATGTGTCGTCGTCTGGTTAGACAGTGGAAAACATAGAAGTTAAAGGAACATGTTGCCTTGGATCGGACAAGTTGGTATTAGAAAAGCGTTTGAAACCGTTTGTTATGATTCACACAGTGTTTAAATTCCCTATACAATAATTTATGTCATTGACTTATTTTGTGTTATAAGGCCCACAGTTCGTCTAAAACGGTTAAACGCTCAAATCCGCACATGCCCATGATTTTTGTGCAATATGATTTTATAACACCGAAGTGAAACTTTTTTTGCGATTTGTCTTTTTTTTTTACAAATAAATTAACCGCGTGAATATAATACTAAATAAGAAAGAAATCCAAATAAACTCTGGAAAACAGACAATCAAAGTTTGTATTTCAATGTTAATGTATGTGTTCAATAGTTGAATACACAGACTCTGATCTGACCTACCGATGGGACATGCAGATGCCGATTGAGTACCACGCAAACCATTTGAAACTACCGCAGTACGATCTCAAAGGAGGCAACATACACAACTGCTCAAGGACACTCCGTACAGGTTGGTACTAAAGATATCGCCCGGTATCACGCCACTTACATGAAATAATGTCCGCCTCCTCTACCCGTCTATTATGTTTTTTTATGGATCAGTCTGTTATTACGGATTCACAATTTCCGTCGATGCGAATTTACAATCGCGAATCAGTATTCAACGAATTGCCATTAAAATTAACAATTTTTTTGAAAAGGCAACGTTGGCCGCGTAGCTCGATAAGAATCATTGTTTGTTTTCTTTTTAGACATGAGGCAACAGCGCTACAATGTGATTCAATATTTCTAAACGAACTATGTTTTCTCTATCTTCAGGAAATTTCTCTTGTATTGGCATTAAACTAATCTTCGGACGTAAAATTGGCTACTACATCCTGCAGACTTACATTCCGAGTATTCTGATGGTTATTATGTCATGGGTATCTTTCTGGATTGAGATTAAGGGGTCCCCGGCCCGAGTGGCTCTGGGCGTGACAACTGTGCTCACCATGATAACCACAACCAATGGAGCTCGGCAAAATCTACCCCCAGTTTCTTACGTCAAGGTATAAACATCCATTACACCTGGGCCTCACATATAGAGAGCTGCTTACGCACAAAAACAGCGTAGCACAACAACATTGTGTTTAACAGAATAAGGTTACTAGCCAAACTATGTACAATTTTTGACTGGTATCCTCTTCATTTCTGCTAAGCGAAAATTTGTTAAGCAATAATTTCTGCTTAAGCAGCTCTATCGCGGAAATTGGGCTTTGGACCCAATTTCATGAGAGCTGCTTAAGCCTCTCTTAAAAATGGTTTGCTAAGCAGAAATAAGCAGGATACCATTCACAAATGGTACATATGACATGGTGGTTTAGCTGGTAACCTCAAACTGGTAAGCACAATTTTGTTATGCTTAGCCCCTTTGTTCTTAAGCAGCTCTATGCAATTTGGCCCAGAGTGCATTTGTAGCATAATTTTAAAATTATATGTTTGTCATATTTTATTTATTTGTTTATTTCGAACCCAAAGCACAGAAAAAAACGACCATTTTCCCCTATAGTTGCTTTCTGTAATTCTGCCCAAGGGCTCTGGTCAAGTGGAATGGCCCTAGACATACAAGCCCCCGCAGTTTATGTGATGTATGTTATTTATAGATGAAACCACAATTACATTGGGATGAATCAATATTTCCAATAACACAGTGTATACTATATTAATGGACACGATTCTTCTGTTATTGATTAGCCTATAAGTACACTAACGGCAGACGGGACACCTTTTGATTATGTGAACAGTTAGATAAACATTACATAATTTTAATTGAACCACTTGCTATAATTGAGTATATGGCTAATTGACATAGTAATATGGTAATACTGAACATAATTGGCGTAGTGTGTGTGGTAGGTTTAAAGCATCTTACTTAAAATAGCACTACTGAAACGTCACAGCATCAAATTTATCTATTTATTTATCTATTTATTTATTTTTTAACCCTGGGGAAACCTCTCAGAAAAACACTGTTTTCTAGAGGTGCACAGCAACTACATACACATTAAAATTTTAAAGTTGTATTAATATATAAATATATTCAAATGACATTTAAATCAAAAAAGAAGTCTAACGGTCTGCTGGAATATGATATTTTCCATAATTGTTGCAATCAAGTTAACGATTGTGAGTACGGAATGACCAATCATCGAAAAAGTTACTTATCTGTCATCAGTGCTTTAGAAAAATAACGCCTCCAAACACCAACAAACAAAGCAAAAAACACACAAACAAACGAAAAAACTTTTCTCAGGAGTTAAAAAGTGATGGGTGATTCTAAATCGTATTTTCGCTCAAACATTTTGTTGTACATTGAGGAATGTGATATCATCTTTCTCAGAATCTCCAACAATCTCCTTCAATAGCCAATGTCAAAACTGTTTCTGTTTGGTATTGCAATATACGACGGTTGGATTGGCACCTTATAAATGTCACGATTATTGATTGGTATTGATTTATTGATTGATTGATTGATTGGATGATTGACTTATGTTTCAAAACAAACACTTTATTCATTCACAAAATATACAAAATGTACAAAAACATAAACAAATTACATTAATAGATATAACAGGTTGATTGATTGGATGATTGGTTGATTGATCAATCATTATTTTGTTTGTTTATCAATAGGCGATCGATGTATGGTTCTCCGTCTGTCTCATGTTCGTCATAGGAGCCCTGCTAGAGTTCGCCTTAGTTCACTTCATCGCCAGTCATAAACCAATCAAATGCAACATCAAACAAAGACTCAGTTCATATAAGGTAAGTGGTGTTGATCATATTTTTTGTATGCAATTGAGGGGATTTTGTTATGGATTTATATAGGTTTCCAAACTTTGAAGCAGTACTTCCTTTTCTGTTATTCTGGTGTAACGTAAAGGTTTTTCCTCTAATGAGGTATTTGACGTATGCACAAACAACGTCCGGCGTACATAACCTGCATCACGATAGTTCGGTCTTGTCTTTTTAAAGGCGACCGGAGCCCCATTTCATAAAGCTTTTAATCAGGAAATACTGCATGACACATTTAATTGCTTAGAAAAATTGAGTGGGGTACCAGACCGAAATAACGAATATGTAATTAATTCAACAGCGAAGACAGACAAAAGATGTTGTTCCACCACCTCCTCAAGATGCACAACCAAATTCAACACATAAAAAGAAGAGCTGCGTCGTCCTTACCATTGAGGAAAAAGTAACTCGTGGCAAACGGACCCTCAATGAAATGACGTCACATGACGGACATAATGACTCCATTATGGCGGATGCAAAGACAGGTGCGCAGAGAGGAGAAGAAGATGAAGACAAAGGGGTGTATGTGAACCACGCCCTTTTTGAGATGGATTCAATGGGCGATCAGCGCCAGGTAAGGGTTTTTATAAGATACACCGATAAATTAAACTAGTCCTTTAATTGTCATTATCGGTAGTCATACCTTGTATGTACCAGTTGCAGCAACGGTTACTGTATGCTATTCTGGCTTGTAAGCTATTTTTACTAAGCAAGTTGTTACGCTTGATCACTAAGCGAGAAACAACCGGGGTACCAGTCACAGCAATGGTATTTTCTGGCTGGTAACATATTCTTACTAAAAACAAAGTTGTTTGCAACTTTCTGTGCTCACTACAAATTTTCTGTATTGTATTGTCTCCCCCATCAGGTCACAGTTAACGGCGAGCCTCTTGGTGGTGCATCACGGGTACTTAGTGTAAGCGGTAATTGCACCGCGGATGCCAGGAACTTAAAGCCTTACGGGGAGATAGGCCGCAAGATTGACAAATTCTGTAGGTGGGCATTCCCGCTCGCCTTTGTTATTTTCAATTTTGGGTACTGGATTGGCTACTCGCAAGAAATAACAATACCTGACTACCCTCCCCAGGAAAACGACGAATTCTAAACTTTAAGAACAGTTTTCGAGGCCAATACATTAAGCAATGTTTTTTTGAAACTGATTATTAACTCCTGAGAATAATTACCAGGAAATTATACAATTTGTACCGTTTGTGGAGTAAACGGCTAGCGATGTGGCGGTTACATCACCGATTAAAGAGAGCGAGCTTAACATTTTAGATTTTTATAGTCAGAGTATTTTGTTATTAGTATCGCAGATGAAGAGCGCAGTTGAGGTTTTTAAATGGGCCTAATTACATGAAGCTTAACATTTAGTTTTTTATAGTCAGAGTATTTTGTTATTAGTATCGCAGATGAAGAGCGTAACAGTTGAGGTTATTAAATGGGCCTAATTACATGAAGCTTAACATTTAGTTTTTTATAGTCAGAGTATTTTGTTATTAGTATCGCAGATGAAGAGCGTAACAGTTGAGGTTATTAAATGGGCCTAATTACATGAACCTAAAACATTTAATGGATTTTGGATATCACAATAATTGAGTGCGTAGCGTTGTTCAAAATCATATTTGAACATGAAATAGACATAGGCTCTACCATAAAGGCCCCCTTATCTGACAATAGTTTCCCGTAACCGGGCTTTAATTGCAAGCAAAAAAAAAAGTATTTGTTTCTAAACTTCCGACAGCTCACTTATATTTCCACTTAAATATTAAATGCAGCTTTGTAAATGTTTTCAGATTTTCTGGAAAAATATAACGGGCGTTCACTTTTCAAGTATGAACACTAAATCCATTTTCAACCCAACGGTTTAATATCAGATTCCGGGGTTAAGCAGTAAAATGTTGGATAGTTTGAAGCCGCTTGCACCGATTAAGTAGAATGAGTCGGACCATGATTTGTTTGGGGGTTTTTTGGTGGGGGGGGGGGGGGATACTTACTTTTGAACTATGTACTCTCCTTTAAAGTTTACCTTAATATTTATATTAACAGCTGCAACTGCAACATAACACTTGTCATTTTCACAAATATCATACATTTTAAATACTAATGAGAGAAACCACAGAAAACAGTGAATTAGAACAGACATCATTAGCGTTGCTGACAAAATATTCCTTTTTTAGGCCTACACTTTATGATTTTCAGGAACTATAACACAGTCAGGTTTGTGGTTGAACATTATAGGCCTAAATAATGAGAAAAAGTAACTGTTTTTCATGCTAAAAAACAATGTTGTTAGATAGGCACAACATTAATATGGATTAAATTAGGCCAGTGGTTAAAAGCATATTTTAAACACGAGATTAATGGTGATAACCATGTACAGAACGCTGTAACTCATTTAATTTATTCAGCGTTTTATTAAATATTCACTTAAATAATGCAGCTTTGTACATGTTTTCAGCTTTTCCGGCAAAATAAAACGGGTGTTCACTTTTCATGTCTGGTAATAATTCAAACGTCATTTACTCTCTATAATACATGGTATGTTTAGGCACAGCACGCACGAAACAAAAACTCAACCAATATGGTTAATCTTGTTTAAAGACACTTGACACCTTTGGTATTATTGTCAAAGACCAGTCTTCTCACCTCTATGCATTAAATAACAAACCTGTAAACTCAATTGGTCGTCGAAGTTGCGAGATAATAATGAAGAGAAAAAAACACCATTGTCACACAAATTTGTGTGCTTTCAGATGCTTGATTTCGAAACCTCAAAATCTAATTCTGAGGTCTCGAAATCAAACTCAAATATTTTAGTGGAATACTTCTTTCTCGAAAACTACGTTAATTCGGAGGGAGCCGTTTCTCACAATGTTTAATCAACAGCTCTCCATTGCTTGTTACCAAGTAAGTTTTTACGCTAATAATTATTTTGAGTAGCCTACGTCTCCAGTGCCTTTAAAACACTGTCAAGGATTACATCAGATTACATCAGCCAAATGATTGTAACACAATCACAAAAGACGTAGCCATTCATTGTACAAGTACATTGTTCAACACAAATCACAAAATGTAGACAACCTTTCAACCCTCGTCACAAAAGATACTGACTCGAAGTGATCAGGATGCTCACTATTATTGAGGGCTTCCAAAGGAAATGTGCGTTGAAAAGAGCATTCAAAAGAACAGGTGATTGGCATACCAGTGGAGAAATACGCAGGAATTTCTGGATGAGGATTGGTGTATGAATTCTAGTAGACCAACCTAACACGACGGGCTGATCAGCCATAAGGCCTATCGAGACAGAGTTAAATTATTCGTACATTGTCATTATTTTTGTCAAATTCTTCAAATATCACAACAAAAGATGAGTAAAAACATGACCAAAGACTCAGTATAGGCATATATGTTTTATTTAATTTAGCAACGACTGTATGTTGAATATTTTGGTCTGAATTATTTGCCAGGTATGGGGCCAAAAGATTTCTGGAATAAATATAAATCTGCACTCACCACTGAATTACGGTCTTGCCGTTTATGAATGTAGGTGTATAATCTTTCCAATATTTCTGTCATCTACCAACTCTCAGGTAATGCTATCGCTCCGTATTGTCAATGTCAACAAAGGTCTTGAAACATCTGTTGGGTCAAATTAGTACATCAAAATGGTTTGGGCTCATTGTTCCATAGGATATTTGTAATGGTTTTACGAGTAAAAGAAACAAGTTTTGAGTTTTACATACAATATTCAACAGTTAGGCATATTATCAGGTTTATTATTGAGTACTACAGGGGAGTGTAGGCCTACATGATAAGACTGCAAGTTGTGGTTTGTTTACAGAGTGACACTTCAGTGTTATTGACCAGATATTCATTTTGCTTTCATTCGAAATTTCACCACCTGGAAAAAATTTTGTTTAGTACTTACCAGTATGTTAATCAAAGGCTAATGTGGTGACAATTCAGTGCAGACAACATCAGTAATGTTTCGTTTGAAAGTTAAATTATTCGTACATTGTCATTATTTTTGTCAAATTCTTCAAATATCACAACAAAAGATGAGTAAAAACATGACCAAAGACTCAGTATAGGCATATATGTTTTATTTAATTTAGCAACGACTGTATGTTGAATATTTTGGTCTGAATTATTTGCCAGGTATGGGGCCAAAAGATTTCTGGAATAAATATAAATCTGCACTCACCACTGAATTACGGTCTTGCCGTTTATGAATGTAGGTGTATAATCTTTCCAATATTTCTGTCATCTACCAACTCTCAGGTAATGCTATCGCTCCGTATTGTCAATGTCAACAAAGGTCTTGAAACATCTGTTGGGTCAAATTAGTACATCAAAATGGTTTGGGCTCATTGTTCCATAGGATATTTGTAATGGTTTTACGAGTAAAAGAAACAAGTTTTGAGTTTTACATACAATATTCAACAGTTAGGCATATTATCAGGTTTATTATTGAGTACTACAGGGGAGTGTAGGCCTACATGATAAGACTGCAAGTTGTGGTTTGTTTACAGAGTGACACTTCAGTGTTATTGACCAGATATTCATTTTGCTTTCATTCGAAATTTCACCACCTGGAAAAAATTTTGTTTAGTACTTACCAGTATGTTAATCAAAGGCTAATGTGGTGACAATTCAGTGCAGACAACATCAGTAATGTTTCGTTTGAAATTTAACATGTGTCCACTTCGACTCCAAAGTTTGTGTAGAGTTTTACGCCAATTAGTCTCCCACAAAACGCCGCTCGAGGTGCCAGAAACATCCCACAAAAATATCAGCATTGTGTTATATCCACCCTGAGTTGGTAACAATCCGGTCTTTTGGTGCCCATTCAACTTTGAATGCTACCCAAAAATGTGAAGAATTTTAGATTTGTTAACTTGGACAACATGGAGTGGTTGTTATATTATGCATGAGCAGACGATCGATACAGCGGAGTGATTTAACTTCTTGTGTGACTAGGTCAAATAGCCAAATTATACAGTGGTCATCCGCCACGGTACATTACGATTACTGTTTCTGAAGTTATTCAATTCAATGACTTGAAGCTAAATCAGTCAGAACGACTGCTTTATTATCACTGATCAACAATTTATGGATGTATTTATTTTAATGGAAATAATGAGTGTACGGGAATGAGCAAGGCACTACTTTGTGGAAAGCGAAGAAAGCGCACTGCGAATGCAGGCGAGTGTCATTGGTCTAAAGTATCGTCGGTGTGCACTTATGGCCGTGTCAGACTTATGGCTACAGCTTTGGCTACGGCTAGACATCATCATACGTTGAAGTATAGGACATCCTCGGCAAAACACTTAGCAACAGTCGTAACCGTAGCTGTTAATTCGAGTCTTGATGTCATTGGTCTAAAGTATCGTCGGTTGTGCACTTCTGCCGTGTCCGAATTATGGCTACAGCTTTGGCTAGATGTCCACGTAACCATGCGTTGAAGTATAGGACATTCTTGGCAACCCACTTAGCAACAGCCGTAGCCGTTTATATACAGATCGAGTCTTGATGTCATTGGTCTAAAGTATCGTCGGTGTGCACCTATGGCCGTTTCCAAATTACGGCCATAGCATTGGCTACGGCTAGATTTCCGCGCCATCATGCGTTGAAGTGGGATAGGACATTCTTGGCAACCCACTTAGCGACAGTCGTAGCCGTAGCTGTTAATTCGGATACGGCTCTAGTCTTGAATGTACTTTTAAACAGAAAGAACAAAATAAAGGGAACAAATGTTACTGAAACTGTCAAAATATCGTAATATTTATTTAAAACAATCGCCAAATACGGATAATGAATGAGATCCAGTTACCCCATGAATTTAAATGAATCATAGACACAACTGAATACTCGGAATCCATTTTTCTATGCCCTAAATTGGCTAATATAATAAAATATTTTGCAATTAATATTTCTCCAGTCAAAGTAATATCAATATGCCATTTAAACTCGCAGAAAATATTGTTTAAAAAATTTCACTCAGCAAAACTAAGCAGAATATCAGTTACACACCTCGTCAATTTAGCTTGGAACCTATTCTGGTAAGCATCATTTCTAGTGCTTAGCAACTTGCTCTATGAAATTGGGCCCCTGTATCGTGTTTATGCTCACACAGCAGGGCCAGATTTTATAAAGCCTGTAAGCACGAATACTTGCTACGCACAGAACGGACAACCGGCCAAAATTACATTCAGTTTACATTTGTTTTCACTGGTACCCCACTCAATTTTTGCTTAGCAAAGAAAAGTTTTATAGTATTGGGCCCAGATGATGTACGTTATACGAGTACGAGTTTATACCATGAGTAAAGAAGTAACTACTCAAAATGTAACACTCACCAGTATTCAGCAAAGAGTTTGGGTCTGAAAGGTTGAGGAGATAAAAAGAAAAAATTGGGCCAACTTGGGAATCAGTTGCAACAGTGTGAACTTTATGGGAGATACAGGGAAAAGTTTCCGTTTGGCGCCACTACTTTTTCACTCGATATGAAATAATATAGTATCTCATTTACCTCAATGAGATATCCCTTATTGTAAAAATGAGTGAACAAGAGGTGGCGCCATATGGAAGGTTATCCAGATATAGCTCTGTGATTAGCAAGATTTGTTTGCTTACAGGCTTTGTGAAATTGGGGAATGGTTATCATGAGTAAGGTGCTTCCACTTAAACAAATTAATTAATTTACAAACAAAGTGATTTAACGCGTAGTTTGGGTAGCATGTAGCATAGACAAACTTAACGCGTTAAACCCCATTTGGAAAAACAGCATTATGACAATTCATAGGTAAATAAAATGCTAGAACAAAACATCGATTAAAGAATACCCTATTAAAACTCAACCTACAAAAAATACAACACAAAACAGAACAAAATCTCTTATTCTAAATAAAGTAAAACAAAAGTTGATTGTCAAGGAACCAATAAAAATACTTTTACTTTCAATCAATATTTAGCTTGAAATAGTACTTGTTTTTGTGACAAAGTAATATATTCCTTACCCTGTTGAAAACGGTGCATCATTTGAGTGAAATAAATAATGCACTAAAAAATAGCAGCATCCTACCTAAGAGATATCAAAATAGTGGCTAAGAGATCCTATACTTACTATATACATTAAAATTATGAGTCTGAAGTCCTATAAGGTTTTAGTTTCGTGCAATATAAAGATAGTATTGACTTAGAAGTCCAGTATTTAAATCTGTGAAATATATAGTGACTCATCGGTCTAATACCTACAATTTTTTATAAGTAAATAAGAACCAAGTGGTCCTATAGTTTTACCCAATACAAACATAGACTGATTCAGCGGTCCAATATTTAAATATATATAGTATGAATATATTGACTCACAGGTCTAATACTTAATTTTGTGATAGGTTAAAAGAAAAGAACCAAGTGGTCCTATAGTTCTGCCCAATATATAGACAGTAACTGACTCAGCAGTGCAATATTTAGATCTTTGAAATATAAATACAAGTCTATAAATTGTCCACATTATAAAAAAAGAACACAGGGGTCTGCCCAATAAAATAAAAAAAGCGACTGACTCAACAGTCCAATATTTAGATATGTGTATATTACTGTACTATATGAATATAGTGACACAAAGGTCTAATACTTTTGTTCTAGTTCAATAAGATAACGAATGATTCAACTGTTCAATATCTAGTTCTGTGCAAATAAAAATAGTGACCCACAGGTACATCTATAATAAAGTTTGGTGTACAGTAAATAAAAACCAAGATGTCCAATATATGTACTTAGATCTGCGCAGTACTGGTTTTGAGGTCCAATATGGTCTATCCTTAAAGATTTTATATACAAATTGCACTCAATCTCACAGAAGAATATCAGAAACTGAACTTTAAACTATCAAATATTTAAAATTCCACTCCACAGAGGTTTGTGTATTTCCAGGGTTCTTTAGTTTATCAAAATAAAAAAGGTAAATTGTAACAAAAAAATCAACAATTATCATAAAACTACCTTTACTACCACATATATCTTTAAATTAATACACAATTAAACAGAGAGTCAAAAAACTACTATCAATTCAGAAAAAAAGATACTTGCAAATTTAGACATTCCAAACATAACCATATTGAACAAATTAATACAGAAAAATGGCTACTACCTATTGCACGACATTTAATTTTGTCAAATAAATTAAATTTCTTAAGCTAAAATTTCAGACTTATTATCATTATAAAATCGAAATCGCTGATTAATGATAAATACGAAGGCTATGAACGATTAGAAAGTATGAAAATGCAGCAAGCACGTCTAAATTGCACCAAATATTCTTTACTTTTATAAAATATTTTAGTCTTTCCTCAAATAAAGAGCATGAGAATTGAATTTTTCAAAAGTTAGAGACAAGTGTTGTTAGAAAAAGTGATAAATCTTCATACAACGATTTATACATCAAATGGCATTACATTTAAAGACAACAAAATTCATCAACACTTTTGCAACTTATATAATGTATGACGCCATTATTTCTTTACTGTGCTTAATTCATTTCCAATTTCAAATTTCATATCAAAGGCACCCTCAAAATTGACAATTGACAATAATGCCAAACACAATACCATCCACTTTGGTAAAAAAGGCAATACAAACTTTCAAGAAAATGTGAAGAAGAATTAGCTCTTGCAAAAATTGACTATTGTGTGGTACAGAGTTACATGAATTTACATCTATAACATGATTTTGTAATTAATATAGAAGTCCCTTCCAAAAAATATCCCTTCCGAGGTTTTCCGGTAGACAGAAAATCTTCACAAAAAAATAACATTCAATCTCCCAAACCTATCCCTTTGCCAGGGGTGCGGCCAGGGTGCAAAAATAACAGGAACGTTACATTTTCAGAATTGACCAAAGAGTTTCTACAAATTTCTTGATTAAGAGATCCTTTAGCCTCAGAAACACTAGCAGCTAGAGCACAATTATTTTCTACTACGGGAATAAAGAGCGAGGCAAGGTCATGGCTGTGTAATTTGATAATCTTTTTATCGCATGGCCATAACCCTGCAAGTCTAAAACATCTGTAAAAGACCAAATTGCTTATCTTTTACTATAACCTTCTTGTGAAAATACTATCTGTAAAACTTGTCAGTTTTGTACCATGCAATTCCTGTCAATTCCGGAAGATCTGTTCCCAGTTCGACACTCAAGTGTTGGCCCTACGCAGATTAGCACCCATGTGTAAACACTTGTATGGCTATGAGCATCGAACTCAGCGTGTTGTCTAAATGGTCTAAAAAACCTCCTCTTTTTATTACCATCTGTGAAGACTGGTGAAACATAACCATGTGATCCAGTTTGGACCAATCAGAATATCTAAACCCTCCACAGTATTTATGAATAATATATCAAATGTCTTCCGTTATACCCTAGGTAGCGAGCGTCTTCCGGAAAACCTTAGGGAGCAGAAAATTGCACTTTGATGTGTACACTTACACTTTGGATCTGCCTATTTTTTTCACCACACTACACAAGAAACACTTCTAATTATCTCATCTCAAATTGGATAAATGGAGTCATAGAGAAAGAGAGATAAAATGGACAGATTGATCATAATGGACGGGTTGAAAGTGTGGACAGAAGGCCGAAAAAGTGGATGAATTCAGGGGTGGTAAAGCAAGACGGCCGTGAATAGACAAGTGACTGCAACGTACAGCTAGTGATAATGGACTGTCAATTAAACAGAATAGCTAAAATGGTTTTACTAAGAGCTGCACCATGCAGAATGCAAACTGCTTCAAAAATTGATGAAGGAGCGCGCCTAAGTAGAAACAACAGCCTGAGCCGAGGTTCAGAAACACCCCTCCGTAGCGGATAGTTTACAAATAGACAGGTGCCTACAAATATGCTGACTAGAGAGGCTAAACTCCATATACGACCAAATTTGACGACACATGCAGGCAGTGGATTTGCATTGTTGTGTCACTTATCTGCTAGCAAGAACCATAAGCTCAGGTTACGTTTTTGATTTGTTTACAGTTACAGTTAGAAAGAAGTATAAAGGCTCAGTAGGCAAAATTACAGGCTTTATGAAACTGGCCTCAAGTTTCTAATATAAAACAAAATCTGATCCACACAAAAATACAAAACCTTTGCAGCCTATGCTTCCTACACCAAAACTTTGTCTTCCACCACAAAAATATAGACAATTAAAAAAATTATGCACCAAGCCATCAAAGAAAACCAAAATGTATGAAAAGCGACCTTTTGATCAATCCTTCTTCTTCTCATCCTCTGACTTTGGAGTCGGTGGCAAAATGGGCGCCGAGGGCGAAATGGGCGTTGCGGGTGAAATGGGTGTCTCGGGCTCCGAGGGTGATGTTGGAGGGCTACGTATCTTCTCTAAATCCGAGAACACATTAAAATTTGCAGCTACGTCCGCCATCGCCGGGGGCCACACCCTGCTTGGATCTTGCTTCTTAACTGACGGTTTAGATGTAGCCGGGGTGGGCAGATTATTGGGTTTTTCAATCACCTTTTGAGAGGGCTCCCTCGTTGTTTCGGTAGTTGACGTGGTTGGTATGGTCGACTCTCTGGACAGGTTTTCTTTGTGTGTCTGCATTGTGGCCTGCTCAAGTTTCTATAGAAAAGAGAACATAACAGAGGAAGAAAGATGTAAATGTCTAGATAAATTCCCTGGCTTTCAGAGGCCCCCATTAAAGGCCTTTGTATGCAGTTACCTTTTTCTTTGTCAAATTCGCTTCAGATCTACAGGAAGTATGAGCCAGGCTCAATCCATTAAACCTTTACCATTTTTTTTGTTTAACTTAAATCAATGTAACATTAATTAGACTCCAACATAAGTTGCATTATAACTCTCTCTCTATTCATGTTTTTCAACTCGACTGCTTATGTTTTACTTTATACCTCTACATGTTTCTTGTGTTATCATTTAGCCTTCAAGAAAGACTCTGCTAGGGTCAAAACATCAGGCCATCCCATAATTTTTTTTTGGTTAGTAAGCAGTTTGTAATGGCTAAACAAAAATAAGGCCAGCACGGAAGAATAGTCTGCTTCCTTTATGTGATTAGCATTCATTGTTGCTATTGGCACACGGAGATGTGACTCGTAGATGAATCTCGGACTCACCTTGAGAGCTTCTCTGCGGTTGAATTCTAGTTTAGCCATCTCCATGGACACCCAGTGTGGAATGTCAGGAATAGCGTACGCTATAGCAAACTTGACAGCAATAATGATGTGCTACAAATTGAATGAAATCGGTCGAGTCAAAATTACATTTATTTTCATACTGATGTAAACAAAGTGATACAAAATAGGGCCTACAAGGTAAAATTTAATTGAATAGACTGAGTGATTACAGGCTTGAAAAAAGCTAAGAAAGGAAACAGTATGCAGGCTGATTTGATAAGCCAAAGCTTGAAGTAATCAGCCCGTGGACAGACAAAGAATAGTGAGTTTGTCTTTGTTCAACCCAAAATCAAATAAACTGATGGAAAGTTGCTATAGTAAACAGGTATTAACTACAGACTTGTCAATTAACATACCTCCAAAAACACTACGACAAGAATAACACCAGCTGTGGATAACCAAGGGAAGGCCCTTCCAACTTGCCCCGTTGTACCCAGCAAGGCACAGTTGACTAGAACTCCTATGACTCCCATTACTTCCATCGCATCCTGTTACAAGAAAAGAAAAAAATAGTAAAGTTAGCCTTTCGTTCAAATAAAAAAATGTCGCTAATAAACACTTGTGGTGCGTCATAGCCGAGCAGCCTTGGGAATGGGACTTGAGCTCTGATGGCTGAATCATTGGAGAGCGAGTTTGATTCCTGGTCATGACACAAGTGTCTTTCAGCAAGGCACTTAACCATCATTGCTCTTATTAAATCCAGGTACATTAATGGGAACCTGAGAGGGCTGATACAGTATTGTGTTGGAATAATCCCTTGACAGGCCTAGGAGTAGCATGCTCCCCAGAGAGTTGCAAAAGTTTAATGAATGGTCCAAGCGAATCAAATATTTATTTTTTTGTACAAATAGGAGGTCTTTTGTTTAACGTTTGACTAAAAAGGCACTCACTCATACTCTGTTGCACAATAATCATCAAGCTAATGCTTTGTAATAATGGGTAGAGGCATACTCAACTGGACAACATAATTAAGGACACAAATGTCAAGACAGTGACTCAAACCCCCACTCTGCTGATCAGAAACATCATGGCTTAAGTCGAGTGTGCTTGACCATTGGGCCACGACATGGCAACAAAAAAGGAACGTAAACCAACCTGCCATGTGCCAATGTTCTCCACCCTTTGGCTGAACGGTCTCTGCATACTGGAGCATAACTTGAAGGCATCGCTGCGTATCTCAATGACATTGTTGACCAGGGCACAGACAGCGGCCAGAGGGAATGCAGATGAGAAGAGGATGACATAACCGAATTGGATAAACATCTCAAGGTAGTCCTCAAATGTGTCCTGAAATAAGAAAGTGAATTGAAGTGAAGACGATCAGAGCATACTGATCGAAACATTGAGTTTTCAACCACTTTTTCAGAACCAGCACTACTCAAAAGAGATTTACAAATGGTTGTACCTGCACATTTATTCTCCGGATGATTTGTTGTTGTTTTTTATTTCATTTGTTCTGGTTGTAAAATCAAAAGGTGTCAGAAAAGTGAACTTAATCACTATACCAGCCAAAAACCCAATGGAGAGAATGACAAGGAAGGAAGTTTCAGTTTTAGATGTGGGAGGAAAACCCCAGGGATGTATTCTGGTGGAAACCCTCGCAGTCAGGTAGGGACTGAAAACCCAATTCGCAAAGTTCCCCCGTCATGATTCGAACTGGAGTCCTAGAGACGGTAGGTGAGCAAAAACACCAGTACACCAACCCGACCACCCTTAGTTATCTGATGAAATGGCTGCATGTTGCTACAGCCCCCAAGCTAAGCATTCACTACTTCAATGGAGCCACACCCACTGACTTTTTCAAAGACAATGCTCACCTCATAGGTCTTCATGGAGCTCTCTACCTCCGCCTGAGTAAGAGTGAACTTTTCATTTGACTCCTTACTATGGTATAACTCCCTTTGCTCAGGAGATGCATCTGTGCGTTAATCAAATGTAAGAAAAACTTCAGTAATACCAAACCTGATTTTTCAAGACAAAATCAAAATGAGAGATGGCTCAACAAAGGAGAAGGTTTTTTCTTGAGCAGATAAAAATTACAATAATGCAAATTGGTAAAAACATTATAAGAAACAACAAGAGCAATTAAAATACAGAAGAAGGAGAGAGAGAGAGAACCAGCGAAAAACGAGAACCAGAAAACAAATCAAAGCTCCTGTCTAGGGGCTCTCCTCTCCAGCTGGTCTTCACAAAGAACAACAGTTTGTAAGTATACACCATGATAAAATACCTTGGCTTAAGTGTGCTTTCTTTATCCTTTGTCTATTGATATTTTGTATATATTGATTTGTTCAATCAAGATTGATTTACAACACAGTTGTAAACTGCCTTGAACTTCTGTCAAAGTTTAAGCAAGCTTTTAGCAGCTTTCCCACCTGGATTGTCATCCATTTCCAATACTGGTTCTTCTTCCTCTGCGGGTTCAGCCTTTGCTGCCTTGGCTATCTCCTCCGTGCCGTCATCCATGTTCACAGTCTCCTCCACAAGCTTGTAAGTCATCTGATACACCTTCAGTTTCTCCAAGACATAAGGCAAGATGGACTCCTTCAGATTACCGATCAACTGTTTGGTTATAATGGTTGTTGCAAGCGTCTAAAAAAAAAAAAAATTTAAATCATATATAACTTGACTCTTTTGCAAGCCATATCCAAGTTGGCAGCTCATGTTAATATGGCGATCAAGCCATAGCCGCAGCAGCTACAATATAAACAGGGAGATGGCAAAAATTTGGTCAGATAGCGCAGTTGGTAGAGCGCTGGCACGCTAATCCGGAGGTCGTTGACTCAAATCTCAATTTGGTAAAATATCATGTAATATGTATTGTTTGTGACTGGTCCCGTACTAATTTTTGCTTTTTAAAATTGAACACTGGTGTTTACTAGTTCATGCTTGTTAAAAAATCACTCTTAAAATGAAAAGAAGAATTTTTTTTTACCTGTTTAAGCCTCTTCATGTCTTTTAGATAAAATGCAATGTAGAATAAGGCCAGGAAATTATTGATAAACTGCACCTGGAAGAAAAGATATTAAAACAAAAATTCAAAATCAACTAATGCAATCAAGCAAATCACAAAATGTAGAGCAAAGTGAAAGACAAGGGAAAGCAAATACGTTCACCAGTAACATGCATTATGCAAGGATGATTCGTCATGTAAGTGCAAAAGCGCATCAACAAATTTCAAAATTTAGCACCAACAATACGAGGGAGTTTCGAAAAACAATGTATCTCACTCAAAATAGCAACAAGACACAATGTTTTTGCATGGAGGATTTTTATGCGATAATGTGACGGTTTCGCAAAATTCCGATACAACGTTTTTGCAATGTTGTACAAAATTTAATAGTCTATTAAAAAAGACACACTTGGCAACTCAAGGCATATCTTTAAAACTTGAGTCACTGTCGTAAAAAAATCAACGTACATACCACAACTAGTTTAATGATGAGATGATTCTCGTATGTGGCTTGTAGTCTGTAGTTTTCTTTGTCGTTCAGCCAGTGAGCAATCTTCTTATAGATCTCTTCCAAGACGTTGATAACTAAAGCCAGGAGAATCTTGGGGAGGACACCTACCCAACTGCATCAAGGGAAAACAAATTTGTTTGTTTTGTTTGCAATAGATGATCATCCTGACAAGGGAACTCGGTAAAGCTACCAAAAGGGGATACATGTATGGATGTCAATTTCATTAAGCCTGTAAGCAAATAACTTGCTCAGCACAGCAAAATCAGGCTTAACATACACTGGTTACCAGCCAAAATTTCATAAAAATAAAATAAAAAATTAAAATGTACCCTGTAAATCTTTCCTTCTCTATCTGACGATTGATGAATTCCTGGAGTTCAAAGATGGACAGCATTATGCCAAAGGTCACGATGAGGCACAGGAGGATGATGGGAAGGGTCACAAAGTAACGGAATAGGTTCCGCTTCCACGCTGGGTAGTGGGGTTCCATACAGCCTGAGACTGGACTTATCTGAGGATCACCCTGGGTGGAAATTATTGAAAAATATCAGTATTAATTCAAGTTTGGTGTGGTTATAGTCATCAGAGTGTGGTCATGACACTTGTGTCCTTCAGCAAGATGTGTAACTATAATTGCTTCTCATGCCGGGTAGTGTGGTTCCATATTATAGCCTGAGACTGGACTGATCTTGATGGTCACCCTGGGTGGGAATTATTGAAGATAAAAAGAATTAATTGAGGTTCCTATTTCCAAAACAAATAGGTACAAAGGGTACTGGGATTCTGCACATATTTTCCATTTTCTCCAAGGAACCTTCATCAACAATCCCAGACCTTCGTCCTTTTGTTGGACACACTGGGATTACAAGAGATTGAAAGCCTATCACCATTGTGTTTGTTGTCTTTACGTTATTTCAGTCATGGTTTCATTGCGTCAAAAACATTCTAAAAGAAAAAAATCCCAAACTTAATCCCCGCAGGTAAGCACAGAAATATTTCATAAACCCCGACAATGAGTGGTTTATCACCTACATGTATTGAGCACAAAGCTAGAGCTGACCTATTGTATAGAGTGGCCCTGGGTCCTCAATGAGCTCCTGATGGTTTCATTTGGGAAAAACATTCTTAAAAAATTAAGTGGTTAATTAACTACTGAGTACAGAGCAATAGTTGACTTACTGTATAGAGTGGTCTTGGATCATCAATGAGCTCATGCTTGGAGTCTATCGTCCCCCAATGATAAGCTAGCTCCGCCCCTCTCCTCTTCCATGATTCAAGGTACAGCGTTGCCCAGATGATGTTGAATATCGTGAAGATCACAAAGTTGAAATCTTCACTTGCCTAGATGCAGAAAGATGTTATGGAAGAATAAAGAGAGAGCATTATACACCGTTTTTAACTCCCATGACGCGTGTGTTTTGTGTCTACCTTTTCCACTATTTGGGGAGTCAATTCTTTGGTGTAGGTTTTGGCTTCCAAAATGGAACAAGGTGAGAGAAAATTGATCTCCCTGTTTCTTTTGTGCAGCTCCCATTTAGTCCAGCAGATTTGTGGTTGTCAAACAACTTTGACAAAAAAGGCCCCATCACCATAAGTGGCTAGGTGAGTTCAGGCAAAAACCAGCCCCCTCACTCAGGCAAATGGTGGCAGATCATTTATTGCCAGCAGGGCCGAATTTCATGGCACTGCTTAAAGTAAGCAAAGAATAAGCGCTTACGGAAGCAGGCAATTCCGCGCTGACTAGGCATTTTTCACGGGTTAGCAGGGTATCTTTGCATATGCGTGTGCATATTTTACGTTACTAGGCATTTTTCGCTTGCAGAGTAAGCTGAAAATGATGATCATAAGCGCAGAGTTTGGCGGTAAGCAGAGCAATAAAAATTGGGCCCTATTCTCTGTGTGCAAAAACGTGTGCCAACCTCAGCAATCCAGCATTATTAGGTGTTCTGCAAGGAGTCTATGGGTAGCCAGTGTACATATTGTAGGATTGGCGAGATAAGAGAAGATGTGATATTAAAGTGAAATACCTGATCACTAGTAGTGTAGAATGTCAGAATGGCACCCAAGAGAGCAGGGAAGAAGAGTGCCTTGGTGTATTGTCCCAACCAAGCAAAGTACATTGCAATCTTCACTCCAAAATACTCACAGATATCATCTACAAGTAAACAAACCATACTAATACTAAAGGTATAACACCATGACTAAAGCCCAATTCATACTTCCTGCGAATGCCAAACAATTTTTTACATCACAAATTCGCAACAAATATTTTGCAACAGTTAAACTGTGTTCAACTCCTGCAAAACATTCGCTGTGAAACACCCATGTGACGTCAAAATTCGCTTCGCATCCATAAGAAGTATGATCTGGGCTTTAGGTTGGCTATACATGTAGGTTCAAAAAACAAAGTTCCCTGGTTTACAAGTAACATACATGTGGTATAAAGATAGACAGTCATGGAGGGAATTTTTGCTACATCATGTACATATTTGTGCCTGAAACGTTGTAGTTTATGAGAAATGAGTTAAACAATCTGTATTTCATGTGATATTTGTTCTACAAAGCACTATTAGACAAAACAGGCCTGAAATTACACACAGGCCGTAGAGACCATGGCCTCCGATGCCTCTGATCTTGGCCTTGGTGCCCCTTCAAAAGTTTCCCATTGACATTAAAGATTGTCCAATAGGAGACTTTCCAACGCTAGGTGGCAGCAGACATACCGGGTAAATTTCCATTGTTTACGTAGTTCTGAACATGCGCATAATTCTGAGAACAATGGATCTACCCGGTAAGTCTGCTGCCCTCTATCGTCCCAGAAAGTCTCCCATTGAAGTGCCCTTTGCAAAATGAAAATGGCCTTGCCCTTTCAAGGATGAAATTCCAGGCCTGACACAGACCGAGTAAACAATTGTTGGGGTAGTTACTAATCTATGATTCTATCTTTCATTCAAGTTTCAACAGACTTAAAGATATGGTGTTACCGCAAAACAAATTTATACATTAGAGATATGATTACCTAGTGGCTGATTACGAAAAAACGCTTGGACCCAAGTAGTTTTTAGACTCTTCAGGGTATCGCTATTATGCAATGGTAGAACTTGAGAGACAATCCCCCTGGAAAGCAGCTTAGGAACTGAAACACAAACAGAAATAAGCTTCCATGATAAGATAATCTTTAAATCACAATGAAATAGATTAGATAAAAAAGGAACCTGCTGGAATTCTGTAGAGTTTATCAGTGTTAGACCTATGTACAACCAATTGTATGCACTTTTTCCTACATAATAATAAAAATTAATAAAAAAAACAAGTAGGATTTGAAACTTTGCATGGTGGAAATAAGGTATAGAAGAGTTTGCGGTAACACCATTACCACAAACAATTTAACTGATTAAACCATATAAAACTTACTCCATCACTGGCTATTTCATTTTATATCTTTTTATTAGAATCACATTTTGTGGCCCACAGGCCAAATTGGACATGATTTACAATAATTAAATAGCAATAAATAGTAAAAACATTTAGAAATGTTCATAACTTCCAACAATGTTCATAACTTCCAACAATGTTTATAACTTCCAACAATGTTCATAACTTCCAACAATGTTCATAACTTCCAACAATGTTCATATAACTTCCAACAAGACTCACCGATAGCCTGTCCTTCATGGAATCTGACCTTCCCAATCTTGTCCCCGTCCACAGCACGCAGATTCAACAGCATGTGATTCACGATTGCCTGGCGTTGCTGAAATATTCCACACACAAAGTGACACAAATATCATTTACTTGCAAACTATTTTTGATCGTACCCAACAACAATTATTAGTTTTCAGCACCAGTTATAACAGGTGTACGGCAGGTAGGTGATGGAATGGTGCCTTTTACGATACAAGCACTGGATCATTTTGGTAATTTGTCAAACACCAGTTTTCTCACTTGGTGTATCTCAACATACAGTATGCATAACATAACAAACCTGAAAGACCACCGAGATTGCCAGGTAAATTGCCATTGTAATTTGTATTGCGACATCACACACTGCTTAGCAATTTCAAAAGCTCAATATTCTGTGAAATCAAGCCATTCTGGACACCATCTCTAGTAATTTCAAAAGCTCAATATTCTGTGAAATCAAGCCATTCTGGACACCATCTGTAGTAATTTCAAAAGCTCAATATTCTGTGAAATCAAGCCATTCTGGACACCATCTCTAGTAATTTCAAAAGCTCAATATTCTGTGAAATCAAGCCATTCTGGACACCATCTGTAGTAATTTCAAAAGCTCAATATTCTGTAAAATCAAGCCATTCTGGACACCATCTGTAGTAATTTCAAAAGCTCAATATTCTGTGAAATCAAGCCATTCTGGACACCATCTGTAGTAATTTCAAAAGCTCAATATTCTGTGAAATCAAGCCATTCTGGACACCATCTGTAGTAATTTCAAAAGCTCAATATTCTGTGAAATCAAGCCATTTTGGACACCATCTGTAGTAATTTACACCATACCTGTGAGGAGAAGAATTCTTTCTCATTGTCGACACCTTCAAAGATGCTCTCTTCAGCGCATGTGAACTCCTTCAGCCCTCCTCCATACTCCTCCTTCAAAGGTTTTCTCAGTCCAAGCTCTTCACCTCCTTTCAATAAACTTGAATAAAATAGAAGACGGTACAGGTTGTAAGATGACTACAAGTAGTGAATTAAAAAAAAAGGCGTTACGCGGGATGAAGCTTGTTGAGTGCTGCCCTTGTTTTGGAGGTGCCATAAATATCTTTATCTTCTAATACTTTTGGTATTAAAAAGTAAAGGTCCTCAATTTATTTTTCCTGTAATAGAAAAACAGTTCTATTCGATCCTGATGTTAGGATTTGAAAAAGTCTGGTACTGTACATATGCTGCCACCAGGGCCCAATTTCATAAAGCTGCCAAGACGAAAATTCTGCTTAGCAAATTGCTTGGTTAGGCAAGAAATTACCAGGGCACCCGACACAGCAATGGTAACTGTATGATATTCTGGCTGGTAAGCTATTTTTGCTAAGCAAACATTTTTTTTGTGCTAAGCAAGTTTGTTGTGCTAAGCAAGTTTTCATGCTTATGAGCTTTACGGAATTGGGCTTTGAAGTATGACTTACTGTGAATACGTGGCAGTCAAGTAGAACCCATACACCCCCGTGTGTCCATGGTGCCTCACATGTACCCCAAGCTGTGGAGTCCTCGCTCGGAATCGAGACAGCAGCCACATGAGGGTGTCATCGTCCGTCTTGGCTGGGAAGGTCATCAGGACGTCGCAGTCTCGTGTTGGGATCGTCTGCATCCATAGCTTGTTAGTGTGGATGAACTTGTTGGTGCGGGCAAATTTCTTCCCAAAGATCTTAGCTGTTAGGAGGTAGAAAATGTGCGATGATGGTAAAAAAACGTGTTCATTTGGGGTGAAAGAACCCTTGCATACAGTCAATTGTCATAATGTGCCCATTGTGTATTTAGAATCATTGCAAACTGGGCCCAATTTCATAGAGCTGCTTTGATAAGCACAAAATGTAACTAAGAAAGCGCGAACAAATAATGCTTACCAGAATAAGGTTACCAGCCCAAACAGCTTACACATGTATAATATGTGACTGGTATCTTGCTTGTTTTTGCTTAGCAGAAATTGTGTCAGCACTACTTTCTGCTTAAGCAGCTCTATGAGGTTGGGCCCAGAATTAACATTGCTGTTAGTGTTGTGTAATAAAACTTGTGCTTTAGTACTGGTACATATAAGTTCAGTACAGAAAATGCCTAAAGCTAGCCCTGTAAGAAAGCAAATCAAACTTGTGATTCTGTTAAGTCGGGCCCAAGTGTTCAAAATGTTTTGAAAAAAGTTCAACAGAAATTTGTGTACATGTGCAGTTGATGGGAAGCAGGTGTTTATCTCAATGATTTATTAGTAATTTTGTTATAAAATATTTATGTTAGAAAATGATTGTGTCGATTGCTGATGATAATAAGTCAAGGACCAGATTATTAATGAACAATTTTACGATGATTGTCTTTCTGAATTGCTTAGTTGCTTTAGAAGAATATCATAATGCAACATCAAATCCACTTCATTTGACTAATCATGAGAGCTGTTTGAAGCTATGCTTGGTGTGGATGATAGGAAGACACTATGATTGGTCAAGTTTGGGGTAAAAACAGCTGTAAAGGCCCAGTCACACTGCAGGGATAATGAAAACAATAACGATCATGACGCAAAGAGAACGCATTCTATTGGTTGAATTGCTCCACGCAGAATACACACACCCTCATTGCAGCATAAACGAAAATGATAACAATCACGGCGCAAAGAGAACGCATTCTATTGGTTGAATGAGCGTGTGTGAATTCTGCGTGGAGCAATTCAACCAATAGAATGCATTCTCTTTGCGTCGTGATCGTTATCGTTTTTGTTATCGCTGCAGTGTGACTTAGCCTTAAATCTCTTTTGGGAGAAGTGTTGGCTCTGAAAAACACCCACATATTATGTGTTTTTTTCAGAGCAAAAAAAAGATGCTCTCTTTTTGGGAAGTGAAATTTTCTTGTCCATTAAAATCAAATGGAGGGCAAGATAGATTAAATTGACTTAAAGGCAGTGGACACTATTGGTAATTACTCAAAATAATAGTTAGCATAAAAACTTACTTAGTAACGAGCAATGGAGAGCTTTTGATAGTATAAAAGCATTTGCGAGAAACCACTCCCTCTGAAGTTTTGTAGTTTTTGAGTAAAGGTAATTTCTCACTCAAATAGCATCATGCCTGAAGCCTTTTATTATGCATCTGAAACCACACAAATTTGTGCATCAAGGTTTTTTTCTGTTCATTATTCTCTTGCAACTTTGAAGACCAATTGAGTCAAAATTTTCACAGGTTTGTTATTTTATGCAGTTATGTTTGGATACACCAAGTGAGAATACTGGTCTTCAAAGACTCTTTGACAATTGCTAAAGGTGTCCAGTGCCTTTCAAGCTCTCCACCCAAGGGGACCTTGGAGATACAATGTAGCTACCTTTCCACTATCAATATTGTAAAAAAACAAATTCTGGGCAAATTGTTGTCTTCTCATCAAATGAGCTGTCAGATAAAATAAATTACAAAATTTAAAGTGGAATTGTTTGACCAAATTACTGTGTCGTGCATCACAGACTCGCCATCAAAGTAATTACTTTAGTATGATCCCCTTCTTACAGGCAGTGTTTCTTTGGTAGAGATCAAGGGCATGCCACAGTGACATTTAGATTCTAATAGGTATCTATGACGCTCAAGGTCTGTCTGTTTTTTTCTTGCACTTGAATGGCTTTGCACTTTTATTGTGCACACGCATTTTCAATAAATGATGGTTTAAAAAAATTAATAAAAAAAACTATTGGGGAGAATGGTGATCATAAATGCAGAGTTTGGATAGTGTATTTTTCTTCTCATTTTGATTCGAGTCTTTTAATAATAATGTTCTGGTCCAGTAAAAATTGTGCACTACAAGCCCTGCAGTTTTGTGTCCCCCCCACCCCCCAACAAAAAAAACCCCCCAAAACACACACAAGAAAACCAACAAATAAATAAATAACAATTTTTACTGGACCTCATGTATTTGAACCGGCAGGTGGCCTTCAGACCACTGTTATGGGAGATTGCTGGTTGCATATTTTTGTTTACTGTAGTTTTGAAAGGTTTTAATTAAAGAGTTCAATTTCCTACCACGAATTGGCCTCTTATTCACTTTTAATGATAAATGTAAACATTAGTAGTGCTTATTAATAGCTTTGCATGAAGTGATATGTAAATATGTAATCAGTCACTCCCACCTACTTAAAGTTTGTACAAACATGCATTAGTCATGTACGGTATGTGAGTTAAGTGTTGTAATAACGTGCAATGTCAAAGTGTGTACTCAGTGTTGAAATAATAAATGACAGTACCCTGTTCAACTCTGGCCTCCATGCTGGTTACCAACAACAATGCTTCATTAATATATTCTCCGCTTGCTGCCACAAGGCCAGATTGTCAGTAACTATTTCATGCAGAAACTAACTGTGCCAACACATTAGAGAGCAACGAACTTGAAACAGCAGTATACACAATACTGTCTGGTGAAACAGCGGCGGGCAGCCAAGCACAAGAAGGAAAGTCTGGTGTCAGTCTGGTAGGCAAACACACACACACAAACACGGACACGTCACTCGCGAGTGGTATGAATAATATCGGCTTGGGTTGCGAGTCTTGACAATGAGTCGATGACGTCAGTGCTGACGGGATCGTTGTACAATGACCGGGCAATTAAGGCCGTTCTCATCAGCAACCTATATATAGAAGAGGTCAGGGGTCAAGGTGATGATGGGGGGGGGGGCATTGATGAGGTTTTCAGAGGGGGGTTTGAGAGAGAAGCAATGTGCCAATGTTTATTTGAGATGACCAGGGTAAAGCAATGAAGTCCCAAGGTAATAGACGCCCAGAAAGATGTAAATAATACATAATGGCGGTGTACATGTACAATGAAATTAACAATTTTTTTTAATGAGGCGTGACGATCACGAAGTGCACACACAATAACATGATGAAATGTGAGATGTACACAGGACGGTATTGACACAAATTGGGTGGAATGTTATGAAAGTAAATCAACAAAACAAAATGTTAATATGAAAGAGGTTGATCACCACAAATAAATAGGGTTTGAAAACACCATGAGATGGGATAAAAATGCAAGAAATGGAAACAATAGTGAACAGGGATTTGGGTGTAATTTAAGAGAGGAAAAGTTGGAGAAAGATGTGTGAGAGAGAAAGATGGTGAGAGGGTCGCATAGATTAGAATTGAATAATCAGAATCACAGTGACATGAGGAGGGAAAGAAAAAGAGAAAAAGAACAAAAACACAAATTAAATTAGCAAAAAAAAGAGAGACGTCGATTGTTAACTGTTTTGAAACTTGACAATAAAATCAACAGCAGTTTTCAATTAACACCTCATAAATATTTATGGTCAGTGCATTGGAGTAGGCATTACTAAATTCTTGAACTGCACACATAACTTAAGGAATCAAGTTTTAGGAGTGACAATTTTTTAGGCAAACAAATCTCAGGGAATAGTTTCATACACTGAACTTTTACAACAAATGACAATTACCATTGAAAGTTTACTCAATATATTGTACGGTCTTGAAATAAAATTAAAAAAGTGGCGTGATTTGTTGATACAGTGTACAAAAGTTGTTAGGCCCTAAGTGTACATTTTTTGCTGGAAACGGGCAGCTAATGGAGTTAAAAAACAGACATATAGTACAGGCCTTGAACAAGCACTTCAATGAGCACTGCTGTTTTCCTCTAGAACAGGGCACTTCCACTATGAGCAAAAGGTTAACTTTGTATTGGAACTTTTCAAATGGCACCACAACACAAGCACAGGGCACCATGGCAAAATATTGGGGATGCCTTGGGTTAATTGAGGCCTGCTAGTACCTGTTATACCTTACATGAGAAATACTATGTAAAATTAATGATGTTTCAGAAGGTTTGATAACACTAACTGCAAGGGTACGTCATCACTGACAAAAAGGTCTGACACTCTGATCGAAGTTTGAGGAGATCAGCAGTAATGACTATTTCTAACAAGCTTTTTAGAAAAAGTATCCTACATGTAAGTGATAGCCAAAAACATTAATGCTTTTTTCATAAATGGTGAAGCCCATTATTTTTCTCAGACAGACATAAAAGAGTCTGAATTCAAACAAAAGTTTGAAATTTCTTATCCCTGCAAGTAACAGCCAAACTGCCACAAAAAAAACGCTCACCATTGTCTCTCAGTGCTCCAGCTAGTTGTTTTGTTAGTTGAACGATTTAGATAGATAATTCTAAAATACTATGTAACTTACAGTTTCAATAGTCCTCTGCAACACAACATTAAGGGAATGAAACACCTGTTCTACAGCAGCATCCGACAGTTTTATTGTATGTCAGACCACAGTAGACAAGCAATAAAATAAAGGCAAACTAGTTATGACTCAATCATATAGAGCCCTTATTTATCCTACCAGCAAATTCCTCGCAGAAAATACTCAACAAAGATCAAGTACTGCTGTCGTCAGTGGAAATTGCAACGTTGCATTGCCCTGAAAATTTTAAATTTCTTTTATCCAGGGACCTACATTTACATTTTATGCAGGATTTTAAATGTGGCTGTTGGAATAAAACTAGGAGGAAAATCAATAGCCTTGAAAAAAATACAGACTCACAGGTGTGATTTTATTCTGCATGATGGCTTACAGGTTCAGTCATTGTTTGATTTTTATAACATAATGCTTGAATATAAAAAAAAACATAATAATGGGCAACTCTATAGAGAAAGGTGTTGGCCTATCAATGAACAATAAAACTGTAGATAGTTTTAGTTGAATAGGCCAACATAATGAAAACAGGGTCTAATTGCTGAAAAACAAAATTGCCATGTATTTTCGCATGAATGTTGAGCCCATCCACACTTGGCAAGGGGGCAGTAAGGTAACAATCGCATCTCTGACTGCAGCATTTGAGAATGGACACCGACCCTAAGAAATAATGAGAATTTTTTTTATATGAATAATTTCTTCAATTGAAATGTGTTTATTTCTATCAACAGGGATAATTATTTCAACAAAATAATTTGGCAGAGTACGTATGCCAAACAAGCTTGCTTTTGGATAGAAATAAAATTACAAAACAAGTTTGGGGTCTTTACTAATCCAACCCTTAAGCCCGATTAATACTTGACATAATTAATAATTTGACATCACAACCCTCCTTTCGCACTGATATTCACAAGCGAGTTGAGTGGAGTTGAACTGCTGCGAGTTAGTCGACTGCGAATTTGGGACGTCAACATTCGTATCGCATTTGCATTCGCAGGAAGTATGAACCTGGCTTTACAAGTACCTTTAATGTGACCCGGCAGGGCAGAAACAATCATGATTTACAATACATGAATGTCATTAATATTCTGAGTCACTAGTTTTTTTTGTGCATGTAACAGACCTGGAATTTACTTTGAAAGGGCAATTCTATAGGCCTACTGTTCATTTTGCAAAGAGCACAAGTCCCATCAGAATATCTTGTAGTCTGTTGGTAACTTTTGACCAGGGAAAGACTACGGGCGCATTTTCATAGATTTGTTTTTTAAAGCAGAAAAAATTGAACTTATAAGGTAATCAGCCAAAACACCATTCTGCATTTGACTGGTTTCCTGCTAAGTTTTGCTATACATGTAGCAGAAAAGTATAGAGCAGTAGTACTCTTAGTTGTGATTGGGTAACCCTCCTTCCTACCTACTGTCGGCCGTCAAGAGGAGGATTACCATTATCGCAACGACATGCACAGGTGTATAGGACTCTATGAAATTGAACCCGCGTAACAGCTAGGCCATGATGCCGTGTAGGAAGACGCCTTCCAACATTTATTTAAGGATGTGGAAAAGTTTCCGTATGGCGCCACCACTTTTTTATTCGAAATAAAATAATATAGTATCTAATTTACCTGATTGATATATCCCTTTTTGTAAAAATGAGTGAAAAAGTGGTGGCGCCATACGGAAAGTTATCCGAAAAATCAAATGGCAGGTTTACGAAACCGCATAGATAGTTCTAACTTCTACTCTACAACTCACTCAGTCACTGCCTTATAACAATTAACCTAGACTAGCCTAGACTATAAATAGTGCGTGTTTTTTGTGTATTGATCAAACTTCTTGCGAGTTCTACACTTTTTTGTCTATGTAGCTACACCACACCACCATGGAGCTATAGCTCATGACTACAGTACACCTACACAGCAGGCAGGGGGGCACGGTCCAATACTATAGTTTAATTCTTCAAGGGAATCAAGTCGTTACTTTTTAGATTAGTCCCTCTCTGTACAGATCTGATTAACTAATTGCCAATTTCTTTGCTGCATGTGTCCTGTGAAGTGATGCTTTAATTTCGGTAAATTTTTTTAATTTACCATTGTGGGTTTTGGACTCAACAAGGAGTCATGATGTCAATCAAAGTGTTGTGCCAAGTTAAGTTTGGGATAACTTTCCGTATGGCGCCACCACCTTTTCACTCATTTTTACAAAAAGGGATATCTCATTGAGGTAAATTAGATACTATATTATTTCATATCGAATGAAAAAGTGGTGGCGCCATACGGAAACTTTTCCCCCTAACCAACAAATGGATAATTTTTCAGCGGTATGGTGTCACCACTTTTTCACTCGTTTTTACAAAAAAAGATATCTCAGTTTAAGAGGTAAATTTGAAACTATATTATTCATTAGCATATCAAATGAAAAAGTGGTGGTGCCATGCGGAAAGTTTTCCAAGGAGGAAAAGTTTCCGTATGGCGCCACCACTTTTTCATTCGAAATGAAATAATATAGTATCTAATTTACCTGATTGATATATCCCTTTTTGTAAAAATGAGTGAAAAAGTGGTGGCGCCATACGGAAAGTTATCCAAATTACATCTTAAATCCGGATGTTGTCATCCCAAGATGAATCGACATTGTTGCTTAATGCAATTTTAGGCTATAAAGTTTATCGAGAGAGGACGCTGTGAACCAATCATCACAAAGATATAGGCAAATGGCGCGCATGTAGTGCATGCGATATACACCGCAGAAGCACAATATACACCGCAGAAGCAAATGCCTACCCAAGTAGCGCATATATATGGTTCTGAATCGCGATAAACCTTATTGAAAAATACAAGGTCAAGAAATAAAACAAAAGAGAAGCCTTTTTAAAATATTAATATTACTATTATTAAATTATTATTTACTATTATTTATAAACATATAATGTATAATCATCATGTTGTTGTTGAATAAACGATAATAATAATAATATGGTGCCATTATATTTTATGTCTGATTTTAATTTATGATATTGTTTACTTTTGTTTTTTGTTTTTTTAAATTTAAATTAAATTTGGGGACAGCTGAGCTGCTATTCTAAACCGAAAAAAACCCTGTCCTACATTACTTGTAGTATTGTCAAATTAAAGTGTTTTTCATAAAAGGTCCACTTGAAATTGTGTGCACAGCAGCACCTTGAAGAAATGTCAGGCCGCAGTGGCAGGCGCAGTACATCATAGCAAGTCGAGTTGTCTTCAGAATCAGAAAGTAACGGAGTTTCTACTTACCGAGTATTCCTTCTTTCATTTCTAGTCCCTTTTCGAGGTCAAAACTCAAATTTTCTGGCTCACCATGCCCGCCCCCTCTATGTTCTCGACATGGTGCTTAAAACAGCCCTCACATAGACATTGCAGGTCGCACTAAAATATCATGGAAAAACGGGAATGTTGACAAAGTGTCATTTCTCTAAATTTAATCGTCTGGCCATCATGGTGTCAAAGGTCACTCTACGAGGCCCTTGGCTTTTCGCGTGCGTCTCTATTGTGCGCACATTGCGCATAAAATTATAGATAATGTAGATCACTTAAAAAAAGCTAAAGGGCTCGGGTACGATCGCCAACTACCGTGTACAATTTTTGTTTTGAACACAGAAATTGCAATTTTATTCTGTTAAACACCAAAATTTATTTTACACAATGCCCTTTGTTATAGAATTAAATCGTTTTAATTAATATTTTTTTTTCAAATAGGTGTTGGTGTGGGGCGGGGTAGGGGGGGGGAGGGAGGTTCAATGTGTTCCTCCCTGCATGGTTCTTGATAAATCCCATTATTTTGTATCCTTCACCAACTGTTCACCAAATCTACTTTTTTTATCACTAGAGGAATGTTTCTTCAAATAATACTTTATTCTCCTGTAAAGTGCACTTACTTGAACATAAAACTACACAATAAAAAATACACTCTTACAAAAACAGAACATCATAACTCCCTTTTTTGTGCGTGATAAATAGAACTATATTCAAATAAAACACATCAAATCACAACAAAAATAGTGACTCTTTGTATTTTTGTTTATGATAGCCATTTTATTTTAAACAAATTCAAGTTGACCTATGTAGTGAGCACTGAACACATTTTTATTACCATTGTACAATTTAGTTTAGTTTAAGTGAGAAAACATTCATATTCTCTAGTTATTAGTAACAACATTTTGCATCAGGTTGTTGACCTAATGGAAAACTTGCAATAGTTATAATTAACTCAAACTGAACTAAAAAGTAAACAATAGAAACGAATCCAAACCATATCAACATAACTTGTGCCTTATAAATCAACTTTAAAACAAAGAAACTCTGGAAAGACAGTATAATTAATAAGTGGTAATATATTTGCCTTACTGACTTCCAGTGACACAGCACCCTTGTTAAAACAAACTTAAATTAACCTAATCCCGGAGAAAGATTGTATCGCACAAGGTAGACTTTGACATTAAACTTCATTTGGTTCAGAAAGAAATATCCTTTCCATGCAGTTGTCATGTTTTCAAAGAGCAAAAATAGCTGCATTTGTCTGATTCGTAAAAAACAAGGAAGGTAGACTGACTAACTACCATAAAAAAACTGCATGAGGTTTCGTAGCAACAACTACTAATGAGGTTTCGTAGCAACAACTTCTGATGAGGTTTCGTAGCAACAGCTATGACATCTGTAGTTGTTGCTAGGTATAAGCTCATGTTGTTTTGTGTAACTAGTTAGCTTTTAAGTGCTACCACTACATTCGATGTTTCCATAGGCAGTAGCAAAAGACACATTGCAATGGCTGCCACCGCTTGGGTCAAATATTAGAAATGTGCCACATGTATGAGCTATTCAGCAGAAGTTTCAGCCAATGGTCTTCATTGACCTCAATGAGGGCGCTGTTTTGGGGCTTGTGATGTCATATGCAAGAGGTCTATAAAGAAAAAAGAAGTGCCAGGCTGCATTTTTCTCAGCCTCACTTTATAATTTTTTTCGTATAGCACCACAAGTCTAAGATATACGCCATTTTAGTGAGCAGATCTTTTGATGCAACAATACGCAAGTGCAGAAAATGACCATTGCTATCACAGAACACTTGCTTACTCAAATGGCACCATGCGGTACGACTTTTGGTTAAGATGCTTTGCTTTTAATAGGGGATGGAAACAAGATGGATTGATAATAGTCTGGCCCTTTTTAGTATGCAGACAATCTTTTCAGTGTGGCATACAGGGAACATGGCTAAATGACAAAGTTCTGACAAATTAGCAAACATGAACTGACAAATCAGCAAACATTTAGTGAAAACTCATGTAAGATTCAATATTTTGAAAGCATTGATATTTTAGAAAAATGACAAGTACACTACTTCTTGCTTTTTTATTGTTACCATTTATTTGTTTTTACATTATATCTAAGTGAAGTCACACAACAAACGTTTGGATATTAACATTATTCTCCCCATCTCAGCTTGATAGACTGATCACCAAGTATTCTATGCCACAAGGTAAAACACGGTTTGATTTATGACGATGCATACAATGTATTGTGTTTTTGTCAGCCATATTTTACAGAAAAAGGAAAGGTTGATTTGGAGTTCACTAGTTGTATTAGAGCTTACACAATCATAAGTGGGCAAAAGGTAATCATTACTAAAGGGAAGGTACACATTTGGTAATTGTCAAAGACCAGTGTCCTCACTTGGTGTATCCCCTCATAAGCATAAAATAACAAGCCTGTGAAAATTTGAGCTCAATTGGTCATCGGAGTTGCGAGAAGATGATGAAAGAAAAACACCCTTGTTGGACGAATTTGTGTGCTTTCAGATAAGAATAAAAGACTTCTAGCTAGAAGTCTTTTATTATTTTAGTGAGCAATTCCCTCCATCTCAAAAACTACGTTACTTCCGAGGGAGTCGTTTCCCCACAATGTCTTATACTACCAACAGCTCTCCATTGCTCGTTACCAAGTCAGTTTTTAAGTTAATATTTGTTTTGAGTAACTACCAAACCTGTACTTTCCCTTAATGGCTACACAAGAGCAATTGGTGCAGCTACCCAAATTGTACAAGAGCAAAGACAAAATGTTTTTTCACAAGTTTCGGTAGTAGCTTATGCATCTATATACTTCATATAAATGAACTATTTTCATGCCTGACTTTGAGTACCTCACACGACAGTAGGCTGTGTGTTATCCGATTATGATTTTGAATTTCAAAGTCATGATTGAAATCAAATGACTGATTAAGATTTTAAAATCTACATGTAGCTTGGTTTACAATGAGAATGCATTGCAGGGCATTTAGAAACGGCATTGTAATAAGAGCATTTCTCACAAGTTTATAATGGGCAATTTATTTGGTGTTTTTTTGTATACAATCAAACCACCTTGCACTACAGAATAAAGTCCCTGTTGATTGGGCCCACTCTTGAGGTCTAAGTTTGCAGCACTGGCAACCAATGGGCCAACAAGTTGCTACTTCTCATGCACATTGACTATCTCAGCCCTCGCAGGTATCCATTTATCCTTTGGTGCTGAAAAGCAAACACAATCAAGCGTTTTTGTGCAAGTTTCCAGAAAAAACACAAACCCAGGTACGACTAAGCAGAGAGAAGTATAACACAGTATTAGTATATGAGCAGAGATTTTATAAAATACAACGCAGACGACTATGCAATTTTTGATAAGTTCTTAAGATTATTTTAATTTCAACCCCCTTCCTCGCCCCAGAAAAAAACAATTATTACAATAATTTGCACTTGGAGACCATCAGACAAATAATGTTCATTGCATTGCATCACAATAACAACTTAGTGCGAACAACAGACGGTAAAACTAGCAAAATCACATTAAAACTAGGGAAAGAGTACATAACATCAGATAGGACACAAACTGAGCCTGTGTAAGTAAAGTAAAGTCTGTCCCAAGCCAATATGGCTCATCAGGGCGATGTTCATATCTGGTTCAAACCCATTTGTACTAGTGGGTGGAGAGAAGAAATTATGATATAGAGCCTTGCTCAAGGGAGACAAGTGACCAGGCCAGGATTTGAACCCATGTCTGTAAGTAACAGGACTTAAGTCCACAACCCTAGACCACTCAGTCACGAAATCCCATTGAAAGAATCATGTCTCAAGTTTGTTAAAGTTCAATTGATAATCATCTATTCTTAAAGATACAATAATTTGTTATGTCATATCTGGTAATAACCAATGGTTAACACTTATTTATAAAGTTACGCGATTTTGAAGTGTAAAGCTTTCAACTCACCTTGAAGTATTTAAATTACAGAATAACTTTCATCAAATTCAAAGTTTTAGGACTCTTATCAAATGCTCTTTACCCGAGAAAAATGCCATGCCCCCTTAAAGGGGTTTGTCATCGTGATCAAAGCAGGCTCAACATGGAATTATGAACTTTTACCCAGTGACTGCAAGAGGGCGCCCTCTTTCCGTATCATATCTACGGAGAGCGTGGACACACGTGCTGTAAATTGGAAGCGTGGACACACGTGCTGTAACTTGGAACAACCACAGGCTTACTTTGATCATGACGACACAGCCATTTTAAGACTTGCGACTGTCTGACAGTAATTGCTTCTGTATCAGCCTAGATCGATACCCCTTGATCAGAGCCCAATTTCATATAGCTGTTCAGCAGAAAATACTGCTTGACAGATTTCTCTGCTAAGCAAAAATTGAGTAGGGCACCAGTCACAACAATGTAAACTTAATGTAATTTTGGCTGCGAACCTGTTTCTGTTCAGCAATATTTTTCTTTGCTTAGCAGGTTTTTGTGCTTACAGGCATTATGGAATTTGGCCCATAGCCCAAATTCACAGGACCCTATAACTTGCCTAATTCTGTGGGCCATAAGGACAGAATATTGCTGTCAAATTACAAAGGGGGAAGATCCATTTGTATATAAACCATTTCATGAACAACCATTGAAAATAAAAGCTTGTATTCAGTCCGTATTATGTGAAGTGGTTACAGTTTACGACTACTCTACCCTAATACACTAAAACCTACACTAATACACGTTACAGAAACCCATTTTGATTAACAGTTGAAGTATATTTTTGAAGAGCTCTCATGTAAAACGTACTTAAAATTAAATAATACCGATCCCGTAATTTTCCCCCACTTTACACAATCAACACAAAACTTGCCAATGTGTGATTCACGAGTATGGTGTACATTGTACAAACTACGGATTTGTGTCATGGATACACTTGCATACGTGTGAACTTAATTGACTATGCAAGGCATAACTTAATACATGTTTCAATAGATACATACATTAACATTTTAAACTTTTTCTATTAGCACTCTCTTACACATGTACATGAAGCTTTACAATACGCTTTCAAAAAAGGTAATAATTTGAGCGAGGTTTTATCACGACACACAATAGATCTTGACCACAGTGCGGCCATCTTGTATTTCTCATGTACACTTCAATGCAAGGCTGCGTCCGAAATGGCGGCCATGGCTCTGGCTACGGCTGGATCTTCGCATTTTCATGCATTAAAGTATAACATGTCCTATAGCAACACCATTAGCAACAGTTGTAGCAATATCCACTACTTCAGGGGAAAAAAGCCTGGTCCCTTAAGAGACTTACATGTGTTTGTAATCAGAGGCTACCAGGAGTATGACCAAGATGGCTGCAATGAGCTCACTGTCCATTGGTGACGTTTGGTGCATGTATACATACTTTCCACATTTCCTGTTTTCCTCGGTAAGAATGATTTATTATAGAATTTTTAAAGATAAGATCTATTGCCCCATAAAACAAGTGATCCCACACACTTGCAGGTAATTCTTTTTTGAAAATGCAAGCCAACAAGGCGCTCACTTATATTATGTTACAATCATTTGACCTTTGGTATTGACCTTTATCCAGAATTGACCTTTATGACCTCCAGGATAATTCTTATTGCATGACTCTGACCGCATAGATCGATAAGTGAGAATTATTATAAGTATTTTCTCAAATTGCTTTGTGGAAGTGTTGTTTTGTTAGTAACATACCTCAACATGGTCAATCAATACAAATTATCCAGTAAATGATTTCTTGGTCATGTAATACAAGTGTGATATAAATGTAATACAAGTGTAGTACAAGTGTAATACAAGTGTAATACAAGTGTAATACAAGTGTAATACAAGTGTAATACAAGTGTAATACAAGTGTAATACAAGTGTAATACAAGTGTAATACAAGTGTAATACAAGTGTAATACAAGTGTAATACAAGTGTAATCACCTTTGTGTTTATATATTTGAAAGAACTTTAGTCAAGCCCTGAACTTGCTTGCATCAAGATCTTGGTCAGACTTCCCTGAAGGTCACTCCGGGTTAAGGTCAATACCAAGACCAAAGGCCAAAGTCACCATGCTTTGACCACTGGCTTTAATACACTATATGCTATCAATCAGGATCCCAGTAGACGTTCAATGGCTGCATTAACATCTCCACCAGTTGAAATCAGCGCTTGTATATTCCGAGCCCTGTCGACAAAGCCCATGTTGGAAAGCTGCTCAAGCTGTAGGCGGAAACGCACCTCTGGCGGTTGCTGCAAAGGAACAGAATAAAGACACAGGAAACTTAAGATGCATGGTTCTCCCCATGTACAAACAATCATATTAGGCCGAAATGCATGAATTGCATGCCTTGACAGGGAAATTTTGGCCGATGAGCAAAACAAAAATAATTTCACTAAAAACAACAATCTCAAACCAATAGTGCTCCAGATTTCATAGTAAGGCTTTAATAAACACCAAGTAAAAACCATTCCAAAGACCGTGTTTTAATTCAGTATCTTTTGGCCAAACTTTCAAAGTTTAGGTCGAGTTTGCCCCAGAGTTTTGAAAAAACCTGGGGAGAACCCTGACGTGACTATCACACACACTTCAAAGTATGATATATCATTGGCTTTAGGAACAGTACATTTTCCCTTCCACTAGTTTCCAATAAATTTGAAGTTTGCTGTAACACCACTATAGTCTCTGTTTGAGTTGTGGTAGTTCTGAAAAGAACCGGTGGTTTAGATGAATTTGATGCGTCGATCAGTATGCTCTGAAGACAATCAGAGCGAACTTAATGAAATGCCGAGTTATTAAACCACCAAATCTTTTCAGAGCCATCACAGCTCTTAAAGATTTCATGGTATTGGTGTTGCCGCTATCCTTAGTAGATTGTAATCCCAACAAACAGTTCAATTATTAAAATTAAATAAAAATAAAAAAACAGTTTTTATAGTCCAATGAGAAAAAAAAATTTAATCAGGAAAAATCACACGCCAGGTTTAACTAAAAAACTACCACATCATCAAACTCTGTCCTCACCTGCGCTGTCATGGATCCCTGTGGCGTGGTTCCACCACCTCCTAAATTAGCCAGCATCTGCGTCATGATCTGACTCCACTGGTTACTGTCCAGTGCTCCCATTGGGCCTTGGGATGGGGTAGTAGTCGTCGATGAGGTGGTGCTGGGTGTGGTGCTAGGGGGCGTGGTGCTGGCCGTAGCCGTGGTAGTAGTGGTGCTACTCGTTGAGTCTGTCGGAGCTGCGGTGGGTGTGGTTCCTTGGGGCGTGGGGGTGGTTGAGCCAGGTGCACCTACACCACCAGCGCCGAGTCCACCACTAAGTCTGTACATGGTAAAAAAACAAGTTCAGTATCTTTTCAAATAACCACAACAGATATGAGCAAAAATAACTGCACAAAGTTGTCTCTTTTAGCCTTATTGAGGTATGGTAGACACTTTAGAAGTGCACTGCTTGGTTTGGGTGTATACAGACCCAAACCAAAAAGTGTCATAGTATTGTGTCCACCATACCTCAAAACATGAATTATTCCACTATTTTTTGCTGACAAAATGCACACAAACTTGCCTAAAAAGACGCTCTTAGCATGTTCAACAATAAATAATCATGTCACTACTCAACAAGATCGTAACTAAATCTAAAAACAAATAAGTACACCCAGACATTTTAACAGCTTTTTTTTCACAACCGGGTAAGCGATACAAACAATTTTTTCCCTAAGACAAAAAAGTTTTTAAAATAATGAACAGTGAAACTATTTTTTCAGAAGTAGTGGTTATGGCCTCTGCTGCAGCTCGGTTGTCACATGATTACAGCATCTATAGGACGCCCTAAGTAAAACCCTTACCAACAGCCGCAGTCACAGCCAGAGCTGTAGAGGTAGCCACAGCCATTAATTTAGAGACAGACTTACCCTGGTACAATGCCTGGTGCCACAGACTGCAGTTCCTGCATGCCTTGTTGTATCTGCATGATGGCTTGAATGGCCCTTGGATTGGTCATTACATTGCGCACCTCAGGATTCTCCATCTATAACACACAAATAAAACCACCATATTGACTAACATGTTCTGATGGGACTGGGGGAAATACACCACAATTTACCACAACAAAAATAGCCACACTGCCATATGTTTTAATAAGAGAAGAACACGTATGGTTGCTTTAATCGTGTGAAATCTCAGTGTGGAACAGTGTGGATTCAAAATGTGACACCTGGGCCCAATTTCATAGTAGCTTAGCACAAAAATTCATGCTTACCCAGGGCCTTACTTCTTAACACTGCTTACCACAGAACTCTGCACTTACAACATCTTGCACAAAAAAAAAGATTCTGCGGGCTGCTTGCGCAGAACTTTGCAGTTAGCAGTGCTATGAAACAAGTTCCTGAAGTTGTTTTTTTAGATTTTAGATTTAAATTTTATTTTAAGGTTGAAAGAAATACCTGTTGAAGGAAATTCGGTAGCATTGTGGTCATCTGTCGCAGTAACTCGGGATTTCCAGCATACATCGGACTTGCTCTCAAGGCCTGTTCACAACAAAGAATTGTTGTTAGTTTAGTTGGTATTTTAAATTATTGTTGTGCTTAAAAAATGTCTCGAAAGATGATTTTTCATATGGAACATCGCCTTGGAATGCTCTTCCATTAAACCTCAGACTACTAGACACTCTCTCCAGCTTGGCTTGGCTTTATTTATTTATTAACTTTTATTTTATATTATTCTTTCAGGCTTAAAAACATCAAAAACACACAGCAACAATAACAGAAAATGTAGGATTTCAAAACATTAGGAAAACAATGAGAGACATACCTGTATGTGACCCACTCTGTGAAAATGAGTCACATGTCGCCCAATGCAATATTAAGTTATGGACAGTTTAATGTGGAAAATGTAATAAATAAAATAAAAAAAATAAAAATCTTTTTATTTCTTTTTAAGATCTTTAGTTGCATGGTTAACCTTTAGAACACTTACTTTTAGGCAATAAAGCTATGAATACAACAATTTTGTTGTCATACTTATGTCTAATTTGTATCCTTTTGCACACAATGGTAGTTTAAAATACAATTTTACTTGTAATTCGTTTAAAAAAAAAAATGGTGTAGTGGCTAATTTCAAACGGGAGTAACTCAGCAACGCGATACACCCCAAAGCTTAGACACATACCAAATTACTGCTGCTGATGTGTTCTTTCCAGCCATGCATACAACTCAATTCCTGAAATTGCCTACATCTGACTCATTTTCACAGAGCGCGTCACATATTAAAAAAACAAAAAAGCAAACAGAAGCCTAGGGGTTGCCCAAAAGTGAACCAAGGCAATCCTGTCATGTACCAGGAGTGTCTTTCTGATAAATGTCCATTGTTATACAGGTCTCGAAATAGCTCACAGCACCAACAGCAATTGCCGTGGTGCCCTGTGCTTTTGCTCTGCAAAGTTCCAATGCCAACTTCCCTTTTTTCCTTATAGAAGTACCCCTTACCAGAGGGGAAAAGGCTGAGCACCTTACCAGAGGGGAAAAGGCTGAGCCCCTTACCAGAGGGGAAAAGGCTGAGCCCCTTACCAGAGGGGAAAAGGCTGAGCCCCTTACCAGAGGGGAAAAGGCTAAGCCCCTTACCAGAGGGGAAAAGGCTAAGCCCCTTACCAGAGGGGAAAAGGCTAAGCCCCTTACCAGAGGGGAAAAGGCTAAGCCCCTTACCAGAGGGGAAAAGGCTGAGCCCCTTACCAGAGGGGAAAAGCCTGAGCCCCTTACCAGAGGGGAAAAGGCTGAGCCCCTTACCAGAGGGGAAAAGGCTGAGCCCCTTACCAGAGGGGAAAAGGCTGAGCCCCTTACCAGAGGGGAAAAGGCTGAGCCCCTTACCAGAGAGGAAAAGGCTGAGCCCCTTACCAGAGGGGAAAAGGCTGAGCCCCTTACCAGAGGGGAAAAGGCTGAGCCCCTTACCAGAGGGGAAAAGGCTGAGCCCCTTACCAGAGGGGGAAAAGGCTGAGCCCCTTACCAGAGGGGAAAAGGCTGAGCCCCTTACCAGAGGGGAAAAGACTGAGCCCCTTACCAGAGGGGAAAAGGCTGAGCCCCTTACCAGAGGGGAAAAGGCTGAGCCCCTTACCAGAGGGGAAAAGACTGAGCCCCTTACCAGAGGGGAAAAGGCTGAGCCCCTTACCAGAGAGGAAAAGGCTGAGCCCCTTACCAGAGGGGAAAAGGCTGAGCCCCTTACCAGAGGGGAAAAGGCTGAACCCCTTACCAGAGGGGAAAAGGCTGAGCCCCTTACCAGAGGGGAAAAGGCTGAGCCCCTAACCAGAGGGGAAAAGCCTGAGCCCCTTACCAGAGGGGAAAAGGCTGAGCCCCTTACCAGAGGGGAAAAGGCTGAGCCCCTTACCAGGGGGGAAAAGGCTGAGCCCCTTACCAGAGGGGAAAAGGCTGAGCCCCTTACCAGAGGGGAAAAGGCTGAGCCCCTTACCAGAGGGGAAAAGGCTGAGCCCCCTCAAGAGCGAAGTTTAAAACCTGATTATTATTAAGGGAATCAATGTGTGGTGAAAAGGTTTTCAACTAGTGGTTTAAATCCGCCGAGGCCTGGTTCTTGATAATTTTACCGAGACGAAGTCGAGGTAAATTATAAAGAACCAGGCCTCGGCGGGTTTAAACCACTAGTTGAAAACCGATTCAACATACTTTGATTCCCATTCATAAATACCTTTCCGGTCAAAAAACATCAACACTTTTTGGTCAAAAAGTAAAATAAATGCACAAAATTAAAATGATTTCTTCAACACAACACCCCTCCAGCTATGAAATGGTAAGGCCCTCTGGTAAACAACTCCTTATAAGGAGATTGCTGTGCGCGTCGCGCATATTGCGTTATGTGGCACAACTGTCCCGGCCGTTGCTCTCGACCAATAGGAATGAAGAAACTGTCTTATAAGCACAGGTGCAAGCTCGTGTGTCACGCCCATGTTTCAACACTTTTTACTGGTGTTATATCATCCGTTCAAACAACCCGTCATGATGCCCTCTTGACAAATCAGAATGAATAAACTGTTTTATTATTATTATTATTACCCACCTGTTCTGCCATTTCTGGATTGCGAGCCATAGATTGCAACATGGATTGCATGTAAGGTGCCTGAAGCATGTTCTGCACTAACTGCGGGTTGCTGGACACCTGTTGCATCATGCTTTGCATGCCTGGTGTGTTGAAAATACCATTGGCTGGAGAGACAGAATCAACAAATATTTATTTTTAAGGTGTGATTCTAATAGTCAAGTTTACGTTGGGAACCGTGGTCCTCTGGCCAAATGCCACCTGAGAGTCAGTCAGAATTTTCTCCAACTTAACTAGTCTTGCTGACTAGTTATTGGTGAAGTTCCGTCGCTGCACGTGTAAACCCCTTTACGAATAAGTTCAATTTACAAATCCCATGCTAATGGTTAACCTCAAAGTACTGGTAATCATTTGGGAAGTTAGCATCTTACTCACAGCGGAGAAGCTGAATAGACCTTTTGCATTGGCGTAAACCAGCCGCCATCTTAGAGGTAAAACAGTGACGAAACTATCGAAAAGCACACATTTGTACGCGCGGCGCACAGGATTGGCCAATGAACAACATCCTTTTGACCTCTAGGTGAGGGCGCCCTACTGAAATGACGTCATATGCATAAGGTCAATTGCCAAGAATGGGACTAAAATAAGCTCCAGTTGCAGACTAAGGGCATCTTTTGGCAGCAAGCAACATTGACCATAATAAAATACGATCGAGAGTGTTCGAGGAAAATGGGATTTGGTGCTTTTTCAGGATAATCCAGGTTCTTAAATCACGCAAACAAAGCTACAACGTCGGACAGTGCTATACAATATATACATACCTGGATTTGATACACCTGGAGTGGTACCTGTTGAGGTTGGGGTTGTGGTAGACCCTGTTGTTGGGGTTCCGGCAGGTCTTGAGGCGGGCGCCCAGGGATTGGGGAGGGGTTGTGTGTTCTCACGCCCCTGCTGGCCTGAGGTGTGAAAAGAGAGTAATGAAAACACAAAATTAGAACTTCTAGACTTCATCTTGAGAAACAAAATGAAGTTCACAGTTTTAGGTCATGATGTGCGTGATGCTCTCACATTTGTTGGCATGTTTGAGAGGGGGCATCTAGGCCACCATCAAAGGCAATTTTACACAGTGAAATTTAAAACATGGTTCTTGCATCATGTACCCAAATTTCACTCAGCTAGTTGTTAGCAGCCAGCCCCCAAAAAATCAACCCTAAAACTGTTTGCCTCCCGATTTCTATAATGTGCCTGAACCTAAACATGATCAGTCTACTAGTGCACAAAACCATACAGTAACTCAACAACCAAACTGTTTGACTGTGATAGTAGTGGTATACCTGGTCCCCATGTAAGGCACGAACGCACTCCATGCAAAAATGTCATATCTTGGTGGGTACCAGTTTGTGTGTACATCAGGGCTATTTTAAGTAAGACACTATTTTTGTTCTTTTCAATTCAAACTCCCATGTTACACAAGTGCAAGTTTAGAAGGCGTTTTTTGGCACAGACTCAACGATCTATTGAGGCTTACCTGTTGAATTGTCAGGATTGTTGAATAAAGCAGCGAAGGGATTTCCACCGAGTTGCTCTTGAGCTGCATTCAACATGGGCTCTTGTATATCAGTGTACATACGCCTTAGGGCATTGTAACCGCCAGGGATACTCTATATGGGTAAGAAAACAAATCATGCATGATTACACAGAAGCTAGTTCCCTTTAAAGGCAGTGGACACTATTGGTAATTACTCAAAATAATTATTAGCATACAACCTTACTTGGTACTGAGTAATGGGGAGCTGTTGATAGTATAAAACGTTCTGAGAAACGGCTACCTCGTAGTTTTCGAGAAAGAAGTAATTTTCCACGAATTTAATTTTGAGATCTCGGAATTATATATTGAGGTCTCAAAATCAAGCTTCTGAAACTACGTGTGACAAGGGTGCTTTTTCTTTCATTATTATCTCGCAACTTTCACGACCAATTGAGCTCTAAGATTCACAGGTTTATTATTTTATGCATATGTCGAGATACACCAAGTGAGACGACTGGTCTTTGACAATTACCAATAGTGTCCAGTGTCTTTAACTATCACCTTGTATCTTTGGTTAGAGATCTTCTTGAATCCTGCACTATCAGGCCTGGAATTACACACCGCCCACGGCCGTTGCCCTTGGTCTTGGCCTTGGTGCCCTTCAAAAGTTCCCCATTGACTTTTGGGTTCTCCAATGGAAATGCCCTTTGCAAAATGAGAATGGCCATGACCTTTCACCTTGTTTAAAGATGGAGTTCCAGGCCTGCAGTCTATAGTAACTTAACACCAAGGTGTTTTGACTTGGATAAGATCGGTATGCTTGGAGCAGTGATAAGCAACAGACATTGTGCCATCTCACATTACGGTCGATAGGCACAACTTCTTATACTTGATTTTTTACAACAAAGATAAAACCATTTAGAATGCTCCAGATTCCACAGTAATTAACAAAACCACACAAGATAAACACCAAGTAGAAAACGTTTTGAAGACCTCCTTTCATTTCAACTCAGCATGCTTTGTCAAAACATCCCAAATTGGGTCCAAAATGCCGCCCATTTTTTGAGAAATCTTAGGGAGAACATTAGGTTTGCCTACCTCTAGGTTACTGAGTGCTCTGTCCTGTGTGCGCATCATCTCTTGCATCATGGCTGGATTCCTTGCCATGTCCATTGTCTGTCTCAATAAGTCTGGATTATTCAACACATGACTGATCTCTGGGTTGCGCTGTATAGGAGACAATGCAAACAAAAGTTTAATGACTTGACGTTTCGACCCGAGCAGAGTCTTTCTGAAGACAAAAAAAAACTGTTAGGTCAGTCTTCAGAATATGTCAACAGTTACTTATTGCTCACACTTAAAGGGTTCGGGTACTTTTTTTACGACACCAAATAAACCCTCCTGACACAGTTTTAAGATTTTGATGGTAGAAAGCTTCCATTAAAATATACTTCTTGCTGAGGTGCTGTAGTTTTTAAGAAACCAGTAAAACAATTTCAGAACAAATTTTTAAGCATGTATAACGTTACGTGATTTTCCCTTTTTTTTCTCAAAAAAAAAGACGACTTATGAAGCTGAAACTCCTACCATGTTCATTCACAGTGAGTAGGGATATGTCACTGCCAACAAATTTACCTGCAAAAGGTAGAAAAACCCTTTAAGAGTAACTGTTGTTTAAATGAAGTTTATAACCCTCCCACTTTTGGTACCTTTTCAAAATAAGTTGATACATCGTTCAAAACCATTTACTACTGTGGTATGAATGGTAAATAACTGTGTACAGTTATAATTCCTAAAAGACACATTGCTCGTATGCATAGCAGCCAAGGGCCAGGTTCATATTGGCGGCTACGGCTGCGTCTTTATAACCATGCATTGAAGCATAGGCTAACTTTAGAAAAAGCAACAGCCACAGCCGCTAATCCAGAACAGTCTGGTACCCTACCTCAATGAGATTCTGCATCTCTGGATTTCCCATTATCATCTGTCTCATCAGTTCAGGGTTCTGCATTAGGTTCTGGATCAGGGGGTTGTTCAGTACTTGTTGCATCATTTCAGGGTTGCTCAGTAGCTGCATTAAGAACAAAATCAACGATGTCAATTACAATTTTTTACTCCATATGCATTTTTGCCTACAGGTGACCTCAATCCTCTAATATCCTCCTCTCCGTATGTAATTCCACATAAAAATGTTTGGACTTAAACAAGGTTGGAATGCCTGTTCCAAAGACAAGCAATTGTTATTTTGATAGCGAAAGGGTCTATCAACTTTCTCCCCAAAAGAGTTGATGAGAATCCTTCGTTTCTATTTGAGATTTGAGGTTGGCAAAAAACTTTCAGAATTTGAAGTACATATAGATACTATTTTTCAGATCCCATCTTTCCCGGAGTTAATGATTAAGACGATCCTGTTCCTATCTTGTAAGGAGCGCGGTAACACCCTGAATATGAAATACCTTTGAGTTGTTGTGGTTCTGAAAAGAACCGCAGGTGTAATAAGTTGTCTTTTTGTCTTCAGGAGAAAGAGACAGATTTCAAAAAGATATTTTCCTAAAAAAAATTGGGGAAAAAAGGGGGTAAATTGGAAAAAAAGTAATGTTTTTTTTGCATATTGGCCAAAATTTGCGCGGATCAGCACGCAATTCAGCAGTATTAGCCCGATATGCTAGTTTGTGCATGGGGAGATGTCAGGACATCTTAAGATCAATCTAAGCTGTTTGTGAAATGGGAGCCCAGAAACATATTGTAAATACTTTCATACCTGCTGCTGCATCTGTTGCTGAGTCTCCATGAAGTTAGCCGAGCCAAACCCAAGATTGTTGAGACCACTCAACCCACCTAGCCCAGACAGGAAGGGGTTACTCTGGCCACCTGGGGGAGCTGGGTTAGAGCCACTAGTGGGCTCATTGCTTGTAGGCGTACTGGTGGCCGTTGATGGTGGGGGTGCAGTACCTGCACTGGCCGCTTGCTCCTGTGCCTGGCCAAAAAAAAAGAAGAAGAAGGAATTTCAGGCCTTGGAATAACCCACAGCACCCACAGCAACTGCCTTGGTGCCATGTGCTTTACGGTACCCACAGCAACTGCCTTGGTGCCATGTGCTTTACGGTACCCACAGCAACTGCCTTGGTGCCATGTGCTTTACGGTACCCACAGCAATTGCCATGGTGCCCTGTGCTTTTACTGTAGTACCCTTTGCAAATTTCCAATACAAATTTACCTTTTCCCTCATAGATGTGTCCCTTACCAGAGGAAAATTGCTATGCCTTTTCAAGATCGAAATTAAAGGCCTGGAATTTTAACTGAATTGCTTCTATTATTTAAATTTGCAGAAGACTTCAGAAGTGCAGAAGACTTCATGATTCCTTTTTGTGTAGTTTGATTGGTAGGTGGGGGTTGTTTGTTTATTTGTATACAGTGAAGAGCCTCGGGTGGCAGGGGGTTTGTTTCCACATTCAAACTGGGGACCTATAACAAAAGGGACAATGGGTCCACGGTTGCTATCACAAAGGAATACAATGGGGTCCACGGTTGCCATCACAAAGAGTTGAACAAAGGAGGGTCCCCGATTGCAGATGTTTACACACTTGCGCGAGTTGGCACTTTATAAGATTTATTAATCTTATCATTAATTTGTATTAAGAATGGTACATTCAAAAACAAAAATTTTGCCAGGAAGTTGTTGTCACTTCCATATAGCATTCTCCCTGAATATCGTATTTAATTAAGACAAGCTAAAAAACAATTCTAAAACGCTTGAAGAAAGAAATTTGTTGAGATTGTATTGAAGAATTTGGAAACACAGGAGATTTAGCAACGTACCTTGTTTGCAGACCGTATTACAAGATGCACAGTCAACCCATCCTTAATTGCTGAAAAAGTATCAAACAATCGTAAACATTCTAAATATACATATCAACTAAACATCGCTGAAGGCTAGATTTATTCTAGATGTACCGTAGATTTTTAAAATGGAGATGATTCACTTGGATTGTACATGTATGTTGCCCCGATTATATAAAATAAAGTTTAGAATTATTACATCTAAGTTCATTAAATGGCGAAAGAGTACAGTACCTCAAATAAATGCTACATGACCGCTGATACCATAAAACCAACCATTATTGGCTTGGAATTCTAGTTTTGATGTACAATAACTTAATCTTAATGTACAACACATAACTATTTTTTTTAAATGGAGATGATTCACTTCAAAACAATGCCCAACTTTGTGAAGTCAAGTTTAGAATGAATACATCTTAAAAAGAAGAATACCTAAACCAAAAAAACGGTAACCACTACCTGACTGCTATTTAAAACCATTTGGGTTTGGAATTCCCTTAAATTTTCCTAAGATCCTCAAGTCCAGGAAATTATTTCTGCCACCAATTGTGGACAGCGAAACATTTACATGTAGACTGCACGTTTGTTTGAACACAGTGTATGCTAATAAATGCACTGAGATGCAAATGCTGATTTTTGAGAAGCAACTTTTTTGAGAAGCAATTTTATGTAGCATTTTGCTAGATGCTCGATACAAGATAAATCATTTACTGCAAGTCATACAGTTAAGTATGTACAATGTATGTACATGTACATGTATACTAGCTTTACTTGTCTAATTGCAGTGTACAAATTTTATGCTGGTACAACTTGCACATATAGGTCTTTACAAACTTATACAGCTACATGTAATATTATTACTCTGTCAATGTACATAATGTTGGCATGAGATAGTGTGCTTATTAAAATATGTGAATACTTTCTCAAAAGGTTGCTAGTTTTTACACTAAAAGGAATACCTTGCCTTGTATCGGTCGAGTTGGTCTTTGAAAAGTGTTTGTAACCGTTTGTTATAAAATGCATATGGGTAGAAAGATGTTGTAAAAGTAGACTACAATGATCCACACAAACATGCCTCGAAATTGCACGGTTTTCCTTTTACCTCATTGACTAACATGGTCGGCCATTTATGGGAGTCAAATTTTTGACTCAATGGCCGACCATGTTAGTTCGCAAAGTAAATGGAAAACCACGCAATTTTGAGGCAAATTTGTGTGGATCATTGTATTCCACTTTTAAAACATCTTTCCAATCGTATGCATTTTGTAACAAACGAATACAAACGCTTTTTTATAGACCAAGGCAACGTGTTCCTTTAAGATCACCTCACAAAGAATCCTAGGCCTGCTGAATTGATTAAACACAACATAGCATCACCTTGATGAAGGTTCAATGAGCTTTCCCCCCCCCATTACAAGTCTTTATTGCTCTGTATTTTACTATGTTTGCTTTTTACTGTTTGATAACTGTGCATACAGGGCACTCATGGTCACCAGTTGTAATACTGATTACGCTATCCCCCATCTTAATAAAAGTGCAATAAAAAGAACAAAAAAGATGACTGAGAGAAAATCTTCTTACAGTGTGTTTCTAAGGTGTCGCCATCTTTAAGAATTTTCCCGGCAAATATACAGCAGAGTTGCTCCGGTGGTGACTTGAACTTCTTTGAGATCTCCTCCTTAAACTTTTGGAAAAAAGAAAGACAATACATGTATATTATATGTTGTTAAACTCCAACTTCCAAGCTAAAGTTCTCAAGTTGTTCAAAAACAAGTTAACAACCTTCTACAAATAAAATGTGCTGAATTTCACTATTGCTTTTTCTTCCTGAATAATGACCGATTAAAATTGATTTTAAGTAAAGTAGTGAATAGCATACTATAAGAATAAATTTTTGGTTGTAGGTCTGTCATGTTGTCTATTGACTTGTTGGAACTAATCTCCTGGGCAGTACCATTTTTTTAAGTTATTTACTTTACTTTGGTTTTACTTTGGTGTTGAGGCTTGATTGAAGCTACAGCTTATGTGCCATTCTTTACTCATTACTGCATTGGGTTCACATTGATAAGGGCGGTATTTCAATGGGTGGCGCTTCCAATGATTTTCAAGTTCAGACTTGAATTTGTTAATTGATGAGGCATAACAGTTAGGGGCATAACAGTGGGTTTCATTTGTGCATCAATGTGCAACATGGTCACTACAGGCGGCTGGTCTGCTGTCAGGGCATTTATCACAAAGTTCATTGTAGCTTTGCCGACACAAACTTGTTTAAATTATTGTAAATACTAAACAAAACAAACACTTTAAAAAGTTACTCATGGCATTTGCTTTGGTTGTCAAAATTACGGACCAAAGACAAATTAGCATTTTTGAAACTTCCTGGTAAAAAAATAGTTTTCGCACATTACATTGTCATTGATTTGAATTTGAACACCTCTTTTCAACAGATTGAAAAATAAATTGGATATTTATTACTCTGTTTACATATATTTTAGGGCTTTATTTCTCTTTAAAAATTAGTTTTTTTTAATCACATTTAATACAACCATGTTGTGTCATCAGTTGTTATCCAGCATCATCAGTTGTTGGCTAACTTAATTGTCGGCTTTTAATTTTTTTTTTAAGTTATCGTGACTGGTGATCATGAATGACTGTGCAAAAAACAGGCACCAGCCAGACCCTGCTGCTGACATCCAAACCGGGCCACAACAACAGACTAGACAGAGGTAGACAGGCATGACTGGCAATATGTGCTTTGATTGTTTGTCACTAAAATTGCATGCATACAAAAATGTGCTACACAACTGATCATCAAGTTTAAGTTATAACTCAGTAAGCAAACATAAAATGAATTTGCGTAACTTTACTGAACTGTCCGTAATTTGGGCAACATAGGCAAAATTTGTGTCAACGGTCAACTTTCCAGTAAAATAACATACTTTCATGAACATAATTTATTCTTTAAAAAATCACATGGTGTTAATTATTACCTCTTTTATCGTGGCTGTTGCTTCCACGGAGATTGTCTCTTTATCTTTAGCTGTTTTCACAATAATATTTATCAGGTTTGTACTTTCAATGGCTATTTCTTCCGCCATCTTGAACGTTGCATGCTGACATCATTGTACAAAGCGCACTGCACTCTGGGTAATATTCATTTTACATCGTAAAAGTTGCGGCAGATTTTTCTTTGGCAAGGCCATTAATGGAGTTATTGCTCCATGGTAAAACCATGGAGAAAGTAAAACTTATCAAGTTAGAATCAGTTATGATCACAAACTACACATTTTGAGGAGTATGCAAACTGAAGATAAACACGGGGAGAAGCCAATATAACCATGGAGGTAAGGAGGTAAAATTCTACCTCCATGATATAACTTACAAGAGTGTTTTTTGTTTGGGGGGGGGGGGGGCGAGTAATTCGATCCCTTCTCCTTACACTAAAAACCGCTAACTGTACACATGAACAGCAGAAATAAGCAAGATAGTCACTTTAAACCCATAGAGCTAGAGCAACAGTCACGCTCACGAATGGTACATGTGACATTATTTCGGTCGGGTAAGCTGGGGAGAGTAAATGATATTTATGTTGTGCTGGCTTTAGATATGTTTCTGTGCATGCAGCTCTTTTGGCAGAAATCAACTTGACGGCTTCAACTTCAAGTGTATTTTCAAGAACTTCAATATAGATAAAATCACTGCAGCTGAAAAATGGGGCCGCCTCTCATAGCAAGAGTGAAATCCAGGCAATGGTGTGCTCCCATCAGGATTTCGCAACTAAACAAATCTCACAACCTTTTTTCGACCACGGGACCTCTTCTTTTCTGGTCCCCGCCGTTTTATTTATTTTAACATTAAAACAGTATCAGATGAGTATAATACACATTGAGACCAATAATTAGTTATTTTGTGAAAACTGCCCGGCCCGCTGGACAGTTTAAAGTTTGACTAGGCTACTATTTTTTCCACCAAGTATTTTATTTTTTTATTTATTTATTTATTTTTTTTTTTTTGGGGGGGGGGCGGGGGGTTACCATTCCTCCATGGTTTTACACAGTAACAATTATTGCACTGGACACCTTGAGTTCTTGATGCTCCGCCACTTTAGACTGAGACACGCCCCTCGTCTCTCACGAACGAAGATTACTCAAAACGTGCGCGACGCCGCCGACGACGAACGGTGTTCTGTAATAGCGCCCTCCTTTTCACTGTTGAGTAGTAACAACGGATGGCACCAAGACTAGCAGTCACCCCCCCCCCGCCCCCTTAAAAAACCCACCACACATACAACGCGCATGTCATGGCATTACATACAGCAACATACACAACAGATGTACACAATTTTCACTCACTATTATGAATATTGAATAATCATGTGCATGTAATATTTTACAACGATGGATGTGTAGACTTATTCAACGATCACAAAAAATCCATGTGAAAGTTAAGCAGTTAAGGGTCATGTGAGATGATTTTCAGCCTCTGAGAAAAGGTAAAAATATGAAAAAGCATTGCGTTTATTCCATCATGATTGATGACAGATGAGTACTCGGATGGTTTGTGTGGTGTGGTGTGTTGACCGTTTTGTGGTTCTGGCAATGGCATGTATGTATTGGAATACCCATGTATTGTGCACTGTGTAGTTGTTTTGATTGAGTGTTGTGATGACATGACTACAAAATGATTTTTGTAAAATTTGACAATAAGGTTCATCGTGAATAGCAAAATATCAGGAGAACCCACACAAAGGTATAGGCGTTGTGAGTTGTAGAAACTGCATAGAAACCGCCCCATATTCCTTCCCACAATGCATTGCGTTTCTGAATCGCGATAAACCTTATGAAATGGTTTGAAATAAAATGTGGATTTGTTGCTATTTTTATGTTTGTTTGGTTGTTGGTGGGAATGTGGTACTGGCACTGGCTGGCAGCAGGAAGTGGATATCTTGCCAAAAAGGTGGAAAAGTTTCAGTACGGCGCCACCACTTTTTCATTCGATATGAAATAATATAGTATCTAATTTACCTCAATGATTCAGAGATGCCAAGTCCAGAGGCCAGCTATGCGTGAGATTTTTACGTTATCTAAAAACGTAACTTACTGTCAAAAAAAGTGAATACAAAAGTTGATCCAACATCCCGTTTTAATTTTTGCGAAAGTGTCGGACATTGGTCGACACTTTCGAAAAATTTAAATGTGTGTAAAACTACAATAGGCTCCTGCTGTGTCAGAGTGTGATGAAGCGGTATAGTGGGTTACAATACAAGTGCTGCCTGTATCTGACCATCTGACCACCATTTCACTTCTTAATTTTTAATACAGATTACAAAATATAATATTTTAGCTCATTACTTTCTACACTACAGCTACAGTCCTTCAGTCCACATTTACTGCCATTCAGATTACATTCAGAAGTCCTCATCAGAATGGTCCATGCACACATTGAGGACACTGTTATTCGCCGTCATAGCAGTACACCAGTGCAGTCAACTATGCACACAGAGAACAACGATGAAGACATAGAGCTGTGTGGAACAGACGAGTGTCAAAATGTGAGTGTTTTAGGGTTTTTAGTTGAAGGTAGGCCGTGTCCGACCGGCGACGTCAGTTACAGCTACAGTTAGATCATTGCCACTCGGGCAATGATCTAATGATGCTACTCGGGCCAAACTCGGCTCGAGACAGTGTGACGACGGGTTTGTCCAATGTTAGAAAATCTGCTGTGCCATCCAGGCCGATCCAGGGCAGCTTGATTAGCTGGCAGCTTGGACAGCTTGATCGTGTTGTAGGCCAATGGCATTGAGGTCGTCTATTAGCTGTGATGTAGGTACAGCGGAGGCTTCTACCCTGTCGAAAGGGTTCAGATGGCTGGTTTTGTGGATTTAAGAAGGTAGCAAGAGAGGCACCTCAGATCTCCGAAGAGCATGGCCAATCAAACGATAAATGAGCATTATGTTGACAAAAGCCTATCGATGACCATACATTTAAGGCGATGATAAAACCTGTTACTGCAACAAAATAGATTTGGTTTGGCCATGCAGTATTGCGGCAAATTTCATGGGATGTTTTACTACTATAAGACATGGTTTCTGTGTAATGGCATATAACTGCCATTACAAATATCTCCTAACAACTCCTCCTGTTGTGTATGCTTTGTATACCAGCTTGTCAAGGAGTTCAACACAGAGACGGCTCGATACCATGACTTAGTCTTAGCCCTCGGTGGCTCCAGTGACTCGGAGTACCTTCGCGATGAACTCAAGAAGACAAGACACAAAGCCGGGGAGTTGGCAAGACGCAGCAAGCAAACACTCATCCCACACCTCAAGGCGTGAGTTAGCTTAAATTTCATTTCATTTATTAATAGACCGATCCAGAAGCTCCGCCCACGACGCACAGGTGAGCAAAAACACGTGGGGCTCTCCAATGCCTTTCTGCACAACTCTGCCGCGCGCGCCAAGCATACGCGCACGCATGTCAGACCTTAGTGTCGGACCTTCGTTGCGTTGTGATTGGCCAATACGCAATGGGGTGGAGCTTAATGGATCGGTCTATTCTGGCTGTGAAGCCAAGGACTCTTACAAAAGTGAGCTTAATTATTGCACTAGCCAAGAACCTCTTGGAGAGAAGACAAAGAAGAAAATTTCATTTTTAGATGTGGGGGAAAAACTCCAGAGAGTTGTTCCAGGGAAAACCCATGCAGTCGGGTAGGGACTGAAAACCCAATCCATGTAGTGCCACCGGTGGGATTCGAAACGAGGCCCTATAGGTGGGAGGTGTAGACAAATATCGCTACACCCCAACCTGACATCTCCAAATAATGCAGGGAACATAGAAAGAGTCTTAGCTAGGTTTTTCATTTCCATAAGTGGTCCTCTTATACCAATGGGAGGTACAGACTGGGTTTGGGATGCCTGTGGCAAAATCTCCCAGATGAATTGTCAGTGTGATTGTAAGGATGAAGCAGATTGTGATTGTAGATTTAAATTTAATTTGTAGAGTAATTTCGATTCAAATCTCCTGCAGTGTTTCTCAGTCGTGTTAAGGACGTCTGTTTTACTCAATCTTTTCAACTGCAGGGATTTTGATTTCAAGTCGGAGCGTGGGGACTACGAGAGACTGTGGAATATGTTTCTATCCTGTGCAGAGCTTTTTGAAGGTCACATGCGGAAGGCCTTGGAGCTGGAGAAGGCATTCCCAATTCATGCAGGTAGATAGTGCATTTATAGTGTTTAATGGCTGAGCACCGAACTCAAGTTCCGACAGTCGTGGGTTTGAATCTCGGTCGTGATAATTTGAAGTTATTCTGTGGAGAATGAGTTCAAAAGTGTTTCCAATTAAATGACGACAATAAAGAATATGCTTTTTTGGGAATAATATGTTAAACATTGGTTGTTGGTCTTTGTAACCATTGGGTCTTTTTGTTTAGTAAAAATGACCCTTGTTGCTGTACACCTTTGTGGCGTGTCATGGCTGAGCGTTCTAGTTTACCAAACCCAAGCTCTGGTGTCAGTAGTTGATTGAGGGTTTAAATCCTGGTCCTGACACTTGTGCCCTTAGAGCAAGGCGTTTAACCATAAGTGCTTCGTTACAAACTGGGAGGGTAGTGTATTCTGCTCTACCAGTCAAGCTCCAAGTGGATGATACCCATGCTTAGATCCTTATGGACTGTGAAGGGGGTGACCACGCTTCAGCCCCAGGAGTAGGTGCCAACGTGCTTTTGGCTACAATTGATTTGGGTCGACAGCCTAAATAAACTAAGTGAGTGTAGTCCATCTTGACGTGGCCGTCCGGCCTTGTGATGTTAGGCGGTCCCTCATCAAAAAGTTCACTGATGTAAATCTTGAGACATCTTTTTCTTTCAATGTTCCTTTCGCAGGTCCCCATATTCTGATCAACACTGGTGTAATGGAGCCCATAGGGTTGGATAACATCCCAGTCAATGTAGAGAATCTTGATATACCCTCTGTGGATAGAATGGTGTTGGAGAGAGAGGACTTACGACACCTCGAGAGGTAAGAGAAAATCATTGGCCAGTTTGATTTGTATCAGAATTTTGGTAATTTCTGTAATTTTGTTTTGTGACTAGAGGCCTTTCTTAAACCTTGGCTTGGGCTCCATCTCTGGCTTGGGCTCTGCGCACTGCGTTCGCAGTGGAAACGCAGCGCGTGTGAACCAGCCTGGTTAGGTCTATACATTTTTTTGGAGCAGCCTGTAGTTTGCTTGCGATGGTACATTATGCAATTAATGCACATTGCGACGGGGTTCATGAACACCCAGGGGGTGCCATTTGCCCTCGAGGGGTGTACTAAACCCCAAAATGTATATGGGGTGAGCTAAGTTTCTGTGACAATGTTAATTAAAAGTGAGTTTGGTTGCATTTCTAGAGACATCTTGCAGCTGCGCAACCTGATCTCTGAGATGCATCGTCGTGTAGACATCAAGCCCTGGATGATCGAGCCTTTATTAGACTACAAGCTGGACTACGAGAAGTCACAGACATCATTGAGTGATATTGCTTCATCTAATGGCACTGTAAGTTTATAATAAAAATAACAATATTGAACATTTCTAGTGCGCCATGTCTGTCAATGATGACACTCCTGGCGCAAAAAAACAAGAACTCTGCTTATACAGAAGACAACCAAAAGTTTCAAGGCTATGGTTTCCGAAATAGATATGTTTTGAGATGTGTATCTGCTTGTTCATGTTTAAGTGTTGGGAAGGTAGTGCATTCTGCTCCACCAACTGGGCTCGTAGTGGATGACCATGCCTATATCCTTACGGACTGCGAAGGGGATAGCCCCGTTTCACTGCCCCTGGAGAAGGTGGCAACTTGCCCCTTGTGAACAGCCCAAATCAGTAAAGTGTAATCCTCACCTTGTAGTGGCCGACCGGTCGTGTGAGTTGGACGATACCTCATAAAAAAAATCCAACAACAACAACTAAGGGAGTGCGAGTTTGACCCGATAGGTGAGATTCAATCTGGATAGTAAATCTCAACTTACCAAGTCAAGTGTAATTTGAAACTTTGCATGTTTTTAATCAATACCCTTTGAACCGCTTGAGAAGAAAACTGAAGAATACCAAGCTGAGAATAAAATTCAGAAAATGTTTCTTTATTCAAAAGAAATTTTTCGAAAACATTGATTCAATTTCAACGGTTTAAATTTAAGTCTTGCTCCAGTAAAGTGTTCAACACCGCCCCACCCCCCCCCCCCCCCACAAAAGAAAAAAAAAATCTACTCAGTCAATTTTCCTTGTGGTTTACTACTTGACGTTTAGTTTCCATGGGATGTACTATTTCTCTCTCATTACTCAACTTACAGGAGACGGCGTACGACCCACAGCAGAGACGGAAGTGCATCTGCCTGGTATCCGTCGCTCTCCTTTCCCTGGTTGCCTTCACCATCGTTCTGGTGGTCTGCCTTGTCAAGTTTGACAAGCCTTAAAAAAAGTTCATTTCATGAGCAATTGTCGATTTTTCACCGTCAACTAGAAGGCAAGTATAAACACTTAAAAAAGTGTTTTAATTTTCAGTCTTTTTATATAATGCAAGCCTTTTGGGCTCTGAACTTTGTGTGTATTGATCACTATGGAATACTGTAAGTGCATTTATACAATATTTCTCACTAAATGCTACTTAAAGGAACACGTTGCCTTGAATCGATCGAGTTGGTCTTTGAAAAGCGTTTGTAACCGTTTGTTATAAAATGCATATGGTTAGAAAGATGTTTTAAAAGAAGAATACAATGATCCACACACAATTGCCTGTAAATTGCGTGGTTTTCCTTTTACTTTGCGAAATAACATGGTCGACCATTTATGGGAGTCAAAAATTTGACTCCCATAAATGGCCGACCGTGTTAGTCGACGAGGTAAAAGAAAAACCACGCAATTTCAAGTGATACTTGTGTGGATCATTATATTCTACTTTTAAAATATCTTTCTAATCATATGCATTTTATAACAAACGGTTACAAACGCTTTTCAAAGACCAACTCGACTGATCCAAGGCAACGTGTTCCTTTAAACCCTTTTCACACTACCATTCCCCGGGTTACACTCGGGGAATAAAAGTTCAAGGGCCTCCCCAGGACTGTATTCAACAGGGATACAGTGTGAAAATGGCTGCAGTGTAAAGCCAGCCATCTTTGTAGGCAATGATTACCATTAATAAAAAAAAACCTAATTGGCCAAGTTTGTGGAATTACATAAAGGATTGCATCAGTACTTGTTCTTGTCACACAATTGTTAAATATTGTATAGATTTCTTGACTACGTGCAATACATTTAATGGTCACATGTGAAAAGCTAATCATCATGACATTTTACTAAGTATATAATTATAGTAAAATTTATTTAACAAGTATAGAATAGTATATTTTTGTTTTAAGTATTCAATTTAGCATCTTCAAGTGCCAATGCAACTCCAGACAGTTGTTTGTTTGTTTCAAATAGCACTTTGCACTAATAGATGGATTGCACAAAGTGTCATCGACCGCCATATTTTGACGATAAACAATGGAAAAGTGCACGCATGTATGCGCTGCGTACAACTCTCAGCCAATGATAGCCTTTTACGCATGCACGTTTCATCAAAGATGGCGGCCAATGACGTCATGTGCAATCCATCTATACGTCATTTTTGCTCAGGATACCCAGATTTCAGACAAACATTCTCCACGCATTATACCGGCAGACTGTATGAGTAACCAGTAGTGCGGTAAGTACACGCAAAGACATAAAGCTTGGACTTAAGACGAGCGTACATTCAAGATATTTGACACGTTGTCTGAGATCTGGGTACTGACCTTCTTTTATTGAGTGCTATTGGGGGTTACTGAGAAAATTACATGATTTAGAGTAAAGTATATAGTAATTTTAAGTAAATGAAACACCTTGATCAAAAATATCAAAGAAATTGCAATATTTACTTCTTGGCATTGGTAGCAAGGCCTGATATTTATGTTTCTTGTAACCAACTGACAGTTCATAAACCTACCGACCTACAACAATTTTATCGATAACTTGAAAAGTGTTTCATCAGCTGGATGAAAATGAAGAATTAATGTAAACACAATGTATATATTCTTTTAAAAGACAAGATTTAAAAACCCTTTTTTCATCAAAAAGCGAACTTTCCTCAGAAGTTTCAAATTGAGCACCAGTTGGCACAAATATTTCACTGGTGAGGTTTAGAATCTGAGCCTTGAGGTTTGGATCGAAATGTGTTCATGTGAAACAATGCTGTTCCACTTCTTTTGAGGAAATTAGGGTTTTAAACAAAAATAAAATTACTAGAGTGGGATTTGAACCTGTGACCTTTGGATGAATGTGCCGGTGCTGTACCAATTTAACTATCTTGCTCTAAATGGTGGTGGTCCATCCCTATTTTGTCAATATCTATGTTCGGAGGTGCCAGTTATAATCAGAAGCCAAGGTTTATTTTATGGAGACGTATATAATTCACATTGAAATAAAGCAACTCAATTTATCAATCTTTTTATTTAATATGAAAAAGGGAATTTCTGGATAATTTCTCAGAAATTCAAGCACCCGTTTGATGAAGTTTTTACTGGAAAGGTTCGCCAGTTTGAGGATTGGAGTGAACTTGCCTAAAACAATGCTGTACAACAAGCATACAGTATGAGACTACAGAAATACTTAAGGGCAGCATATTTGACTGGTAAATCCAGTGGAAATACCTTGGTATGTCTATAAATTGTTAGTTTATACAAATTACGTTTTTTGAAGGAATTTAAACTATTAGCAATAACCCATAATGAATCAGCCTAAATTGTCAACTAAACTTGGAAAAAAATTGAAACCACAGCAGTAAGAAATTAGCTTGCGGGTAACAACTGTGTGGGTAAAATAACTTTTATTCAAGAAGTGGTTTTTAGAACCTGATTTGAAAAACAGTCTCAGCATTTTAAACAGAAAACTATGCTTTTCTTCAGAAGCGAAAAACCAAATAATATGTTCCACCATATCGTCGAAGCTTGCCTTCGACGGTGTTGGTTGTGTTTCGAGCTGTCAATAGAGGGGCCTATTTACTTTGCATGGAAACACGAGTTGTTGAGGTGAATGGATTACTTGAATCAAGACAACAGTTTGTTGTGCTGATGGAGACAATATGACAGCACTTGCTGCTCAATGCAACCACGATGCAACACAGTGAACAAAGTTTAAAAAGGGAAGGGACACGTTTGGTAATTGTCAAAGACCAGTCTTCTCACTTAGTGTATCCCATCATAAGCATAAAATAACAAGCCTGTGAAAATTTGGGCTAAACCGGTCATCGAAGTTGCGAGAAAATGATGAAAGAAAAACTACCCTTGTTGGACGAATTTGTGTGCTTTAATATAGGAATAAAAGACTTCTAGCTAGAAGTCTTTTATTATTTTAGTGAGAAATTACCTCTTTCTCAAAAACTACGTTACTTCAGAGGGAGTCGTTTCCCACAATGTCTTATACTATCAACAGCTCTCCAATGCTTGTTACCAAGTCGGTTTTTAAGTTAATATTTGTTTGAGTAACTACCAAACGTGTACCTTTCCTTTAATGAGTCAAACAAATCATTTTCACAGCATTTTTTTTTTTTTTTGGGGGGGGGGGCAAGTATTTTTATCAATTACAAAACTCGGTTGCATTTATAAACAAATTATTGCCATTAGTTTAAACTCCGTTCTCATTCCAGTACTGTCAATGCTATGTGATATTTAAAAAAACCTATGTGCCTGTGATATTTGTATTTAGTAGATTATTTATTTATTTAATATATAACAAAATGTAGACTTATTGGTGCACGAGCAGGACTTGTAGTTTTTCGATTCCTAAATTAAACATACCGTCACTCTAAAATTAAAAAGGTTGTTTCTTCTAATATATCACTTTCGTTATGCACAAGTTTGTAATTGTAAAACAAAAATATCTTGCTTAAAATAGCCTGAATGTGGACATGTGGACACTGAACAAGTATACACAGAGATTCCACATTTTCCTAAGATTTTTTTGCAAGATGGCTGCCCTGTGATTCAGGTTTATTCATTCAGAGCATTGGCAGAAAAAAATAAGAAAATATGCAACTTGTTTGTACAACGCTAGATGATGTCAGGTCCCAGTAATAACTCACTTTAACTAACGATAAGTACTTATTGATGATGGATTGTTCACTCAGTATCTAAAATGAAATTCCTTCACAAAAAAGAAAGTAGCTACCAAATATGTAAATCAAATGGTTATCCGTTAATTTGTCAAAGATATCAGACAATCAGGATTGAAGAAAATATATATCTGAAGAAAAAAAATGTCCACGAAGCCACAGGGTGTATAATAGTCATCTCAATAAAATTTTATTTATAAGCGAAGCGTACAGTCCTTCTGATGATTGCATACAAATACAAATTTACCGCTTTATAACCTGTTTATACACTACTACCTGATTATTAACGGTGAGATTTGTAAGTAATTAAAATCGGTGTCATTGTCACCCATAACCCCCGATTGAGGACCATTGATATTCTCATTGTGAGCAGATGGTTGAATCAGGGTACACGTAAATCCCAATTGGAGAAGTCTGGTTTCATAAAGGTTTCCTAATTGCGGTACATTGTTATCTCCGATGGGAGAAGAAGGTTCTAATCAGGGTAGAAGATCCCAAATGGGGTAGTCTGGTTGATCATACATAAATATTTCAGTAAACTTATGTTCATTTTACGAATTCCAATAACATATGGATGAAAACATCCATACAAAATTGTTATCCATATATTGGAGTGGGTAAAACTAACATCTTTACTGAAGTTTTAATGGACATTCTTGAAGAATCTAGTCAAGAATAGACCTTATGCACATGATGTCATTTCAGTAGGGCGCCCTCACCTAGAGATGAGGTAGTTCATTGGCCAATCCTGTGCGTCACATGTAGAAATCTGTGCGTTTCGATTGTTTCGTCACTGGTTTACCTCTTTGATGGCGGCTGCATGGATGACGTCAATGCATAAGGTCTATAGACCCCTTTACAGATAGGAAAAAACAATGCATTCTGGGATAGGATGCGATGTTTTGGGATGTTCGTCACGCATGAAACGTGCATAGCTCACTCGTAAACTCTCCCGAAATGCATCAAAATCACAACTTCCGGCCTATCTGTAAAGGGGTCCATGCATAAGTGTTTCGGGACACTGATATTCTCAGTGGGAGAAGAAGGTTCCAATTTAGGGTAGGGCTACTTTGGTTGTCACACACATAATGTTTGCGGTAAATGGGGACATTTCTTCATTGGAAGAACAACATTACAATCATGGAAGAAGAATATCCCAATCAGGGTAGTTTGGATGACAAAGACCCTGATAGCAAAATTAAACTTAATAACTCACCGAGACATTATTTTGGCAATTTCTTTACAACTGGATTATACAGTACGTACCATTATTAACAAAAGTAACAACTCTAAAAATTACTCTATTTACATATTTTGTTGAAAGTATTTCGTTGAGTGGTTGTTAAGCGACACACTATAAAATATTTCATTACAACCAATATCAATAAGTATGTTGAATACATTATAATACATGTCTAGCACAGCAATGCAAGTATAGCACACACATGTTGCAGTCAGTCAAGTTTCTGATGGAAAAATGCAAACTGTTAATTCCTTTCGCAATTCTAACAGCATTTTTCATTGACATTTATCAATACTTTTCGTTGTGGTACTAATACTATCCATAGTATTTCAGGTGGGAAATGTCCATATTGGTGCGACCGGAAATAGTTTATAGAAATGTCTTAAAGATATCTGCGTTCTATTGTAGTAATGTACTAAACAGTGTTTTACTTATTTTAGCTGAGTTGTCCATCCAGTGCATTGGACTTAGCCCAATTTCATAAAGCCCGTCAGCAGATGTCTTAATGGCAGTGGACACTATTGGTAATTACTCAAAATAATTATAGCATAAAACCTTACTTGGTAACCGAGTAACGGGGAGAGGTTGATAGTATAAAACATTGTGAGAAATGGCTCCCTCTGAAGTAATGTAGTTTTCAAGAAAGAAGTAATTTTCCACGAATTTGATTTTGAAACCTCAGATTTCGAGGTCTCGAAATCAAACATTTGAAAACACACAACTTTCTGTGACAAGGGTGTTTTTTCTTTCATTATTATATTGCAACTGTGACAACCAATTGAGCTCAAATTTTCACAAGTTTGTTATTTTATACATATGTTGAGATACACCGAGTGAGAAGACTGTCTTTGACAATAACAAATAGTGTCCAGTGTCTTTAATGCTTAAGGAACAATCATTAGGAGTTTTTTCTCAACCCTGATATCTCGTTTATAAAATATATTTTCAGCCCATAGAAAGCACAACAATTTTCCCACAGAGTTATACAGGGCCAAATTTTATAAAGCTGCTGAAAGGCAGTGGACACTATTGGTAATTTCTGAAAATAATTATTATCATAAAACCTTTCTTGATTACAAGTAATGGGGAGAGGTTGATAGTATGAAACATTGTGAGAAACAGCTCCCTCTGAAGTGCCATAGTTTTCGAGAAAGAAGTAATTTTCCACGAATTTGATTTCGAGACCTCAAGTTTAGAACTTAAGGTCTCGAAATCAACCATCTAAACGCACACAACTTCGTGTGAGAAAGGTTATTTTTCTTTCATTATTATTATCTCGCAACTTCGATGACTGATTGAGCTCAAATTTTCACAGGTTTGTTATTTTATGCATATGTTGAGATACACCAACTGTGAAGGCTAGTCTTTGACAATTACCAATAGTGTACACTGCCTTTAATTTCATTACAAAGCAAAAAAGAAAGAAAGTGGGGCACCAAATTCTGCTTCAAAGCATGATTCTTCTGTACTGGGCATATTGTTGTGTTAAAGGGAACGTTGCCTTGGATCGGGGGCGAGATGGTCAATGAAAAGGGTTTAAAATCGTTTGTCATAAAATACATATGGTTAGAAAGATAATCTAAAATTTAAATATAATGATCCATCTAAATATGCCTTGAAACTGCATGGTTTTCCTTATACGTCGTGAAGTAACACGGCAAGACGTTTTGTGGAGTCAAGTTTTTTTACTCCATAAAACGGCCAACTGTGTTTGTTAGCAAAGTAAAAGGTTGAGGCATACTTTTGAAACATCTTTCTAACCATATCAATTTCATAACAATTAATGGTTTTAAAAGCTTCTTATAGACCAACGTGAATGATCCAAGGCAACGTGTTCGTTAACATACTTTATGAAACTGAGCCCTGGACATTGTCCTTTGAAAGTCACCTAAACCATTATTTCTTCTCTAATCAAAGCTCCTAGTCTATCTATCATGTGTGCGATATAAGAACCCTTTACTAATATTATTATTATAAATTATGAAATATAATTATGAAGAAAGACCCAATGTGTGTGGTCTAGCATACTAGGCCTACGGTGAACACAACAACTGGTGCTACTGGCACGACGGCTTATCACAAGATGCACAAACTGGTCTTAAAGCACTTGTACACAAACTCACACCTCCATTCAAGACACACACTGTTATTACATAATCATTGTATTTTATTAGCATAACTGATAGTTTAATAGGAGACTTTCCAACGCTAGGCGGCAACAGACATACCGGGTAAATTCCCATTGTTTACGTAGTTCTGAACATGCGCATAATTCTGAGAACAATGGATTTACCCGGTAAGTCTGCTGCCCTCTATCGTCCCAGAAAGTCTCCCATTGAGGGAACAGATAGTAAAACTATGGCCACTACTCTTGTGGTAAAAATTAACTGTGTACTAGAAACAAACTTTTAAAAAGTTTGCTGTAGAACTTAGCCCACAGTTCCTATCCGGGTAAAGGTTTCCTAGTTGGACAATCAACTGGGTCTCCAAATAAGCCAATTGCTGCGTAGATTTGATATTGTTTTGTACAATGATGTGATTGATCACAAGTTGCCACTAAAATTCAAATTTCTCAGACTATAAAGAGACAGTGGGGCAAGCTGTTGCATAAGAGATGACAAACACCCATACACAATTCTGAATGAATGCAGACGACACAATGGTACCTGGGTTTGCTCTGTGGATGTTGCTATACAAAAGCTTACAAACCATTTGACATAGTAACTATCCGATCTTTAGTCTGAGGAACTCAGATTATGACAAAGAAAGTCATTGTACAAAACTTTATTCAAATCCAACTCGCAATCACAAATGGCTTATAATATATGGGACCATTGTTTCTTGTTCGTTGGAAGAATGATCAAACATTATGAGCTGTGCTTATACAATAATTCTGTAACAAATGAATCTAAACTAACTTTTAAACTCTGTTTAAACTATAGATTTTGTAGTAACCATTTGTACCTTATTGCACATATTTTAAGATCCATTTCTTCTTAGTTTCACTCTAACATCATCTCAAGAGAATCGTTCTTACACTACTTTCATCATGCAGTTCTCTGGTTCCAATAACAGAACAGGTATTACTAACTACATCATGAAGTTCTCTGGTTCCAATAACAGAACAGGTATTACTAACTACATCATGCAGTTCTCTGGTTCCAATAACAGAACAGGTATTACACGCAGTTCTCTGGTTCCAATAACAGAACAGGTATTACTAACTACATCATGAAGTTCTCTGGTTCCAATAACAGAACAGGTATTACTAACTACATCATGCAGTTCTCTGGTTCCAATAACAGAACAGGTATTACACGCAGTTCTCTGGTTCCAATAACAGAATAGGTTACTAACTACATCATGCAGTTCTCTGGTTCCAATAACAGAACAGGTATTACACGCAGTTCTCTGGTTCCAATAACAGAATAGGTTACTAACTACATCATGCAGTTCTCTGGTTCCAATAACAGAACAGGTATTACACGCAGTTCTCTGGTTCCAATAACAGAATAGGTTACTAACTACATGCAGTTCTCTGGTTCCAATAACAGAACAGGTATTACTAATTACAAAGTCAGTCAACGCATGCACCCAGTAACTTACTAAACTCAGCATGCACCCAGTAACTCACTAAACTCAGCAATACAATTCACAATAAACAATGTACACCTACATACTGACTTCCAGCCAAAACAGAAGGCGATATAAATTTGGCAATTTCATTCAATCACTTTAAAAGCAAATAACAAGAACACATGGCAATAATTGCAGGCTAACTTTTTATACAAGAGATGGGGGGAAAGGCCAGACAAGCTGTGTGTGAATTGGCGGCTGCGGCTGTTGATCCAGCCGTAGCCACTTCTAAAGGTATTATAAATCGCCATGGAAAATATTCACAAAATGAAAATAAATACAAAGAAAGATAACTGTTTAGTTTACGGTACTACTTGAAGTGCAAGTAATCATCCTCCTGAATTCAAAATTGAAAGTAAAAATAATAACAAAGCATCAACCATCATAAAGTTATACTTGAATGATGTTATAAATGCCACCTGTACAAAAATATTGCTAATGCCATACCTTAAACAAAACAGATACAATTAGATGCCTTGAAAACTACTCTAAATACCGTACCACATTGACCGGTTCCGTTATTTGTTAGCAGAGAAATATATGATACTTTCTGCTTACCAGCTAAATGCCACCGACTACTGAGTTAACATTGAAGGGTCTGGACACTTTTGTACGACACAAAACACAATGTCCACGGATTGACATTAAACTTACACAGTTTGAAGATAATGATATTAGAAGGCTTCCCTATATTATTGCTTGCTGAGGTGCTGTAGTTTTTGAGAAAAGAGTTTTACTCATTTCTCAAAAACTACATCATTTATCTTCAAACGGTTTAAATTTGATGTAAACTGTGAACATTGTGTTTTGTGTTACAAAAAGTACCCAGATCCTTTAAGGGCCTTTCAGCAATGACCCAAATAAATGTGTCTTTAAATAATATTCCACTCAATGTTATAGTTCCTGTCCACGCTTTCTCATGTGTACTATTATTAGAATAAAACTTATAGATACTATAAATATTAAAATACAAATTTCCAAATGGCCCCAACATAACACATAGGTTGAAAATAATTATTACTTTGAGCATGAGGTATACAAAATGAAGAGGGGGTGAAAAACTCCTCAGAAGCAAATTAAAGAAACAAAGATAAAGATTTGAAACTGTAAAACTGATGAATACGGAATGTTCGTCCATTTGTGTGAGAATTACGTCCATAAAATTAAAACCCACAAATGGTATATTTACACTTTGAATAAATATATAATATTATTTCCTCACACACATTCCAGCGGATTTAAATGAAGACTTTGACATTAACCACGCTATTATACTGAAGCCCATATACCACCACCGTGCTTGTTCCCAATTATTGGCAAAATATTGTTGGCATCATTCCTTCAGTGATTAAAAAAAAAACGGAATTGGCTAAACGAAAATTCTCCACATAGCTTTGCAGGGAATTGCTTATTAATAACCAAAACGAAAGATGGTTATGTACAATTGTTACAAACAAATTAAATTATCAAAAAGTTCAACATTGATATTTTTTAGACCAAATTTTGTGTTTTTCAAGAACAGCAAATACCCCAATTTGAACAGTTTTAAGCCAACCATGCCAAGAAAAGCAAGAATTGTAAAAAGTACCCCTAGCTATTAACTTTTACTAAGTCAGTTATATCGGCTTTTAAGATGTCTACTTCGTAATAATAGTACATTCTGCACTAGTCTATACAAGAAAACATACACATATTGCACCACAGCAGAAACCCAGGTTAGTTCCTACCCATGCTACTTTACAGTCATGAAACTCCTGAATTGCTGTTACATTTTATCAAGATTTACAAACTCTCTACATCCTTTGGTAATTCTAAGGGATTTCTCTCTTCACTATGATGGCAACCTCACATTTCACAAGCAAATCTCCAGGAAGTGAAATAAGATTCATGACATATCTCACACTCGGGGAACAAAGCCTGATTTCACTTCTGTTTCACAAGTACAATATTATGAATATTAATTTTGGTTTTACCCATATACACCGATGTGTGTAGCATTGTATACTCAGTACTTTTCCGAGTCATGTGAAGAAAATCACAGGCATGTTACTCTGGTGGGATTCGAACCCATGACCTTTGCAATTCTACAGCAGTGTCTTACCAACTAGACCACCGAGATTGCCCGGTAGCTAGAGGCAGTTCGAATCCCATGTTTTTTAGCAGTGGGTACTGCAAACAATTGTTTTTCTTCACAGGACTCGGGAAAGTATTGAGTATACAGTGCTACACACATTGGTGTATATGGGTCAAACCAAAATTAATATTGTTTATCCCCGACACAAATTTAACATCTACAATAATACGAGTTCGACGCCACATAAGTGTATTACCCGTTTGATCTACTATATAGATTGTATCACACACATTATGTAATGCTTTACAAATCAAAGTCAAAAACACAAGATCAAGGGCACATTCCCAATCTCAAAATCTGACAGTTTCTGAGAGCAGGCAAACTTCATGAACTTCTGTGTTGGCATCATGGTATTCTTGAATCATTCCAAACAAGCAAAACAAATGTTTTACCTGCATGCTTGTCAATTAAAAAATCTTTTTAAGAAGTACTTTTTCTGCCTAATCTTAACCAGTGGAAGGCATCACAAGTTAAATTTAAACATGGTTTTCTCTGTATTAAGAGCTAAAACAACTGGAAGTCACTTCCATGCATCACGTTCACACTCATTAGGTAAGTGTGAATTTAGAACCCTAGTTATTTTCCATCAAATGTTTACAAGAAAAAAAGGTAATTTTCTTCCATGTTGAACAATTCAAAATGTTTGGGAGATCCAGTCTCCTTGACACATTATTGTCTGATAAAATTGCTCAATTCTTTGAAGAGGATTTTTACAGAAAAGTTTCCACACCAAAAATTGATTGGACAAAATCTTTGGAAGACTTCTTGGTGTTGTCATTACACCAAAATCGGACACTGATTTTTCCGTAGTTTTTTGGATTTTCATTATAAAACAATTTACGTCACACAGGAGTTTAACACACACAGGGCGATTGTTTATCAAATGTTGTCGGTGAATAAACTCTCTAAATTTCCACAAGTGTTATTTTAAAATAGATGTATAAAATAATGAGCAAGTGACTGTGGGACTAAAATACCATACTACTGAAGCTGCAGTGGTGTTTAATGTTAAATATTATTAAATATTTATGTTAAGAGGAAAATATTGTGTATTCCAAACTTAAGGTAAATTTTTATAAATGTCCCCCAGAAATGGTACAGTGCCGGATTTCATTGAGCAAAAAAAAAAAAAAAAAAAAATGGAACAAATTCATTTGCTGAAACTGTAGAGGCAGATTCCAACCCAAACAGTTGTATTTAAAATTAATACTTGACTGGGCAAAACTTTTAAAAAGTACAACCAAAACATTTGTGTGTTTGACAGGACTATGAAATTCTGCCCTGACATCTCCGATATAAAGCAGCATTAATTCATACAAAAATATACTTGTAAGTTGAACATAGTAAAGACCAATATAGCTTTTGTAAATGATGTGGGGGTTCATGAGTTTCCTCACCACATGACATACCCCCCCCCCCTTGCTCCTAAAATCTTAAGCTTGTCCGCTGAAAAGTTGCCAATCGAATACAAAACAAATCAGAAGATAAAGCCTGGTAATCATTATGGCATACCTACTTTTTATAAATTCCTAAACAACCGAGATTTTTAGAACAAAAATCTTTAATTGTCAATGTCTTTAAACCAACCCCAACTCAGAAATAAAATTAAGATACCATCACAATGCAACCTTCTAGGGAAGATAGACTAGCGATGATATGCTTCTTAAAGTTAGTAAACTCCTGAGACCTTTATACACAAAGAATAAGAGCCCTCTTAAAAAAAAAAATGCACCCTTGTGCCCCCTAAATATGAATTTTATCTCTCCGCTGGATGAGCCTTGCATAGCAGTTACAAGTTACCAGCCATTAAATCCTGTAATACACATTGCTTATAAATTGTTCACTTGAAAATTTGTTCCCAGTAAGATTCTCCCCTTTTTGAAAGAGTTTTTGAGATTGGCCCCGACTGATCTATCATCCGCATATGAATATTTAAAATGCTGTTTCTGCTACGGAGTTTCCGATTCTGTTGGTCAGGATATTCACTTCACTCTGGACAGTAAATTCAATTCCTCCGCCAGCGTCCTCATCCTCCGCATCGATGTCCTCATTCTCCTCCAAGATAAACTGCGTCTCCCTCTCATCTCCCATCACATCTTCCATCATCTCAAAGCAATGATGCTCAGCCTGCTGGAGACCCCCGTGGCTTGACGCGTCCGAGATCGGGGACGCACGGTTCACTCCTTGAGGTAACACCAGCGGAGACGTCGGAACTTCGCCGTCAAAACTGGTGATGTTGTCGTCTAGAGTGAGGTATCCAACGCTGGTGTTGGCGCTGACGAGGTGTGACCAGCGATTACTGAGCTGCGAATTGGGAACCTCGATGTGGTCGGTGATGGTCGAGTAGACAGGCGCGCTCATGTACGGGGTGGATCGGGGCATGGAGTCACGGTGGGAGTTCTTCATACTTGTGAAGCTGTACGTGGAGAGATTGCTATCTGAGTCATGCGATTGGAGTCGAGGTTCCAACAGATTGCCACTACTTGTGGAGGATGGTCGAGGTTGAAATCCAACCTGTCTCTTGATGGGCATAGGCTCTGCATCCGATCTGACGGGGGACTGTTGCTCAACCATTGAGGCATATCGCTCAAATGTACTTAGTCTAGATTTCTTGGGGCTCTTCGACTTAGTCAGGCCCTCCGCTTTAGGGTCTGTTGATTTCTTAGACTTGGCACTTTGCAGCTGCTCAAGCACTGCGGGTCGTTTCAATCGCTCAACCTGAGTCTTCGCGATACTCTGTTCAGCAAACGACCCAGACCTTTTCAATATTGAACTTCTCCACTCAGCCCCTGCAGTCCGATCCATTGAAAAGGACCTGAAGTGATCGAGTTTCCGACTGGTGTGGATTGTCGGCAGAGGTTTGTTCTGCTCATCCGGCGTCAATCCCGCTTCAAGGGGGATTTTTGCCGTCTCTTCCCTGTCCTGAATAAACGCTAGGTGTCTGACCCGTTGAGTCGGAGTCCCCTTTGGGGTGGCCTCGGGGCTGCTCTCCGTGTCACTACCCACCATCTGTGTCAGGACAAGGCTCAACATCTGCTGGATGTTTTGGATTGCCCTGCTTGTGTGGAAGGACATCTCTTCGACATGCATCAGGCGACGATCGAAGGCTCTTAAACTCAACTTGGTGTGGTTTTCCTTCTCTACAATCTCCTCAAGACGGATTGAATTGTCTTCCATTCTGCAGAAATGACAGACGGGTAAAAGAAATAGTATTTATTCATTTAAAAAATTGACAATTTTTTGGGGGTGGGGGGGGGGGGGGGGTCGGGCTAGATAGCTCAGTTGGCTGCCGCTTCCAAGTTTGTACTGTAAACTTGGGTGTGATCCCTGGCTACACAGCAGTTAACAGTTGTACGACTTCTGACTGGCATCCAGAACAACGATATACAGACAAAATAGGGAGACAGCCAACATAGCTCAGTTGGTAGAGCGTCGGCACGTTAGTCCACAGGTCGCTAGTTCTAATCCAGCTCTAGTAAATTTGTCTTCGTTCAACCCCAAATCTTTTTAAATTTACCCGGTCAGTTTCCTGTGTAATTTCACCTGTTCAAACAAGCATACTCACACAATCCTCAGTCCTTATTTTTCTTTCTCTCCTCAAGCGCCATGAGCGCCTTCTATAGGCGGAAACCGACGCTCTATTAAATGTTTTTTATTATTATTTATTATTTTGAAAAACTTTTTTAAAAAAACTAGCTAAGGCATCGACAATGATGTCATAACTGCTAATCATCTACAATGAAAAAATAAAAAATAAAAGCAGTACCTTTGAGAAACTACCTTCAGCCTCTCATCATTTGATGATTGTGCTTTGTCCCTTGTTTCTCGGAAGTACAATTCCAAACACGCTTCCTCAAAATCTCTCAATTTTTCCACACCCTCCGGGGGAAGGAAAAGTTCTGAAAAAAAAAGGAAAACACAAGTTGTTTAGGAAGTCATTCATAGCTGTTTAATGATTCCAATATGATAAATTTTAGCTATGTTTGGGTATCTTTTTTTCTTTAACAATTTTGTTTAAATCTTGTTTGTTCTGAAAAAACAAAGGGACCCTCGAAAGTGACTAGCACTGTAACCTATCAGCCTTATATCTGTGTAGAGAAGTGCGAAAAAATATCAGTTTTTGATGTGGGAGTAAAACCCTTAATAGGGAAAACCCAGGCAAGGCAACTCCTCAAGTCGGGCTACGACCCATGTTGCCGTAGACATACATGGTCTTTCTGAGGATCCTCGCTGATTATTATTAAGATTACTATTATTATTACTACCATGATTAATAATAGGGACTTTTCGTTTTCGACGACGGATGGTTCTGCGACGGTTGTTCACCTAAACGTTGTCGTTTTCAGCACAACGAAGAATCATCCAAAGTACTGTCGTAGAAATTGAGGGACGACCATCCTCAAAGCCGACGCATGCGCAGATGACGCCAAATGTCATCTTACCCGTCGCAGAACCATCCGTCGTCGAAAACGAAAAGTCCCTTTTATTCAACTTACTGAGTCCCTGATCGATGCTACTGGTCCGAGGTTTCTTGCACCGGCACAACACAAAAGTAACGAGCTGGTACACGTGATTAAAGATGATGAGCGGTGGGGCAAGAAATGGCTTCTGTTCAAAGTTCATCGTTACGTTGTAGCGCTGGAACTGCCACAGCTGACGTGCGATGGAATTAACAGCATTGAAGGTATTGCTAAGTGTGGAAAAAGAGCAGTTTTCCAAATGTCAAATATCAAGTTATAAAACACATCATTTAAAATTTACCAGTGGTTTACTAAATAACATTTGTATATATATATATATATATATATATATACCTCGCTTAATAGTATTTTTGTCATCCATTCATTTTTTAATTAAAAAACCAACGGCAGCATAAAGCTGAATTATGTGGCATAAAAAGGTTAAAGTATTGATACAAATTGCACAGAAAAAAATACATAAATCTGCACCACCGCAGTACGGGGATACATAGGTAAATTAAAGCAAAGATTACAATAAATAGAAATACAAAATTGCTAAACCATAAAGAGGCACTATAACAATGCACAGGCCGTTGTGGCCTGGTTTCTAAGTGCTATGGTGCTGGTGTCCTTGATGACTATAGTAAACCCTTATAAGGTGCTACATAATTGGGTCTCAGAATTCATCACTGCAATAACCTATCTTTCGGAAAGTTTGTGTATACTCAGTGCCTTGAGTACCTTGTTTGGTAGATAGGTGCACTATCTAAGACTTTGATATTATTATTATTATTATTATAATTAGTATTATTATTATTAGTAGTAGTAGAAGTAGTAGTAGTAGAAGTAGTAAATCCAGGGCAACAGCACCAAAATACAGAGATTTACAAATTGACAAAAAATATGCAATAACAACAGAATTAAACATGAGAAAGTTAAACAAAGAATATAAATTGACAAGCTCCAGAATGGGTTTACTACATAGATTTGAATAACTGAGTCTTCAAATGTTTGTATTAGGAAGAAGCATTTTGAATTTTGGGAGGGGAGAGTGTTCCATAATTTAGGAGCTGCAGCAGAGAAAGCTCTGTATATCTTTGCTAAAACATGTGCACTGGACCGCTACTAAATCATGACGACATTCCACGGCCTTCTCTTTCAGTTGCTCCAAACTCATGGTTAAAAAAAGTATCCTTCTGTCCAAAAAACTACTTTTGAAGCAAGAAATGAGGTTAGAAGTTACACATAAATTCAATTCAATCAACATATATTTCCATTTGGTGAACAAAAAGAGAATAATAACAAATTAAGTACAATAATTTAAGTCAAAGACAGTCAAGAACAGGTCAAGAAAAATAAAATTGAAAATAAGATGACAAAATCTAAAGTAATGGATAAAAACAAACCAATATGGGGGCATAAAAACAAACCAATATGGGGGCATTTAACAGAAAGGCTTGTTTTAAAATGCCTGACAAATACAAAACAGAAGAAATGACAGCAAAAACAAATGAAACTGACAAACATAAAATGAATAATCGAACTGAAAGAGGATGAGAAAAATAGTATACACCCCCAAAGCAAAGCGCAAAGCATCCCAATGGAAACACTTGAACCAAAAAGTTTTGTGAAGAAGACAATGAAGACATTTCAGTTTAAGACGTGGGAGGAAACGCCCTTTAGGGAAAACCCACGCAGTCAGGTTGGGACTGAAAACCCCAATCCACAATGCAAACCGGGGTCCATAGGCTGAGAATGAGATGAAAGGCAGGGACAGAAACCACTGAGCCAACCTGGATGCCCTCTTTTAAATGCAAATCTGTGGGGCTGCAAGTAGAGAACTACTGCACAATGATGTTATAAATGCGACACATAGAGAGCAAGAGAGTGTCTTAACTTACTTGAATACTGCTATGAGGAGACTAACGAGGAGAATAATGGATACTACAAGATATATCGCCATGGCAATAGGTACGGTCCAATGACCTGGCACGCATGGCGTCATGTCATCGCCGTCCCCGCATTCCGCTGTAAAACACAACAGATTAATATAAACAAATGCCACTTGTACTCAACATACTAGGTTGTACATACATATAGTGCTCTAAGAAAAAGTGGTGGCTCTGACAAAAAGAGCCAGAGGTTATTTCATGAAGCTATTAAGCATACAAAAAATGCTTAGCGCAGAAAAATCTTGCTAAGCAGAAAGTTGTTACCAGCTAAAATTTCATATGAAATATATTGTCCTTGGCTAGTTCCCTGCTACTTACAGCTTAAAAGAAAAATTTGCCAAGCACCATTTTCTGCTTAACAGATTTATGAAATTGGGCTAATATTTAGGGTTACTAAAGAATGAGACTAGAACTGGACACCTGCAATATGCACCAAGTCAGTTTGACTGGCAAGTTAATTCTACCAAGTATAACTCAAGTCTGCTAAAAAGCTCTACCAAACACAGCTAAAGCGTAACCTCCACCAAAGAGCAGTCTCGAATGTCCTAAGTATGCAAACCCTAACTATGCACAACAACCAATACAAGAAGTCTTAACAAAGCATTTCTGGAAGACTTACGGTTGATCTTGCCAGCGTAGACCTCTCCGTAGATCATGAAGTATGGCTCCTTGAAGACCTCCCTGAGTAGTATCCAGGAGAAGTCCTCATTAGGATTAAGAACGGATTGCCTGACGACGCCAAACCCCATCAGGAATATGATCAGGAGGATGATGAAGTAACACATGTCTCTCATCTGGACAGCAGGTATTCAAGAAGATATTTCAGATATTTCAAGAATATTATTTACGTTTAACCCACACACAGTGTACTGCATACATTCTACAACCATTATCTTCAAACCGTATAAGTTTAATTGAAATCTGTGGACAATGAGTTTTGTGTCCTACAAAAAGTACCCAAACCCCTTTTTTGGGGGGACAACGCAAAACGAAAAAAAGGAAGCTCACCATTTTCCCGATCATGTTGACAAATGGTCCGAGGTAGATGTTAACGCTCAATATCTCCAGCACTTTGAGATACCACATGATGATGACACAGCAGTAGATAACCCGCCCGGCTGACTTGGTGGTTGAGGCAGACCTAAAGCCCATTCCGATGAGGAAGAAGAGGATGGCCAGGGCTTCGTGGAGGTGCCAATAAGAGGAATAGAAGACTCGCAGCTTCAGGGAGAGCTTGATTGGTTCCGAGGCAAGGATCTGACACCAAGAAACCAATAAATATTTTATTGTCAGGTGGAAGCTTACCATGCAAAGCTTTAAATACCAAGTAATAGACCACAAGGGGAACTGACTAGATAAATTTGAAATAGTTTGGGTTTGAAGAAAAACAAGATGAACATTAATACTACTACATTTTTCATATGGAAAAAATTGTCTATGGTCTACTGGCAAAGATTTTTACTCAAGAGCTAAATTGAAACAACTGTTACCTTCTTGGCTAGCAATTGCTGCATGTGCTTCTTTTGTTTTGTACAGCTAGCAGTGGTACCACAGACTGCCACAAAGAACTACACTTTACAAGCTAGCATCGGTTGCATTTGTTTCTTGTTTGTACAGGTTGTACTACTAGAAAACCCCATGGCTTGTGAATTGTGGACTTCACGGCCTTTATTTACTAGTGTCTTACCATAAAAAGCTTTAAATTTTACATTAATATTACTATTTTGATTTCTTACGGAAACATTGTGAATGGTCAGTGCTAGAGATAGGGTTAGGGTTCGGGTTAGAGTGCTGGCAGAGTGTTCATCAAAAACTAAATAACGACAGCTAATTCCTGTGGTTGTTTTTTCAATTGTTCAAAGTTACCTCTCTGACGTGTTCCATGCCTGAGGTGACGATGTAAGCGATAACAACATACTCATAAACTGGTGGGGCGACAGGTAGCTTAACCAGTACAAGGTAGTTATACAGCACCATAAAACCAAAGAAAAATATCTGAAAGATCAAAGATTTAAGAACAATGTTAATGTTTCACAATAAACAGCACCCTTTTAGGTTACCTAGGTGAGGGCATTTTACCATTTGACTACAAAAAACTCACGGCAAAATTCCAGAGATGTTAAACATGGATGTATCTAGATTATTTATCACACCATGCAAAGCTTCAAACATCACTTGAAAGTATGTACATTACATGAAGAGAAAAAAGAGAAAAGAGAAATCTGGTACTTACTGTATGAGCCCAAAACTTTGTCATTGGTGCCCTGTAGAACTCGTACAACTTCTTGCCCGGCGAGAGTTGCTTTCTACGTGGTATGATGGTGGGGTCAGGGTTCACAATGGGTGAATCATCCTTGAATGCTTGCACGTTTTTTCCGTCAATGGATTGCATCTGAAAGGAGAGTTATCCGAAAAAAACACTGTAAGGGTTGTGCAGTATCATGGACGAGCGGTCTAGAATATCGGAGTCAAGAGCTGGTGGCCAATTTAAAGGAGTGTGGGTTCGAATCACGGTCATGACACCTGTGTGTTTGAGCAATAAAGTTTAATTGCTTCTCTTCACCAAGGGGTAAATGGGTACCTGTGAGGGCAGTGATGGTTCTTGTGTTTGATTCAGCTTAGTGCGCTATACGTACTTGGCTCTACACTTGTTCCCCAGTTTGAGATGGTTAAAGGAATACAATAAATGGCCCAGCGACTAGGGCCCAATTTCACAGAGCTGCTTTTAAGCAGAAAATATTGAGCAGGATACTAGTCACAAATTGTACTAGTGACATGTTGGTTTGGCATAAATTTCTTTATGCTTAGCTACTTTTTGTGCTTAATCAGCTCTATGATTTGGGGACAAGGCCTTCAAGCACTCAGCCAACATTGTTAATTGTGAAAGACCAGTACCCGCACTTTTTGTGACTCAACATATAAATTGAATATAATTCTGTGCTTAAGCGGCCCTATAATTTGAGACACAGATAGCGTTAATGTGTTCGATGATAACCAGTTTTTGCAGTGATGGCCGCTCGTCTTCTTCCAGCCAACGCTCACAAAACTCTCAGCCATGACATCCAAAAAAATCTCTTTGCTCACCCCTATCATGTCCTCCTCATCCTCCTGTAGGTGACGGAATGAGTCTTGAGATCCTGCGTCATCATCTTCTGAGTCCGGGTCCGCCAGGTTGTGCATGTGCTCCTCCAGTGTCTGGGGCATGAGCTGCAACTCCTCCTTGGTCTTGAAGCTGACTACACAGAAGATGGCCAGAGGGCAGAGCAGCGCTAGGATCACCTGCAGGTTGGTAACAAAGATTACATAAATCCACACTAATAGTAATATTAAAGACTTTCAAACCTGTAACATAAGATAACTTGGAGAAGAGATTTGAAATTTGTGGTACAAAGACAAGATCTTTGATGATGGACAAAGATAATTGACAAAAAAGGGAGACAGCCAACATAGCTCAATTGGGAGAATGCGGCACGTTGTCCGGAGGTTGTTTCTTTGTTCAACTCCAAATCAGTTAAAAATTTTACCCAGTTAGTTTCCTTTGTGGGCCTTCAAGTAGAAGATATTGCTCAACACTGTTAAGCAAAATTGAGCAGGATACTAGTCACAAATTGTACTTCTGACACAAGTTTGGCTGGTAACCTCATTCTGTAAAGCGTATTTTGTTATGCTTAGGCTACTTTTAATGATTGACCAGCTCTATGAATAATGGACCAATGTTTATTATTTGATAAAAAAGGATTAAGACAAATATGGAAAAGTCAACTCACCCTGAGATTAATGTATTTTGTGGTGATCATACCACCGAGCCACAAATCACTCAGTAATCGCTGGCAGCATGGATGGGCCAGAAACTCTCGATGGTGACCCGCTGCGGCCAGACTCAACGACGTGTGTTTACTCCAGTTGTCTAGCTGTATGGTGATCAGCTGTATGGTGATGTCATCGTCCTCATGGTAACAGCGGTCTAGGAGATCTACCGACAGTCGCTGGAACTCCCTGGTGGGGTGGACGAGAAAGAGAGAAGAGGAGTCTACTTTAGGGGGAGGCAAAACTTGTTTTAAAACAAAAACAAATCCTGCTAGATCCTTTAAGCACAAATAATAATAAACATCTTTTATTTATGGCGTCCTGAAAGGGATGTTTGGTAATCACTTGTGAAATTAATGGCAATAAAGCCTCCTGGTTGAAAGTACAACAGACATTGATAATATAGACCATTTTGAGAATCATTTCACTTTGAAGAAATGTGGTAAAAGATATTACTTGTTATACCCCTAAATCTGAATCTGAGAAACGTTACTGTCGGATACATTGCACAGATTGTATGTTCCAGCTACAGATTAGTTTTCCTGCATGGAATTATTTTGATCACCCAAAAAATCAAAAGAAATTTTTCCCAGTCAGTGTCCCCAAGTGTAGTTTACCAACTTACTCTGAGTATTTGCGCAGTTTATCCCCGATCTCCATCTCCATATTGATGACATCCGATGTCTTGGCGAGCTCCTTGTATAACTTACATGCTACCAACGCTTTAGCCATCGCCTCCTCGTCTTGCTGCCACATGAACAGCGCCATTTTGTGACGACCCATTAACACTGCCCACACGAACAGCTCGTTGAAGGGGTAGTTGAAGGTCTCGGTGAATTTGTCGATGTTGTCGGCATTCTGGATATTATCGGTGATGAAGTTGAAGGAGATTCCCTGGATAGGATAGATGGAAATTGACATCTTAAAGGGTCTGTATGCGTTTGGTAATAACTCTGAAAATGAATGGCGATAAAAGCATAATTGGTGACAAGTACAGCAGCTTTGGATAGTATAATAAATCTTGACACTCTTCACTTCAAAGTAATAATAATAATATTAATAATAATAAGACTTGAAATGTGCCAGATCCACCCTACTTGGTGCTCAAGGCGCATTAAAAAAAAAAAAAAAATTAAACAAAAGTACTTCGCTTATGGAACAAGACAATTCTTTCTGCTGGGACAAAAGTGCTCATAAGTGGACAAATGATCCTTCTGGGATATAATTTGTAGGTATTTGACGAGTTTAAAGGTAGTCTTCTTCAACCTTTTTTGTGTGGAATGGTTTGCCTGAAATATTGCGTAATGAACCCACCTTAATTTCTTTCACTTCTATGTATTGGCATTTACCATGTCATTGAATAGTTATTGTTGCTATTTTGTTTTTGCTTTGATTTCTCTGCTTTTGTTCAGAAGTGGTTGCTTTATATGGGGTTTGTTCTTTAATGTTTTTTTTCTCTTCTTTTTCTTTTGTATTGCCCGTTTTCTACAGGGCCCCAATGGAGGAGAGTGTTTTCACACTAATGGTACTACCCTTTACAAATAATTCTTACAAATACTTAATAACACTAATTTTGGTTTTACCCTTACCCCGATGTGATAGCACTGTATACTCAGTACTTCCCCCGAGGTTTGTGAAAAAATAATTAATAATATTCTTTATCCCTGATGCAAATTTCCATCATTAAATCGTTGCGCTAACCCATGCTAAAATATAGGATTCAAACTGTCTCTAGCTACCGGGCAAACTCGGTGGTCTAGTTGGTAAGACACCGCTCTAGAATTGCTAGGGCCATGGGCTCGAATCTCACCCGAGTAATACGCCTGTGATTTTGTTCACATAGCTCGGGTAAGTACTGAGTATACAGTGCTAACACACATCGGTGTATATGGGTAAAACCGAAATTAATATCCTTTATCCCTGATGCAATTACTATTAAATACAAATAAAAATAGTAATAATTACCCTTCTGATAGTGTTCTGATAGAGGGCCTTGAATCTGCGATCTTTGAAGGACGACTGGTACGTCCCTCCCATCAGACTCTCCACTGCTAATCCAACGTCATATAACGTGTACCTCTGAATGTATTGCACCTGTTGTTGTAAAGGGAAAGTATATTATGGTGTTCATGCACCTTTGTTGTCAATAAGGCTGTGATTTCTTCTTTACTTATTTTATTTCTGGTGTACTTTTTCTTAGACTTTTTCTGCGTAATTTTTGAAGGGCATTCATTTTTACTGCTATGCGCCCTTGAAAGGCTGGTCCTAAATCAGCTTTTGGTAAAACAAAACATTTTGAGAAACATTTCACTTCGAAGTGTTGTGGTAAGTTTTTATCCTTCAAAATCTGAATCTGAGAAGCGTTACTAATGTCAGTAATTTTTATCAACCCTTGCTTACTTCACATTACAAATATTTGTTAAATTGTTATTTTGAAGTTGCAGTTTCTTCTGAGTTTTGTTGTTGTTGAATGGTTCTGTTTCTATGGAAACAGATAGAGAAGATGTAATTTCATACACTGTAGCAAGCATGATATTTGGCCTTTGAAAAGCAAGTTGGATTTTTTTTATATAGTTTTTAGTACAAGAGTGGAACTACATGTACGATTACATCATTTTAGACTTTTAAGGGAATGAAATTAAAAATTTGCGGATTTTTCTATTGGCCCAAAATCAGAAATCAGACTAGAGTAGGAAGAATATCAATTAGGTTTGTAAATGTAATCTTGACTACATAGTTTTAACATTTGCATGTAATTTTCTGCCAATAAAAGCAACATTTCTGTAATTTTTTGATGATGCAGACAAATAAACTATATCTGTCAATCTGTTTATTCACCTGTTTAATATCCCGGATGAGATGATGTAAAAGGGTCGTCGGACCTGGCCTCTAAAAATGACAAACAACAAAGTTAAATATTATTATTATTACTTTTTTTATGACAACGTTGCATCAGGAATAAAGACTATTATTTATAACAATAACAATAACTAGGTCTTATTCAGCATACTTTACTATAACCGTCTCAATGCGCTCCACATGGTCATTGGGCCAATAACATTCCTTTAATCTTTCTCAGCTCTAATGGGAGTATACAGCTCAGGGCTGCCATGGTGCTCAAAAGGATTTGTATACACAATATCAACCTCTACCCTCGCAGGTATCCATACCTCCTCGGTGAAGAGAAGCAATTATAGTAATAAAGCATCTCGCTCAGGGACACAAAAGTGTCATGACCGGGAGTCGATCCCACACCCCGAAGACCTAACCACCAGAACTTGAATTCGATGCTCTAAAAACCACTCAGCCATGGCGACACCCTACTTGTGTTTTGGACTCACCGTGTTATACAGCTCTTCTAGTCTGGCGATGGTGAGGAAGTGGTGCATGTTGACGCCATTATCTTTCAGTAATTTCACAAAGCCAACCTTGTCTTGGATCAGAGCTTCCATCATGATATTCTCAAGAACGTTCTCCTGTGAGCACAAAAATTACACATTTTTTTTTACGATCTAAACGGTTAAAGGGTGTATGTAAATTTTGTAGGACAAAAAACACAATGTCCACAGATTTACACTTAACTTACAGTTTGAAGATAATGATAGTAGAAAGTTTCCCTGAAAATATTATGTGCTGAGGTGTTTTAGTTCTTGGGAAATGAGTAAAACAATTTCATGAAAATAACTTTCGTCTCATGAGACGAAAATTATTGTACGCATTTCAAACGTATTTTCATGACATTGTTTTACTCATTTCTCAAAAACTACAGCACCTCAGTAAGAAATATTTGAAGGGAAGCTTTCCACTATCATTATCTTCAAACCCTGTAAGTTTAATGTAAATCTATGGACATTTTGAAAAGGTACCCAAATCCTTTAAAGTGTAAACACAAGAATGCAAACACAATGCAAAGTGCAGATAATTTATGTGATTCAATCCAGCTTAATGAGTCGTTTGTCGGAAATATCAGTATGGAGAAACAAGCCAAAACAGGCCAACGGGGGTGAAGTTTAAGAAAATGATGTTGTTGTTAATTTTGTATTTTGTATTTTATTTTATCTTGTCAACTTCCTAATAAATAACATTTAAAAGGGGCTAAAATTAGCATTGGACACTTGCTCAACACTTGTTTTCATTCAGCATTTTCATCTAACATGTGGCAGTGTATTTTCACTAAACAACTCGATTTTAAACCCCCCCATTCTCAGTTTTTTTTCTGTCGCATTTCTAAATGTTTCTACTTTCCAAACCTTTGAATCAAGATGGGGTTTTAACAAATCTATACAGCAAAGTAACACATGGTTTTACCGTAGACTGAAAATACATTGATACCTTAACCATGCTGTGCCAAAAAACCCTAATACAATTTATTATTATACAATTTACATTGATCTGTAAAAACATACTTTAAAAAACAGGGGGGGGGGGGTAGAAAGCAAAAATCTGGGACAGACATAGCCAGTAGTAAGTGGAGCGAAATAAGTGCATTTGCAGAATTTCTGACAGTACACAAATTCTAAATAACATTGTGCATGACATCGCAGGATACATTTAGAGTTCAACACATGTTTTCATTAGAAGAATTTTACACAGCACACAGAAAAATAAATATTTACTGTGCAAGACATGATCGCAGGGTACTTACGAGTTCAAGCACTATTTTGTATTTATTAAAATGTTTGGACAAGTGGTTGCAATGTGAGTTGGGCTCGGGGTAAACAAACATAACCTACAAGAAGCGAATTAAAATACAGAGCAAATTTTTTCCCTTTTTTTTTAACGCAACTTCGCACAGAAAGTGGCCTCGGTGCAGCGCAATCACAACACTCGAGTCAGCCCGGAATAAACTTCAATCCTACTCTCTGCGATGGATCAATATGCTAGAAGAAACATTCAATAAGCTTGGACTTCCTGGAGAAGACCAGGTGGTTAAAGTCACTACGGAGGTAGGAAAATTATTCATTATCGACTTTCTTTTCCCCTTCATACATTTCCTCCTGGGTTGACCCATATTGGGAATATGTCCTGTTAGGTTTTTTTTTAAAGGATTTTTAATACTGTGGCGGAGCTTAAAAATAAACCAACTTTGTTCCAGATTTGCACAAGGAATTTGAACTATAAAACATTTCAGGTATAATAATATCCTTGGTTTGGGTAGAGTACACATTAAAATGAAGAAACATTTCTGTACGTAAAGCAATATTTAATAAAAACTGGTAACTATACAATTAAAATAAATAACAAAATTTATCATGGACAAAATACAACAAATCATCACTTTCTATGCATCCGAATTAAAGCAATTTTGCCTCCTAAAGGGTCCATGTACTTTTTTTAGGACAAAAAACACAATGTCCACAGATTTACATTATCGTGAAAATTATTTCCGTCTCAGTGATCATGAGACAAAAATTATTTTAGCATGTAAAAACGTATTTTCATGACATTGTCTTACTCATTTCTCAAAAACTACAGCACTTCAGCAACTTATATTTTAAGGTACGCTTTCTACTATCATTATCTTCAAACGGTGTAAGTTTAATGTCAATCTGTGGACATTGTGTTTTGTGTTACAAAAAGTGCCCAAATCCTTTAAAACTGTCATTCAATATTTCTTGTTGACGCGTGCCATTATTTGGAGCATGATATTAAATTAAGTTTATCATATGTGCAACTGACATTCTATTTTAGCAGAGTAGTCCAATCAGAGATTTCTGTGGAAAGCTGCTGCAATTTTGAATGCTGTTTGAATGCTGTTAGTGGATTGTTTAATTGGATCGTTATATTTTTTCAATCGCACACTGCAAAACAACAATTGCTTACACATTCTTTCAATCTTATATATCCATTACATATTATCCACTAATTGTAATTTAAATGTAAAATTTATATTTTCTTATTGTAAGTATTTGTTTTCTGTAAAAATTGTCTTAATCCGGCCTTTGGCTGTGATGACATTTTTGATTAGTAAACCATTTTACTTCAGTTCAATTCAATTATGTGAAATTTAATGACTATTTTGAGGAGCTTAAAATTAACTGTGAAATAGAATAACATACCATTTAAATTGGCTGCTTGTTTGCTAGAAATGACAGGGAAAACCTACACTATGTGGATCATCATACACTTTTTAGTGTTGTAAGGTCTGTAATATTGGTTCTTACTTAAATCTAAGGCTGAGTACCGTTGGACCTATCGCTACTGGAGAGCTAAAATATATAGGCAACTACGCAGAGGACTGGTGGACAACGGACTGCCGCATGGCCAGGCCGCAGGATGCTGCCCAGTCATGCCCGACTGGTTTATTGCTCAATCAACAATCACAATAGATAAATAACAAGAATCACAACATTAGTAAAATGACCAACCGTTTGGAATGATTCAACTACACAGGAAGTGAACATTGGTCACTTCCTGTGTAGTTGAATCATTCCAGTAGAGTGTCACGGCCGAGTGGTTAAGAGCATAGAATTCAAGTTCTGGTGCTAATTCACCGGAGTGTGGGTTCAAATCCGGTTGTGACACTTGTGTCCTTGAGCAAGATACTTTACTATAATTGCTTCTCTTCACCCAGAGGTATAAATGGGTACCTGCGAGGGTAGAGGTTGATATTTTGAATGAAAAGCTTTCGGAGCGCCACGGCAGCTCGGGCTGTATACTCCCTAATGGGAGCTGAGAAAGATTAAAGGGATGTTTATTGGCCCAATGACCAGGGGACTAATGTAAAGCGCATTGATACGGTTTATTGTGAAATGCGCTATATAAGAATTTGTTATTATTATTATTATTATTATTATTAATTTTAGGAGTAATTACCAATCAAGGACCCTCATTTTAAAGACACTGGACACTATTGGTAATTGTCAAAGACCAGTATTCTCACTTGGTGTGTCCCAACATATGCATAAAGTAACAAATCTTGAGAAAAAATTGACTCAATTGGTCATCGAAGTTGCAAGAGAATAATGAAAGAAAAACATGCTTGTTGCACAAATTTGTGTGCTTTCAGATGCCTAAAAAGGCTTCAGGCCTGAAGTCTTTTAATATTTGAGTGAGAAACTACATCTTTCTCAAAAACTCTGTTACTTCAGAGGGAGCCATTTCTCACAATGTTTACAATCAACAGCTCTCCTTTGCTTAATACCAAGTAATTTTTTATGCTAACAATTATTTAGAGCAATTACCAATAGTGTTCAGTGCCTTTAAACACCGTTCTAAAATTGGGTCCAGATAGTAGTACAGTTTATGAGTTACTCACCGGCCAGTCTCGTCCTTGCACAAAGATGAGGGACTTGGCGATGTCCGCTCTGTTCCATGCAAGACACAGACTGAGCTGATCAATGTAAGAACGTGTTTGAGCCTTCAGCAGAGCAGTCAAGATGGCCACATCGATGTCAATATCGTCCTCACTCAAACAAAACAATGTTATCTGTAGAAATGTGTTGACAATTAAGTCAAAGAACCAAACAATGGTTGTGTGTTAGTATAGTACTACATTCGTTATTTGCTCAAAGGGCTCATTAAAGCAGAACAAAAATTAAAAGGTCACAGATTTACAAATAACTTACAGGGTTTACAGAAGGTAATGGTGAAAGACTTCTCGTGAAATATTATTCCATGAAATGCTTTACTTTTTGAGAAAACATTAAAAACAATATCACTTCTCGGTATCAAGAATTACAGATTTATTTTAAACACATGTCATGACATGGCGAAAAGTGCAGAAAAAAGGGTGGGTTTTCCCATTATTTTCTCCCGACTCCGATGATCGATTGAGCCTAAATTTTCACAGGTTTGTTATTTTAAATAGAAGTTGTGATACACAGAGTGTGGGCCTTGGGCATTACTGTTTACCAAAAGTGTCCCATGGCTTTAATAGGTATGCCAAGGTTTTTTCACATCACAAAACCCATACATAGCACCATGTAACCGTTTACTAGGTGCTGCTTTTTGCTGCAATCTACAGCAACCATACCAGAAAACCCAGACGCAAACCTCGAAACAATAAGTGCACTGGGTTCTTTTGTATGCATTTATTAAAGTGCATGGGTCCTATGACCTATGTTCCATCCAAGGGCAACGCAATAAGGGTCAAGTGTTGGACAATGTGTTTGGCGGTTTTTTTTTCATCAATTCGTTTATCAAGTAATACACCACAATGAGGTCCAACGGCAGCTAAGGTTAATTAGACATTGACTAATAGGGAGACTGCCGACATAGAGCTGGATAGCTCAGTTGGTAGGGCGCTGGTTTGTTGTTCCGGAGGTCCTACTTTCAAGTCCCCCTCCAGTAAATGTTTCCTTGTTCTAACATAATTATTTTTAAACAAATGGGAATCGCAACACAGACTGCTCGCCTAGTTCTGACTAGAGACAATACCAAGCCTCAATGACGTACATACCAGTTCTTTCTTCTTCATGCACAGCATGAGTTCAATAAAGAGTTTCTCCACTTGCTCCTGGCGCAGATGGAAGGTGTGCTTCATGGTCTCAAGAAGTTGCTCCCTCAGCGACGGATCCATCTTACTGTGGACCAGATGGTATTATTTTGGTTTCAGACAGGCGAAGATTTACGTTAGGTTCGAGTCATGACAGGATAAACGCCTGAAAGCAAGGCACTCTAGGGTGGTTCCGAACAACTGTAACAGTCGAGCGTTCGACTTCTAGCGCGTGTAGTTGCTCCTAACTGTTTCAGACGTCAACTTTTAATGCACTTAATTAAGAAAATGGTTCGGTGCGACTCTGTTGCACCTGTCTGACTCTCAATCACAAAAGACCGTGAAAGCCTCACACGTATCGAAAACAAGAAAACAACTCTATGAAACCAAATCTTTTTAAATTGATTGTTAGCGGAATTCTTGAAAAAAATAACATCATCAATTTGTCGTGAATAAAATGTCAATTATGCAAAACAAACGGTTAACTTGGGACAAAATTAACACTTGGGAAAATGCTAATTTTGAACAACCCCATTTACCAATCAATCGGGTACAATTTCTAAATCTTAAAAAGTGTTGTTCTCGGTTTACATCAGGGCCCAATTTCATAGAGCTGCTTAAGCACAAAATTTTGCTTAAAGCAAAAAAATCCTTGCTTAGTAAAATCAGATTACCGGCCAAGACTCCACTCAATTGTTATGCTAAGTGAACAACAGCTAATTACCAGTCACAATCAATGTATATGGCATAACATTTTGGCCAGTTACATGTGTAAAATAAGCGAGCTGTTTTTGTGCTTAAGCAAAATATTTGCTTAAGCAGCTCTATGAAATTGGCCCCTGGTAATGGTAATGGTAGTATTCCCAGAAACTTTTCCCAAAATAATCACATGACCTGGATAACTTAAATCATACAAAAAAACCCAATAACTAGTGACTTAAAAGTAGGTTCCACCATTGTCTGATTTTTTCAGACTTTTCCAAACTTTCAAAACTTTTTCCTTAGAGCAAACTTTGACAGATGCCGTTTGGGGGGAGGGGGATGGGCGGAAACAATTAAGTACATACCCGTCTTCTGAGGCATATTTGTGAGTGAACGCAATAATATCGGCCGCTCTTCCTGTGCCATCAAAGACCACAACGGGGATTGGAGGTCGGCTGGTCACATTATTTAAGATGTTGCGGATTGTAGAGGCTCCACCTTCGATGACGACACTCACAAGCGGTACCCTTCGATCTAAAAAAGGGGGGAAGTAAGGTTTGAGTTAGGGTCTATGTCTGTCCACTAAAGCCCTGTTCGCATTGGACTTAATTTGGCTAAACTAACCAAGCCAATGGGTAACTTACCCATTTTAAGTCCAATGCGATCAGCCCAGTAAGTTTTCCTCCCAGGTAACTTACCTGACCCGAATGGCTAGTTTAACCGAGCCAAAGGTGCCCGGTTAAATTGACCAGGTTAGTTTAACCGAGCCGAAAAGTCCAATGCGAACGCGATCAGGGTAAAAGCCATCCCGGTAAAAAGCCACATCCGGTCCCCTATCTACCTGCAGCCACGTGATTGTGTGATGACACATCGTACATCGTGCATTGTGTACATGGACGGAAGCTCGGTTGCACTGAATGCATTCTCGCTGTCATGCTACCCTGTCAAAGATCACTGCTATAGCGCCCTCTTTTGTTTTTCTTAAGTTAGTGGATATGTGTTTTACCGATCGTGTCGGTTAGTTTACCCACGTCAATAATCCAAGTGCGGACGCTGGTAAGTTTCCCCTTTTGGAATGTTAACCACTGTCTCGGTAAAACGTTAGTCCAATGCGAACACGGCTTAAGAATACTAACACCAACTTTACTTGTGGATTAATCAATGTTGCTATTAAGACAATGTTGGTAGTCGCCAAAGACCAGTCTTTTTGGTGTATCTAAACATATGCACAAAATAACAAACCTGTGAAAGGAAGGTGAGGGAAGGGACTGGTTTAACCACAAGAGGGCGACACACAAAAGGCGAAATCACATGAGAGAGGGAGAAAGAGCAATTAAGTGGTGAATGAGACAGACTTATACAAGGGACATTTGTGGAGAAAAAAAGAAGCCAAAGACAAAAAGTAATTTTTCAAAAAAAAATCAAAATAACTTACAATTTCCATGTCGATGTTGAGAAATGTATTTTTCTAGTCTCCGTCTGAGGATCAGCTCACACCCATACTGGTTGACCGTGCCGTTATCGACCAATAAGAAATGTGTATGATGACTGTTCAACTTGAAGCCTTTCGAGATGGGACAGGACACTGAGTGGTAAGGTCGGGTGGTCTGAAACATGTAGAAAATAATTCCACGAATAATAGATAATAAACTGTGGAGGGAAAACTCCAGGCGTGAACGGAGTGGCGACAAAGAAGAGGAAAAAGAAGACCAGGTTGACGACAAATGAGACGGATAGATTAACTAGATAGATTATTGCTGTCGGTAGTGGCCTGTCCTGGCTGATTGATCTAGTGCACCGGAACCAAGTTCTAGTGGCTTTATCACCTCCTGACTCATTTTTCAAAATCGCCTGGGCTGTTTAAAAAAAAAAAAAAAATTCCGTTAAAACAAAAAAGAGGAGGCCTCTAAAAAAGGATACTAAACAAGTTTTTATTTGGCCTAAATGCAAATAACTTTTAACAGACTCACATCTTTGCCGATGAGGCTTTCTTTGTTGTTGAGGACACCCCATGGTGCGATGCCGATGGTGACGATTCGACCACGCATCTTAACTGAGTGATTGTTGAGAGCATCTCCGACATGTAATGTCACCCCTATAAAAAGAGCATTGGTTCTTGATTTAGAAGAAATTACATGGAGCAACATTGCTTAGTGACAATTCAGCAACAATTGAAGACAATCCACCAAGGCACATGGCTTGGAAATAATCCACCAAACCACATGCCTTGAAGACAATCCACCAAACCACATGGCTTGAGGTCAATCCATCAAGCCTTGTGGCTTGAAGTCAATCCACCAAGCCACATGGCTTGAAGACAGTTCACCAAGCCACATGGCTTAAAGACAGTTCACCAAGCCACATGGCTTAAAGACCATTCACCAAGCCACATGGCTTGAAGACAATCCACCCAGCCACATGGCTTGAAGTCAATCCATCAAGATACAAGGCTTGAAGACAACCCACCAAGCCACATGGCTTAAAGACCATTCACCGAGCCACATGGCTTGAAGACAACCCACCAAGTCACATGGCTTGAAGACAATCCACCAAGCCACATGGCTTGCAGTCAAGCCGCCAAGCCACAACAGCTTGAAGACAATCCAGAAAGCCACAAGGCTTGAAGACAATCCACCAAGCCAAATGGCTTACAGACAATCCACCAAGCCACTAGCTTGAAGTCAATCCACCAAGCCACATGGCTTTAAAACAATCCACCAAGCCACAAGGCTTGAAGACAATCCACCAAGCCAAATGGCTTGAAGACAATCCACCAAGCCACATAGCTTAAAGACAATCAACCAAGCCACATAGCTTAAAGACCATTCACCAAGCCAAAGACCATTCACCAAGCCGCATGGCTTGAAGACATTCCACCAAGCCACAAGGCTTGAAGACAATCCACCAAGCCACTTCACCTAGCCACATGGCTTGAAGACAAACCACAAAGCCACATGGCATAGAGACCATTCACTAAGTCACATGGCTTGAAGACAATCCACCAAGCCAATTCACCTAGCCATGGCTTGAAGACAATCCACCAAGCCATATGGCTTGATGACAATCCACCAAGCCACATGGCTTGAAGACAATCCACCAAGCCACAAGGCTTGAAGACAATCCACCAAGCCAAATGGCTTGAAGACAATCCACCAAGCCACATAGCTTAAAGACAATCCACCAAGCCACATAGCTTAAAGACCATTCACCAAGCCAAAGACCATTCACCAAGCCACATGGCTTGAAGACAATCCACCAAGCCACAAGGCTTGAAGACAATCCACCAAGCCACTTCACCTAGCCACATGGCTTGAAGACAAAGCCACATGGCATAGAGACCATTCACTAAGTCACATGGCTTGAAGACAATCCACCAAGCCACAAGGCTTGAAGACAATCCACCAAGCCAAATGGCTTGAAGACAATCCACCAAGCCACATAGCTTAAAGACAATCCACCAAGCCACATAGCTTAAAGACCATTCACCAAGCCAAAGACCATTCACCAAGCCACATGGCTTGAAGACAATCCACCAAGCCACAAGGCTTGAAGACAATCCACCAAGCCACTTCACCTAGCCACATGGCTTGAAGACAAAGCCACATGGCATAGAGACCATTCACTAAGTCACATGGCTTGAAGACAATCCACCAAGCCAATTCACCTAGCCATGGCTTGAAGACAATCCACCAAGCCATATGGCTGGATGACAATCCACCAAGCCACATGGCTTGAAGTCAATCCACTAAGCAGCATAGCTTGAAGACAAAGCCACAAGGCTTGCTGGATTGTCTTCAAGCCTTGTGTTTAGGTGGATTGTCTTCAAGCTGTTGTGGTTTGGTGGATTGACTTCAAGCCATGTGGCTAGGTGGGTTGACTTCAAGCCCTGTGGCTTGATGGATTGACTTCAAGCCATGTGGCTTGGTGGATTGTCCTCAAGCCATGTGGCTTGGTGGATTCACTTCCTGCCATATGGCTAGGTGGATTGTCTTCACTCCTTGTGGCTTGGTCAGTTGGGCTTGGTGGATTGTCTTCAAGCCTTGTCTTTAAGTGGATTGTCTTCAAGCATTGTGGCTTAGTGGATTGTCTTCAAGTCTTGTGTTTAGGTGGATTGTCTTCAAGCCATGTGGCTTAGTGGATTGTCTTCAAGTCTTGTGTTTAGGTGGATTGTCTTCAAGCATTGTGGCTTGGTGGATTGTGCTCAAGCTGTGTGGCTCGATGGATTGACTTCAAACCATGTGGCATGGTGGATTGTCTTCAAGCCTTGTGTTTAGGTGGATTGTCTTCAAGCCATGTGGCTTAGTGGATTGTCTTCAAGTCTTGTGTTTAGGTGGATTGTGCTCAAGCTCTGTGGCGTGGTGGATTGTCTTTAAGCCTTGTGTTATGGTGGTTAACTTCAAGCCATGTGTGGCTTGGTGGATTGTCTCTAAGCCCACTGCTTGGCGGATTGTTTTCAAGCTGTGTGATTTGGTGGATTGTGTTCAAGCCTTGTGGCTCGGTGGATTGACTTCAAGCCATGTGGCTTGGTGGAATGACTTCAAGCCATGTGGCTGGGTGGATTGTCTCCAAGCCATGTGTTTTGGTGGATTGACTTCAAGCCATGTGTTTTGGTGGATTGACTTCAAGCCATGTGTTTTGGTGGATTGACTTCAAGCCATGTGTTTTGGTGGATTGACTTTAAGCCATGCGGCTTGGTGGATTGTCTTCAAGCCCAGTGGCTTGGTGGATTGACCTTTAAGCTTTGCTTTGTTAAACAAGTCTTTTAAGAAATTATACATTTGATTTTATGTCACACAGGGCAGTTTACATTGACTAGTTGCAGGCTCCAAGAAGAAGCTCCAAGAAGAGGATCCACGTTTGAATGTTCACATTTTTTTCTTAGGGATTGTAACACTCATGTGCTACTTAAAAGTGGTCCAGTAGTATGCACTGCAGTTGGTTACCCAAGTTGACTATAAAAGTTGCCTTGTTTGACAAGGCCCTAAAGAAATGTGCAACCATGTTGCATATCAAAAACCTTTTTAGGCACTGGACACTTTTGGTAATTACTAAAAATAATGGTAAGCATACAATTTTACTTGGTAACGATCAATGGAGAGCTGTTGATAGTATAAACCATTGTGAGAAACGGCTCTATCTGAAGTAGCGTAGTTTTTGAGAAAGATGTAATTTCTCACTCAAATAATAAGACTTTAGCTAAAGCCTTTTATTTTGTCTGAAAGCACTTAAGGTAATGCAACAAGGGTGTTTCTTTCATTATTCTATATCAAATTCAATGACCAATTGAGCCAAAATTTTCACAGGTTTGTTATTTTATGCACACTGTATGGTGGGATACACCAAGTGAGAATACTGGTCTTTGACAATTACCAGATGGGTGCATGGAAGACGATCAGAGCATACTGATCGAAACGTCGAGTTCAAACCAAAGGTTCTTTTCAGAACCACCCCAATTCATTACCGCAAACCTTTCTATAAATTACCAGACGTGTTCTCCAGTGCATATTATCTAGTAGATGAGCTCAACGTCCTTACCAGTGTTTGTACCCCCAGTCAGGATCCATGCACCTGTTGTTCTCGCTGCCTTGTTCAGACCTTTGCACAGAACCCGTTTAAGTTTGGGCTGGAGCTGGAAATTCTGAAGCCCGCCTCGAATGGAGATGACAAGGTTGGGAAGATCTAGGTTCCAACACCCCTGGAGGAGCTGCAGAACGACGTCTGGCTCCGTGGTGTCACTGAGCCGAATGTACTACAGAGTGGGATTGGGGAGATGGGAACCAGACAGGTCAAAGGTCGACAGTAAAACATAATTTGGTTCACGTTAGAGGTAAAGGGTTCTGATACCTTAAAAATGTAGATTAAGTTTCTGGCCATGACATGAATCCCTACTGACTGTGAATAAAGATGTATGTAATTTAATACCTGTAGAAGTTACAGCTTCATTACTCATCAAGTTTTTGAGAAAAAAAGATGAAAAATCACAGAGCAATTGTTTCAAGAGAGTCGGGTAAACCCGTTGTACATGATAAAAAATGTTTTTTTCACTGTAAAAAAATGTTTTGTGAAATTGTTTTATTAATTTCTCTATAGGCCTAAACTACAGCCCCTCGGCAAGTAATACTTCAAGGGAAACTTTGTATTATCATTATCTTTAAACCGTGTAAGTTTAATGTAAATCTGTGGCCGTTTGTATTTTGTGCCGTACATAAAGTATCATGTACAGATTATGTTTCAAGTTGCTTACATTTGCCTTGTTGCCATGGCCCGCCCCTTGGAATTCCACAATGCCATAAGCATCGGTTGGTAGCTGGTGTGTGTGCTTGTTGCTATCCCAGACCTTACTTATTGATGAGGATCTCACATGGGACGTCTGATTTAGCAGAGAATGCTGGACTACCTTACCACCACAACCGCACCTTCACAAAAAAAAAACACCCACAAACCGCATAATATAATAATAATAATAATAATAATAATAATAATAATAATAATAATAATAATAATAATAATAATAATAATAATAATAATAATAATAATAATAATAATAATAATAATAATAATAATAATAATAATAATAATAATAATAATAATAATAATAATAATAATAATAATAATAATAATAATAATAATAATAAATAAATATGTAGCGCACAAATCTATCAACTACAAGAACCAACTCTGCCCTCACAGGTACCCATTTACCTCTGGGTGGAGAGAAGCAATGGGAGACTTTCTGGGACGATAGAGGGCAGCAGACTTACTGGGTAAATCCATTGTTCTCAGAATTATGCGCATGTTCAGAACTACGTAAACAATGGAAATTTACCCGGTATGTCTGCTGCCGCCTAGCGTTGGAAAGTCTCCTAATGTAGCGAAGCGTCTTGCTCAGTGCACAAGTGTCACGACCATATCGACCCTTCCTTAATCACGTGTTGTCTTCTTCTTTCCACATACTTATCTGGTTTATAAATGCACTGGACACTATTGTTAGCATAAAAACTTACTTGGTAACGAGGAATGGAGGGGTGTTGATAGTATCAAACATTGTGAGAAACGGCTCCCTCTGAAGTAATATAGATTTTGAGAAAGAGGTCATTTCTCATTCAAATAATTAAAGACTTCAGCTGAAGCCTTTTATTATGCATCTGAAAGCACACAAGTTAATGCAACACAGGTGTTTTTTCTTTCATTCTCTTGCAAATTTGAAGACCCATTGAGCCCATATTTTCACAGGTTCGTTGTTTTATGCATATTGTTGGGATACACAAAGTGTGAATACTGGTCTTTGACAATTACCTGGCGTGTACAGAGTTTCTGAGGAGTATTGGAGTATGATCCTACAGAAGCATTTTTAATGTTGAAGTTATCTTTTCAAAAAGTCTTTTTCAAGCAATGGCTCAAATGAAAGCTTGTAACTTTCTTGACCCTCATAAAAATACCTATCGATTTTTAAATCAAAATTTTTTGGTCAAATCGGCCAAAAATCTGACATAGCATCTTTAAATGTATGATTACCTCTGCAAGTCCCACGGATCACTTATAAATTTGGCACATTCCTTTTTCTTGATGTTCTTTTCGATCCACGCTTTGTGGGCCTACAAAGAAAGTGGAGAAAAGGTCCATGAATGAAGTGAGCTATTTTAATACCTGAAAAAAATAGACGTCTAAAGTTTTGCATCATGATCTGGTCAACACTTAGGTCAAATTATATTCTATACCAACCTGTCCAGAATCATTATCTTAAAGTGCCGAAATCATGACAATGCTGCTCGCTACGTTCCATGTTTATAGTTCTTTTGAGAAATTAAGTGTATGCTTGAATTTTCTTTTTAATTAAGGTAAAAAATAATTTAGTATTTCAGCTAACAATCACCTCCCCTCCCCCGGAAAAAAAAAGTAAAAAAATCAAATTAATCCCTTAAAAAATGGTGGCCAAATGCGGACATTTTAAAAAAAGGTAATTTTTTTGCCTCACTCTAAATAAAGTCTTTGAATCAATGGTGGAATGATTGATGCTATAATGTATTGTAGGCCTGTAAAAATGATTATTAGCCTTCCCTGACTAACCGTTTTAGTGTTTAGTGACTCTTGTTTGTTATTGCACGTGCTACATGTACCATACTGCTACTTAGACTGACAGATGATTTGATTGTCCTATTCTTACCATTCTACCTCCATGCTCCTACTTTTTACTGTCCCTGCATTTATTTGTTTGGGTAAATGAATAATTCTAAGCATGAGGAAAACATTAAACTTGTAGTAATCTAAAAAATAACGATACTAAATAAAGGGTGGTCAAGATGGTGTAGTGGTGTCTTGTCTCGCCTTCCACCAGGCTTTCGGACACCGGTTCCAATCCTAAATTTTGGTTGTGCAATGGGTTGTGACCGGTAAATGCGTAAAGGGGCGGAGCTTAATGGATTGGTCTATTCTCTGGGGTTTTCCTCCAATATAATTAAAGTCTAATTTAACTGAAAATAAGGTTTATCGCGATTCAGAAACCCAATGCATTGTGGGAAGGAATATGGGCGATTTCTACGCAGTTTCTACCACTCGCGCACGCAACGCCTATACCTTTGTGTGGGTTCAACAGCGCCCTCTCTTGATATTTTGCTATTCGCAATAAACCTTATGGAATTGTTTTCATCTACTTTTCTTCTCATTTAGTTTACATTTGACTCTTACTTAGATTAGCGCATTGAGAATACTTAATTTCCACTTCCTATACCCAGATCAAGATAGAAATATGATACTATAATTTTAGTAAGAACTGTCTTAATCTAAAGTTAAATATTATCCATTACAATATTATTATTACATTGAATTGCTATTATTAGTATTAGTATCGTAGGAGGTCCTGTTTTCGACGTGTCCCTAAAATCGTGGCAAATCTTTTACATCTCTGTGCGCGATGTAAACAGTCCCTAGATAAAAAATTGTGTGGTTTTATTTGCCAAGCAAAGAGTCTCCTCTCCCTTGACCAAAACTTAGAAACACGTAAGGCTCCACTGGATATTTGCACTTGTAAATGCAAAAAGTTTGGTATTTTAGGCATTTCTACAAGGTACAAAAATATGTCATAATGTTGAGGCCATATACAAATATTTGCCCACCGAAAAAGTTTCATCAAACACTATTTCAATTCACAATTCATGATGATCAAATCATGTGACTGAGTATTTTGCTGAGCATTCTGGGAAAAAAATACAGAGGCTTAAAGAAGCCATGTGCCTTATATCATTTTCTAAAAAAAATTTAGATTTTTTTTTTAACCCTCCGATCAATATTGTTATTAATATTAGTATTTAAACGATCAGCTTGTTGATTCAATTATCACTGTTTATTTGTACGCTTTATTATAAATTTTAAGAGAAAAAAAGGGGAAAAAAATAAATAAAAATCAGATTTGAAAGCCAATGATTATTCACACTTTTTATTAAATTGTTAATTTTTTCTATTTTTTGCAAATTACGATGGTAATTTTAAAATGTCATTAAAAAATAGTTTGAATAAAACGAAGACAACTGCTGGCTATAGAGTCATACACAGAGTCTCAAAGAACACTTGTAGTCACTGCAGATGTTTCTTCCATGTATGGCTTCACCGTGAAACCATGCTTTCTTGTTTGCCGTGAAAACAGGAAAAACTCAAAACAAAAGGGGCCAGTTGAAGTCATCGAAGATCGGTGTGTAGTGTGGACATTTCAATGTCCATCAAGTTTTAATATATGTTTGCATACTTCATATTAACAAAAGAATGTAATTAGGGCATCGGTTGATACAAGGCATCATTATTTTTTTCCCAATTCAAAGAAAAAGGCATAATAGCGTGAAAACTGGTAAGGGGAGGATACTATTAATTTTATTATATTTAGGCTACACTTTGATGACCACGATCAGAATTTCATGACTTTTCACCGAAGTTACAAAACCGTGAAACTTACCATGATGAATCCACAAATTATCCGAGAACAACATCAACTGCGATACCACCAAAAGAATCTGCCATCCGGAATGATTTTTCTTATACAGCCACACTACACAGTTCGTCCTGTGTAAAGGAATTTTGTCACCAAAATCAACTGTTTTGAGACTGCGACTGCGATTAACTTACCGGTGTTTTGCACATCATCACAAGACACACACGGGACGACGACGAGAGAGAGATAATGGTGAAGAGCGCCCTCTCTTGTCATGAACGTGTCAATGTTGTTGTTGTCCGCGCTCCATTAGTTTTCTCGCCAAAATGGGCTTGGTTTGTTTCTTTAGTCTTGCAGATTGTCAAGGAAAGTACCAGCAAATATCATTTCACTGACCCCCCCCCCCCCCCCCCCCCAACCCACCCAACCCCTCTACAACATATACTGCATTTATCTGTATTTTCACTTTGATGGCTGCCAAAAAAGATGGCTTTAATTTAAAAAAAATATATATAATTTTAAACTTTTTGTCAGTTGCTTCAAGGTTTAGAGGTCACACTTGACGCATATTTCTTCCTCCATGCTTGATGTTTTTTGCGTATAGTTCCATAGTATGACCCGGTATTGATGTTTCTTATACCACCATCATTTTGAAGAAGCGGAATACATCCCCCATTTTCTGCATAATAGCTTCATGAAATCGGGACCTGCATAGAGCTGTTTCAGCAAAAAATATCACTTAACAAATTTCAGCTTAGCAGAATCAGTAAAAAACCAGTCACAGATTGTGCACGTGACATGGATGTAAAGCATAATTTTGTTGTGGTTAGCTTCCTTTTTGTGTTTAAGCAGCTCCATTGAATTGGGTCCATTAGTGGAACAGAAAGGGTAAGGGAAATCGTGCGTTTTGAGAGATAAAATTACAGGCGTGGAATTTGGCACATAAGAATGGCATTATGCCATTAAATGTCAGTCTTGAGAGGAATAAAGAAAACAAAGGATACACAGATGTTTAGGTTTCCTGATCAACCGACTCATTTATTGTTTAAATAAATCCCAGGAAGTTTATGTTTTCGAAACGAATGATCGTGTCAAAAATTTACGATTTTCGATATAAATTAACCGTAGGCCTATACATGTAAATTATTTATACTGTAAGCAATTTGCTATTCTTTTGGTGGTGTTTTTGTTCTGTCGCTGCTGTTGTTGTTGTTGTTGTTGTTGTTGTTGTTGTTGTTGTTAAATATTCCATTCAACCTTTCGTCTTCCTTTGTGTGTCCCCAAAATCTTAATCCCTTTCCTTTGTGTGTCCCCAAAATTGTAATCCCTTTCCTTCGTGTGTCCTCATTATTCCATTCAACCTTTCGTCTTCCTTTGTGTTTTTATCGACTTCCAATACTATTTTCCTTTGTGTGTCCCCATCAGACGCATCCTTCTACTCAACCAAAACCAAAACAACTTACGATTTAAAATGAGAAAAATGGCTTCACGTGAAAACGCCTCAGCGAACACACCCAGAACTCAACAAAGTGGTTGGGCTCGGCATAATTCAAATGGAAAAAGACAGAGCTGTTTGCAACTGCTTTATATACTTGTGTGGTATGAATGCAAAGAGTGGAAAATGACTTGACACGTTTTGATCATGGATGGCAGAGGTATCAAGAGTAATCAATGAAGTGTTATATTAAAGTGGCATTGTAGAAATGGATTTTGCAATCACCAATATTAAAGGAGATGTGACTTCATGATCAAAGCAGCGCAGGCAGGTGGTTGTGCATTGATTTATGAACTCTTACCAAGTTACTACGTATGACATGCGCGCGCTCTCCTTTGGGGAAAGTGGGCATGAGGGGGAATCAATCGAAACCAATATATACCCTGTATATAGAATATTATTCTAAATCGCAAAGATATATAACTTTATGTTATGTATCCATAGACCTCCTTTCCTCACGCGAAACGCTATGGTAGGCCTACGCTGAGGTCAGGTGCACGTTTTTACAAACAACAAAGAACGGCTAGCGTCCAATGATCTGCCTCCTTTTGGGACGAGTGTGTGACGTCATATGCAAGGGGTCACAAAACTGTTTTTAAAGATATCAAGTTATTACGACGATAAAGGATACTTGCAATAAAGGGTTGTACAGTGCACGGTACATACACTATTGAATCTAAGGCGTTTAAATTGCGTCATGTTGATTTACATTTATTGAACTTTACTTTTGGGGTCAAGTTCGAGCCAGAAGTCCCTCATAAGTTTCAACTACAAGTGGTCTGAGATCTGTATCTCAACACACGCGACCTACATCCATAAATAAATAAAATAAAAATTGACTGTGACACAAAAGTCAAGATCAAAAGTGTATCTCCGTTTTAAAGTGGTGAGGTTGACTTTCACTATACTTTTATAAACGTTTTTAGTTACAGTGAGATTACAACTGAACTAAATTAGACGTCTGACCCAATGAAATAATTTAGCTCATACCAATTAGTAAACACAACGGAAACTGTATTTATTCATCATTAATGATGATATTATTGTCGAAAACTAACGCCTTCGCATTTAATTAGTATGAACATTGAGCCAGATAAAAGCCTTGAAAAGCTATTGCGTCCATTTTATCCTTACAAAAAAATATTCGAAAGCCGATTATTGTTCCAAATGGGAGCTTGTTCTTTTATACAAACATTACCGAAAGGGTAAAAAATTGTGCATAATATATTAAGATATAGTAAACCTTGCAGAGCCCGATATTTTGCACCAAAAAAATCAGTTGTTGGTTGAAAGGAGCAAGAATTCTGATTGGATAAAGTAATAAACACTACACAGAATGAGAACAAAGCTTTGCTATCCATCTCGTCTTTCTTCCAATTCAAATAGTGTTTGGATTTAAGTTCATTTGCGTATTATAGGGAGATGTATTGTAAACTGCTTATTATACCATCCACTACCGTGTGAATACGAAGAGCGGTTAAAATGACCGACACGTTTCGTCCACGGCACGCAGGCTTCTAAGCTTTGTGATGAAGCTGCAAAAAAACCCAAAGCTGATAAAATTAGAAACCAATTAAACTCGGCCAATTAAACCTGTCCAGCTACAGACCCTTTGTAAGCATTGGCTTTGAGATTATTGTAATTAAGTTGCCATTGTTAAAATCCCATGACAGCTTTGTTCCTTATAATAAAACTAATTTCACTTGGTATCGTTTTATGGCGCGTTGGTAACCAACCCATTTTACGCTCGGTGCACATGATGATTATTTCCCCCCGGTAAATGGCCCATTTATATCATTCTTTGCAAACCAACCTGAACGCACCAAGCTAAGTCAGCAGTCACAAGACCCATCTCTGCTGCTGCAGGTTTGTTCCCATTATAAGCACTAGAGTACCAGTGTAAAAGAACACTCAGGTCATGATTGGATTCGAACCCCCACCCTATGGCAACGAGTCAAGTATAGGCCTACGTGAAGTGAAAGCTAGTAAATGTGTCTCTGTTAAAGGCAGTGGACACTGTTGATAATTACTCAAAATAATTGTTGGCATAAAAAATTATTTGGTAACGAGTAATGGAGAGCTGTTGAAACGGCTCCCTCTGAAGTAACGTAGTTTTCGGAAAAGAAGTAATTTTCCACGAATTTGATTTCGAGACCTCAGAGTTAGATTTTGAGGTCTCAAAATCAAGCATCTGAAAGCACATAACTTCGTGTGACAAGGGTACTTTTTTCTTTTGATATTATCTCGCAACTTCGACGACCAATTGAGCTCAAATTTTCACAGGTTTGATATTTTATGCATAATAATGTTGAGATACACCAAGTGAGTAGACTGGTCTTTGACAATAGTGCCCACTGTCCAGTGTCTTTAAACACCAAATACTGCCGCCAACGTCTATAAAACGAGATTATTGTCTTTTCGAACTAATGGCCTCATCAACCAGGATTCAGGCTTTGGCTCATCATCACTCTGCGCACATTATGAAGCTGCTTTATTTGAACCCCAGTTTGAATAAAATCAAACGTCAAAAGTAAAAGCCCTGACTCAATGGCGGATGTGGCTGTTGCTAAGGTCAGCCTATACTCAACGCATAACGTGGTGATTTAGCCAGAGTCACAGCCACAAATTCAGAAGCGGCTGTGAGCTGTCTGATTGGAAACGACCGGGCCCAATTTCAAAAAGCCTGTAAGCATATAAACGTGCTAAGCACAACATGATTGTTGCTAAGCATAAACTGGTTACCAGCCAACATTTTTACATTGTTGCAACTGGTGCCCCAATAATTTTTGGGGCTGCGAAGAAATGCTAAGCGGTTTTTTCTGCTCATTAGCTTTATGAAATTAAGCCCTGCTGCTTCAGCACGAAATAACAAATTTCTGCTTAGCAGATAAAGTTGGATACCAGTCACAGATTGTACACGTGACATGGCTGTTTGGCTGCTGTAACCAAATTCTGGTAAGCATAATTACGTTGTGCTTAGCTTCCTGTTGTGCTTTTATAAGCAGCTCCATGAAATTGGGTCCAGTAGTGGAACAGAAAGGGATGAGGGAATCGTGCGATAAACTTACAGGCGTGGAATTTGGCACACAGTCAGAATGGGCATTATGCCATATATACAGTCTTGTGGAATAAAGAAAACAAAGGTTACACAGATGTTTAGGTTTCCTGATCTACTGACGCATTTATTTTTTAATAATTCCAAGGAAATTTATGGTTTTGAAACGAAATGATCATGTCAAAGGTTACGATTTTCGATATAAATTAACCGCACATGTAAATTATTCATACTGTAAGCAATTTGCTATTTATTTAGTGATTGTCCATATTCAACAGTATTATGTTTGTTTTTAATATTTGCAGGATTAAACCAACACAAATTAACTTGTGATTAAGTTGTTTGCCAAATAAAAGAAAGCAAAACTCCTAGAACAAAGTGCGTCGCAAAGTGTGATCCAGACGGTCACGAAACTGTTGAGTATTCCTGGTTTTGTTTTCCTCTTTTTAAATTATTTTCTGTTGTTGTTGTTGGTATTGATGTTGTTGTTGTTGTTGTTGTTGTTGTTGTTGTTGTTGTTGTTGTTGTTGTTGTTGTTGTTGTTGTGTGTACAATTTTTGGTGTATCAGGGCAACCAATTTTTTCAACTTTAAAATAACACAGTACGTACACACATCAAAATATTTACTTACACAAGCTTTGTTGTTCAACAGCGTATGCATTATCTAATAAAACACATTGATCAGCCCGTGTCCTAACTTGCGGATACGGCTTCGGCTACGACTTACGGATACGGCTGGTTCGCCAAACCATTATGCGTTAAAGTGAAGGATATCCTTAACAATATCTTTAGCAAAAGTCGCAGCTAAAGCTGTAGCCGCCAGTTTCTACAATAAAGCCAAATGCAAATTCTATAAAGTACATAATTACAACCCACTGTTTACATGCATAATGTGCGGAGCCACAAGCCTTGATATTAATTATGAACAACTAAAACCATAGTGTAATAACATGGTGTTTCAAATATTCAGTATAATTCAAAAGCGTTAATTTTTCGTAAAAAAATACACAAATTGTGACAAATTTACTCCTTTTGCTAATTATTTATCTGTTGTTCATAATGTAACATGACGGGTTGTGCCTGAGCATGTCAACTACCTTTTCACATTGTGTATTGTGATTACATCATCAAAACAATAAACGAAAACTACATGTGATTTTAGCAATAAATTTACATGAGAACAAAATCACGTCGTCACTGTAAAACCAGTGGAATTTAAAACTTACTCAAAACTCCCAGGTCAGAATTAACCGGAAGTCCGGGTCACAGGGCATGACCCATTCGCTGACCCGGAAACTGGTTTAAAAAAAAGTGGACTCGAATTCTGCGTCAGTTTGAAAGATTTGATAATTTTGACACATACTCCGGTCATACTGACCCAGAAAGGGTCACTACTTTTGACCCGGATATCTGACCCTGAGTTTTTAGAGAGACGGAATAAGTTTTTATTGATTTCGAATTTTAAACATTCATGAACTTTACTTTTCTACACATCTGTAATACCATGGAGTGCTGTTTTTTTTTCCTTTTAAAAGTGCGAGGTTTAAAACATTGTTAATCCAATTGAAATTATAAACAAAATTCCTAAACACTGTCAGCAACTCCAAACCACGTTATAATGAACTTGAACAATTACAAACCGAGGTGGTTTTCAAACTTTTGTTTTGTTTTCTCCTCAGGGCACACAATGGAACGCTGTTATCCCATTGTTGTTCAGATTGTTATTGGGCTTGTTTTTCTTGATTATAACATTTTCCATTCTTGTCTGATTTTTGTTTTATTGCCACACCATATTTGAGTCAAATTAATTAAATTTCAATGTGCAAAATTTTGAATTAAGGGGAGTGGCTTTAATATTCCACTTCTTTTTTTTGTGTAAATTAAAGTAAAATTGTTGTAATTCAGACTTTGTGCTGCAAGAACACTACCGAGTATACACGTTCACACACATCATTATTATACTAGCAGCTCGTTTACAATTGTTCAACATCAATGCATTTTTATCTAAGACACGAATTGAGGGCCGAGTCCAAACTTGCGGCGACAGCATCGGCTACGGTTGGATTGCTCAGCCATTATGCGTTGAAGTTTAAGACTTCCTTAGCAACATAGCCGCCATTTTGGATTAGGCCTAAATGCAACAAAAGTACATAATTTAACTTTAACATTTATAATGTGCGGAGCCACAAGCCTTGGTATCAATTATGAACAACTGAAAGCGTAATGTATTGTTATAGTAATTCATATTAATTCAGTTTCAATCAAAAGTATTAATTTCTGGTCAAGAGATAATAGAAAAGTATGCGGAAAATGTCCCCCATAAATATTTAGCTGTTGTTCATAATGTAACGTCAAGGGTTGTGCCTGAGAGCACGTTTACCACATGTTCACAATGGTGATTACATCATCAAAACACAAAACGAGTATTACATGTGATTTTAGCAATAATTTACATGAGAATAAAAATGACGTCACCGTATACAATACTACAAACTTCCAGGTCAGAACTGACCGGAAGTTCGGGTCACAGGCAATGGCCACACTGGCTGACCTGGATACTGGTTTAAAAACACTCTGAACCTGGAGTTTTTAGAGTGAACCAGCTGTTGGTTTTGTAAGGTTTTAGAAACAGTCTCACGAATAGTTAACTTCAATTCAGAGGGAGATATCTTATTCACAAAAATGGTTCTAGTATGTACATCACAATAAGAAAGCTTTGCAATCATGTGTATTTGACTATACCGTGCGACTGTAACATCTAAATCAATAAGCAGTAAACAATTTACATACCGAACAACTTGGGCCAAAATTACAATAGATGCAGTCAACGGAAATCCATGCCAAGTATACTTCAAATTAGCGAGAAATCTGACATTATGCTAATAGGTATCACGCGGCATTTTAGCCAGTAGCATTTATTCTGCGCTGAGCAGATATTATTCTTGGCAGCCCTATAAAAAAGACTATTTCCGGCCCCTATAATGTCGTGATATTTCGATGTAAACCAACGTTACTTTAAACTTATCTATAAATTAATTACCAAGTGATTGTTTTTAAAGAAAGACTTTAGAAAGTCTGTCTCGTATTATCTGTTGTTCGTAAAAGCCTTAGTAAACTCACTTAGGCCCACACATGGCTGGGAATATTTAATGTAATTTAACAATAATGTCACCATCAAATCAATAATTGTGATATCTGTAATGAATTTACATAAAAGACGCGTCACTTTAAAACAGTAGGCCTACAACTCGATTTTTTTCCATTTTTCTTTCCTTTTTAATAAAAAACCCCCCAAGATTCACCTGCACTTAGCAGATACTTTTCTATGCACCTCTCTTTAAAATTGCCACACATCACAAGAACGCAAAATATATAATCTTTATTACAAAGCAAACACATAACAAAAAAGGCTGATCAAAATTACATACACATCAGTTATTGAAAAATCAAAACCATTAAGGGCAAATAATCAAACAAAATTCTGTCGTCATGAAAAGTGGCACAAAATTCCAACAAACCGCTTTGCCGCTATTTTCATGATGTGTTGTATTTAATCATTGGATGTTCCTCCGTAATATTATAACGCAGGAACAGCATTGGACAACGCCAAGAGCCATAGAGCTATACGTGCAGTGTGTGTTGATGGGGGAATTTAAAACCGCGAGTGTATTAAGTATAGTCTGGTTCCACGCATAGATTTTCGTTGCGTCTTTGTAGTAACGAGATGGGAATCGGATCATTTTAAATAAGGTTCGAAACCGCGGCTTCGGCTCCAGCTTCGGCTCTGGCTAGCTTGGCCCCGCGCCTGAAGCCGAATCCAAAACCGAAGCCGTCGATTCGAACAGGGCCAAAATTGCAACGTGAAAACCTTGCACCGCCGCGATAGGGGCGGGGCGGGGAGGAAAGCGACTATTTCAAGCCCCCAAATGTCGTGATATTTGCATGTAAATCAACACTATTTCAAACTAATTTATAAATTAATTACCAAGTGATTGTTTTATAGAAAGACTATAATAGAAATTTACTCTATTATTATCTGTTGTTCGCAATTATTTGCCTTGGTAAACTCACTTACACATGGCTGGGAACATTAACATTATAAGTAGGCCTTATGGCATTACCAAATCAATTGTAGTATTATAATATTATTATTTTAGGTTGTTTTCTTCATTTTTATACTTTTTTTATTTGTTATTATTATTTTTTTCGTAAAAAGCAAAACAACCAACAAAACCCGGCCAACACAAACCCACAAAAAACACACCACAAAGTATGAAGAATAATATTTGTTTTAAATTTCGAAATGATCGAGGACAAAACTAAATTCTTAACTTTGGTACTATTAAGGTATAATGCTAAAATTACACCAACTTCACAAAGAGTCCTATGGCTAAACATAATCTATTCACAGTAGTATCGATACAAATACCTCATTCCCAAGTACATGTCATTGTGTTTTGAAATTCGTATGCTCATCCAAAACTTAATATTGAACATTTTTGGGTTTTTTCTTGGTAATGAAACAATGGAACCCATAAAGGTTCCTTATTGCAATGTAACCAGTGAGCCTAACCTGTGCACCTTGAGGCACATAGCTGTGGATGATGATTTCATAAATTGTGTGAAACCTCATTTTTAAACTCTCATTCTAAAAAAATGCGCAATAACTTTTTGTATAGAGAAAATCCAATTTTACTTTGCTCAGTGATATTATGACCAAACCACGCATCTGGTTGCTAATGGTAACTAGACTCAAGAGCTTCAGTCCAAAATGGCGCAATGAGCAATAACAATTGGAGGATGATCCACTTTTGCCATAGGGGTGTCGTGAACTATTCTGGTCATTGGTTAACAAGGAAAAACTGTCTACAATAACTTTCTTTGGATGATTGCTTTCTATAAGAAAATAACGAGGACGAACGCAATGAAACCTCATGCTATTAAAAATCAATAAGCCCTAAGGCCGCCTTAAACGCAGACAATTCTGAACTGTACTTATATACAACACTATAATTAAATGCATCAACTAATAATGCAACACCCATACGCATTGTGGGTGATATGTGTGTTTTGTTTCATTGTACACGATACAAGATGTTTTATGTGAGTCTGGATACCAGCTAAAGCTAAAGATACCAGCTAAGCAACAACAAATATTGTGGAATAATTTTTTTCCCACAGGTTTGTTGTTGCTAATGGAATAGAATCCTTACAATGACGTCACACTCTCAAAAACATTATGAAGGGGTACGAACTCTGAATACTGTATTAGCGCGCACATTATGTGCAACCCAAAGCCTGCTTTTATCAGGACGGCGCAGCCCCTTTAACTTAAAAATTTTACAAGAAAAGCTTAATAAGTTGTATATATCTAAATAATATTTCACTTGTAAAACTCCGTAAAAACAATTGATTTTGTGAGCAACAACCCACGTTCCCCTGAAGTATTCCCACACTATTCAGAGCTACGGTTTTTTTTTTACCAATGAAGGAGTCCTACCTTAAATATTGTTTCAGTTGGGCAGACCCGTCCACAGAAGCGATATCAACACCTGAGAGCGCTCAAGGATTCAAACCAACACACTTCTGATTTTGTTGTTATTACGATACATACTCGCAGTTTTATATTTTAGTTAATTTCTCGTAGCTTCATGCTGCATTTCTTCAGTGAATAGTAATTTCCTTTCCATGTTTCCCATTGCAAGCCTTGGTTGGACCCAACAGTGGAATTATTGTAGTACTTACCGTTGAGGTTTGATTTATGACAGCGGTCGTACCACCAGGCGCCTACGTACTTCTGTGCACAGTTTACGTCTTCACTGTTATCATTGTCACGGTCCTTTGTTGAAAAAGGTTTCCCGAAATGTACGAGAAGGGAGTCACCAACTGTTGTTTCACTGATTGATTTGTACGCGGCGTTTAGGGTATACTCTTCACCTGTTATTTTGAAGTCAGAATAATCGACCACAACAGCTTCCCCTTCCCAATCTTCAATTTTGATCCTGAGCTCCCATGTTCCTTGAGGAGAGGCTTCGGTCAGAGCGCGCAGGTTATCATTCCCCAGCCAGAACTCGCCCTTCAGGTCTCCAAACCCTCTCTGATAGTCGGCCCAATTGAGATAGAAATTCACGCTTCCGTCCTGCCGCCTCTGAAACACGATCCAGCCTCCGTCGTTTCCCTCCATGTCGCAGTAGACTTCTAAGCCCTCAGTCAGACTGCTGGGAAAGATGGTGTAGACACCGCTGGAAATATTGCCTCCAGCAGCTTGCAGAAACTCCTTACAAGAAGCAAACTCTGATAAGAGAGTTGTTCCTCTGTCTTCGTCATAGTAGAAGCTTCCTTGGTTGTAAGTGAAGTTTCCAGGGAACTGGGTCTTTGTAGCGGAATTCAACTCACACCGTTTCTCGCTGTCAAAGAAGTTGATAGAGACACAGCGAGGATCTATCATACAGTCTCTCACACATGTCACAGATGACACGGCCTTTGTGCTGTTGAGAACGAAACCTTGCAGAGCCCAAAATTTTGCACCCCAAAAATCAGTTGCTGGTAGAAAGGAGCAAGAATTCTGGCTCAAAACTTCTACAGTTGAGAAAGCTAGAACAACTAAACTTGCACAGAATGAGAAGCAAGATTTACTCTCCATGTCGCCGTATTACTCCCAATATCCAATTCAAGTTGTGTTTGGGCCAGTTGTGTATTCAAAGTGAGTCAATCAAAGAAAGAGCTGTTCAAACTCAGTGCTCATCAACCAACCAAAAAGCTTCCGATTTTATGTCGAAATGGCTTCATATGAATACATATCAGTGAATACACCTCGAACTAAACGATTCAGTTTCAAAAGCTAAAAGAAATATATATATACCAACAAACCCTTTAGCCAATCAGTGAGGGACATGTAAGTAGAAGGATGCGTCTGATGGGGACACACAAAGGAAAATAGTATTGGAACTCGATAAAAACACAAAGGAATGAGGACACACAATATCGATGAAATAATTTAGCTCATACCAATTTAGTAAACACAAATGAAACTGTATTTATTCAGACATTATTAATATTGATATTGTCGAAAACTAACGCCTTCGCATTTAATTAGTTTGAGCATTGAGTCAGATAAAAGCCTTGAAAAGCTATTGTGTCCATTTTATCCTTACAAAAAAATATTCGAGAGCCGATTATTGTTCCAAATGGGAGCTTGTACTTTTGACAATATCGATGAAATAATTTAGCTCATACCACTTTAGTAAACACAAAGGAAACTGTATTTATTCATTATTAATAATGATATTGTCGAAAACTAACGCCTTCGCATTTAATTAGTTTGAGCATTGAGTCAGATAAAAGCCTTGAAAAGCTATTGTGTCCATTTTATCCTTACAAAAAAATATTCGAGAGCCGATATGTTCCCAATGGGAGCTTGTACTTTCATACAAACATTACCGAAAGGGTAAAAAATTGTGCATAAATATTAAGCTATCTTTTAAAAATTGAACTACGATTCCAGTTGTTTACTGCAAGAATCTTGAAAAATTGGTTTTCAGAAACTCGGGCGGTGCAGGGACTAGAGGGTTAAGAGTGTCAAACGTCTTGAGCCATTTTACAAACAAACATATTTTTTTAGATATTGCGAGAAAAATTGTGCGCTACCATGGCTAACGGAAGTTATTATCGTTCAGTGTTGCCTCCCATGACTAAATCAATACATGTGTTGCGTTGCAGAGTCAGCAAAACCAGGAAAGTTTACATGCCGCTATTAATACATTTATCTTCCCCAGTAACGGACCATCAATATTGAACAAAGAGTAACTTTTAGTGTTTAAAACCACCATGCAATTGCAAGTCGAATATGAAGTGAGCTTAGTTTCGTATTATTTTAGTGTTTATAAAACAAGTTATCATTGTAATGATAACGACCCCCTTAACTTGGGGTTACATGTAACGCGTACAGTCAAATATTTGGATGTTACTTTTATCAAGTGAGGAAAACAAATTTCAGTTCTCAACTTATTGAGACAAAAATTCGGTATACGATACTATACACGAACGTTTCTTTTAAAGTTATTAAACGAGCTTAACTGTCTACACAGTCCATCTCAAGACTGTTTAGTTACACATCATTACGAGTAGCATATAAAATAAACTCACCAAATTCAGATGGTGCGCATGAAAAACCAACACGTTACCGTAGCTCCATGTTTACAACGACGGCATCGATCTCGATCTCTAATAATATTATGTCATTGTTTCTCCCGATACTTCTTACACAAACTGATAATAGAAAAATGTATGCTTCTTTTCGACCGAAAAACCGCATCCGGACATTATTCCATGATTTATACATGTACACAATCGGTAGAGTTGCCACATGTCTATACCTGCAACATTGGATCTACAACAAATTTTGCCCGCTGGGTCATGTACCCCTATTGTTGACGAATCGATTAGTGTTCCCCCACTATTTGCTAAAGGATTAAATTTGTCCAGGCCCTTAAACGAAAAGAGTCTATGCTGTGCACAACAAGACCGTAGCTTCCAATGTTGAATGGAACCGACTGTTGAATGCTTGTCGATATTATAAGAAGACAACCTTTTTATTACATACAGTTATTTTCTGTGGTAAAAAATTAATGACTTCGTCTTCATTACGAATGAAAGACACTGTTTGTTGTTTTTTGCTAACACCAGATACATCACTAACTTGCGTCCGATTTAACTCAGTTGAAACTTAATCATCATCATTCACATGAGTGCTTATTAATTATTGTAAAAAAAAAAGTTTGGTTTCAGCGGTTTTTTTGTATGTGATTGTTTTATCACTTTGTTTATATTTTTATCAGTAGTTAGCTTGACGTGCTTCTGACATCTAGGAATTCATTTAAGGAATAATGTGGACACATAAACAAACGCTTAACATTAAACGAAACGTAAGTATAACAAAAACAAACATGTACAAAGACTGCAACATAAAACAAATCAATAAACAAAAATGTGATTTAAATTTAAGAATTTTCAAAAGGCATGTACACAATTTTACAGACAAAAATCATGACAATGGTCTGCTTTAATCTCATTGTTGTTCAGATTGTTTTATTATTGGTCTTTCGCTTGGTTTACTTGATTATACAATTTTCCATTCTTGTCTGATGATTTTTTTTATTGCCAAACCAAATTTAAGTCAAATTAATTTAATTTCAATGTGCAACATTTTAAAATTTGGGGGAGTAACTTTTTACTATTTTGTTACAACAATTTTTGTGTTGTAAATGAAATGCAAACTTGTTGTAAATCAGCCCTTGTGCTGCGAGGACAGTTTTTTTAATAAACCATTTGTATCTATCTATCTTTCAGTTTGTTGTTTTTAGTTTAAAAATAACACTACCGAGTACGTTCACACATCATTATTACCAGCTCGTTTACATGTTCAACATCAATGCATTTTTATCTAAGATACGAATTGAGGGCCGAGTCCAAACTTGCGGCGACGGCTTCGGTTACGGTTGGATCGCTCAGCTATTATGCGTTGAAGTATAGGACTTCCTTAGCAACATAGCCGCCATTTTGGATTAGGCCTAAATGCAACAAAAGTAAATAATTTCATTTAAACATTCATAATGTGCGGAGCCACAAGCCTTGATATCAATTATGAACAACTGAAAGCATAATGTATTGTTATTAATTCATATGAATTCAGTTTCAATCAAAAGTATTAATTTCTGGTCAAGAGATAATAGAAAAATATGCGGAAAATGTCCTCCATAAATATTTATCTGTTGTTTATAATGTAACGTCAAGGGTTGTGCCTGAGAGCACGTTTACCACATTTTCACAATGGTGATTACATCATCAAAACACAAAACGAGTATTACATATGATTTTAGCAATAATTTACATGAGAATAAAAATGACGTCACCGTATACAATACTTAAAACTTCCGGGTCAGAACTGACCGAAAGTTCGGGTCACAGGCAATGGCCACACTGGCTGACCTAGATACTGGTTTAAAAACACTCTGAACCTGGAGTTTTTAGAGTGAACCAGCTGTTGGTTTTGTAAGGTTTTAGAAACAGTCTCACGAATAGTTAACTTCAATTCAGAGGGAGATATCTTGTTCACAAAAATGGTTCAAGTATGTACATCACAATAAGAAAGCTTTCCAATCATGTGTATATGACTATACCGTGCGACTGTAACATCTAAATCAATAAGCAGTAAACAATTTACTACCGAACAACTTGGGCCAAAATTACAAGAGATGCAGTTAACGGAAATCCATGCCAAGTATACTTCAAATTAGCGAGAAATCTGACGTTATGCTAATAGGTATCACGCGGCATTTTAGCCAGTAGCATTTATTCTGCGCTGAGCAGATATTATTCTTGGCAGCCCTATAAAAAAGACTATTTCCGGCCCCTATAATGTCGTGATATTTCGATGTAAACCAACGTTACTTTAAACTTATCTATAAATTAATTACCAAGTGATTGTTTTTAAAGAAAGACTTTAGAAAGTCTGTCTCGTATTATCTGTTGTTCGTAAAAGCCTTAGTAAACTCACTTAGGCCCACACATGGCTGGGAACATTTAATGTAATTTAACAATAATGTCACCATCAAATCAATAATTATGATATCTGTAATGAATTTACATAAAAGACGCGTCACTTTAAAACAGTAGGCCTACAACTCGATTTTTTTTCTCCATTTTTCTTTCCTTTTTAATAAAAAAAAACCAAGATTCACCTGCACTTACCTCTCTTTAAAATTGCCACACATCACAAGAACGCAAAATATATAATCTTTATTACAAAGCAAACACATAACAAAAAAGGCTGATCAAAATTACATACACATCAGTTATTGAAAAAATCAAAACCATTAAGGACAAAATAATCAAACAAAAGTCTGTCGTCATAAAAAGTGGCACAAAATTGCAACAAACCGCTTTGCCGCTATTTTTTCATGATGTGTTGTATTTAATCATTGGATGTTCCTCCGTAATATTATAACGCAGGAACAGCATTGGACAACGCCAAGAGCCATAGAGCTATACGCGCAGTGTGTGTTGATGGGGGAATTTAAAACCGCGAGTGTATTAAGTATAGTCTGGTTCCACGCATAGATTTTCGTTGCGTCTTTGTAGTAACGAGATGGGAATCAGATCATTTCAAATAAGGTTCGAAACCGCGGCTTCGGCTCCAGCTTCGGCTCTGGCTAGCTTGGCCCCGCGCCTGAAGCCGAATCCAAAGCCGAAGCCGTCGATTCGAAAGGGTCAAAATTGCAACGTGAAAACCTTGCACCGCCGCGATAGGGGCGGGGCGGGGAGGAAAGCGACTATTTCAAGCCCCCAAATGTCGTGATATTTGCATGTAAATCAACACTATTTCAAACTAATTTATAAATTAATTACACAGTAGTTGTTTTATAGAAAGACAATAATAGAACTTTACTCTATTATTATCTGTTGTTCGCAATTAATTGCCTTGGTAAACTCACTTACACATGGCTGGGAACATTTACATTATAAGTAGGCCTAATGACATTATCAAATCAATTGTAGTATTATAATATTATTATTTTAGTTTTTTTCTTTTTTTTGTTTTGTAAAAAGCAAAACAACCAACAAAACCCGGCCAACACAAACCCACAAAAAACACACCACAAAGTATGAAGAATAATATTTGTTTTAAATTTCGAAAAGATCGAAGACAAAACTAAATTCTAAACTTTGGTACTATTAAGGTATCAACTTCACAAAGAGTCCTAAGGCTAAACATAATCTATTCACAGTAGTATCGATACAAATACCTCATTCCCAAGTACATGTCATTGTGTTTTGAAATTCGTATGCTCATCCAAAACTTAATATTGAACATTTTTGGGTTTTTTCTTGGTAATGAAACAAAGGAACCCAACAAGGTTCCTTATTGCAATGTAACCAGTGAGCCTAACCTGTGCACCTTGAGGCACATAGCTGTGGATGATGATTTCATAAATTGTGTGAAACCTCTTTTTTAAACTCTCATTCTAAAAAAAATGCGCAATAACTTTTTGTATAGAGAAAATCCAATTTCACTTTGCTCAATGATATTATGACCAAACCACGCATCTGGTTGCTAATGGTAGCTAGACTCAAGAGCTTCAGTCCAAAATGGCGCAATGAGCAATAACAATTGGAGGATGATCCACTTTTGCCATAGGGGTGTCGTGAACTATTCTGGTCATTGGTTAACAAGGAAAAACTGTCTACAATAACTTTCTTTGGATGATTGTTTTCTATAAGAAAATAACGAGGACGAACGCAATGAAACCTCATGCTATTAAAAATCAATAAGCCCTAAGGCCGCCTTAAACGCAGACAATTCTGAACTGTACTTACAACACTATAATTAAATGCATCAACTAATTATGCAACACCCATACGCGTTGTGGGTGATATGTGTGTGTTTTGTTTCATTGTACACGATACAAGATGTTTTATGTGAGTCTGGATACCAGCTAAAGCTAAAGATACCAGCTAGGCAACAAAAAATATTGTGGAATAATTTTTCTCCACAGATTTGTGATTGCTAATGGAATAGAATCCTTACAATGACGTCACACTCTCAAAAACATTATGAAGGGGTACGAACTCTGAATACTGTATTAGCGCGCACATTATGTGCAACCCAAAGCCTGCTTTTATCAGGACGGCGCAGCCCCTTTAACTTTAAACTTTTACAAGAAAAGCTTAATAAGTTGTATATATCTAAATAATATTTCACTTGTAAAACTCCGTAAAAACAATTATTTTTGTGAGCAACAACCCACGTTCCCCTGAAGTATTCCCACACTATTCAGAGCTACGGTTTTTTTTTTACCAATGAAGGAGTCCTACCTTAAATATTATTTCAGTTGGGCAGACCCATTCACAGAAGCGATATCAACACCTGAGAGCGCTCAAGGATTCAAACCAACACAGTTCTGATTTTGTTGTTATTACGATACATAATCGCAGTTTTATATTTTAGTTAATTTCTCGTAGCTTCATGCTGCATTTCTTCAATGAATAGTAATTTCCTTTCCATGTTTCCCATTGCAGTCCTTGGTTGTTTTTAACATTCTGATTATTGTAGTACTCCCCGTTGAGGTTTGATGCATGACAGCGGTAGTACCACCAGGCGCCTACGTACTTCTGTGCACAGTTTACGTCTTCACCGTTATCATTGTCACGGTCCTTTGTTGAAAAAGGTTTCCCGAAATGTACGAGAAGGGAGTCACCAACTGTTGTTTCACTGATTGATTTGTACGCTGCGTTCAGGGTATACTTTTCACCTGTTATTTTGAAGTCAGAATAATCGACCCAAACAGCTTCCCCTTCTCAATCTTCAATTTTGATCCTGAGCTCCCATGTTCCTTGAGAAGAGGCTTCGGTCAAAGCGCGCAGGTTATCATTCCCCAGCCAGAACTCACCCTTCAGGTCTCCAAACCCTCTCTGATAGTCGGCCCAATTAAGATAGAAATCCACGCTTCCGTCCTGCCGCCTCTGAAACACGATCCAGCCCCCGTCGTTTCCCTCCATGTCGCAGTAGACTTCTAAGCCCTCAGTCAGACTGCTGGGAAAGATGGTGTAGACTCCGCTGGAAATATTGCCTCCAGCAGCTTGCAGTAGCTCCTTACAAGAAGCAAACTCTGATAAGAGAGTTGTTCCTCTGTCTTCGTCATAGTAGAAGCTTCGTTGGTTGTAAGTGAAGCTTCCAGGGAACTGGGTCTTTGTAGCAGAATTCAACTCACACCGTTTCTCGCTGTCAAAATAGTTGATAGAGACACAGCGAGGATCTATCATACAGTCTCTCACACATGTCACAGATGACACGGCCTTTGTGCTGCTGAGAACGAAACCTTGCAGAGCCCGATATTTTGCACCAAAAAAATCAGTTGTTGGTTGAAAGGAGCAAGAATTCTGATTGGATAAAGTAATAAACACTACACAGAATGAGAACAAAGCTTTGCTATCCATCTCGTCTTTCGTCCAATTCAAATAGTGTTTGGATTTAAGTTCCTTTGCGTATTATAGGGAGATGTATTGTAAACTGCTTATTATACCATCCACTACCGTGTGAATACGAAGAGCGGTTAAAATGACCGACACGTTTCGTCCACGGCACGCAGGCTTCTAAGCTTTGTAATGAAGCTGCAAAAAACCCCAAAGCTGATAAAATTAGAAACCAATTAAACTCGGCCAATTAAACCTGTCGAGCTACAGACCCTTTGTAAGCATTGGCTTTGAGATTATTGTAATTAAGTTGCCATTGTTAAAATCCCATGACAGCTTTGTTCCTTATAATAAAACTAATTTCACTTGGTATCGTTTCATGGCGCGTTGGTAACCAACCCATTTTACGCTCGGTGCACATGATGATTATTTCCCCCCGGTAAATGGCCCATTTATTTCATTCTTTGCAAACCAACCTGAACGCACCAAGCTAAGTCAGCAGTCACAAGACCCATCTCTGCTGCTGCAGGTTTGTTCCCATTAGAAGCACTAGAGTACCAGTATACAAGAACACTCAGGTCATGATTGGATTCGAACCCCCACCCTATGACAACGAGTCAAGATAGGCCTACGTGAAGTGAGAGCTAGTAAATGTGTCTCTATTAAAGGCAGTGGACACTATTGATAATTACTCAAAATAATTGTTGGCATAAACAATTATTTGGTAACGAATAATGGAGAGCTGTTGATAGTATAAACATTGTGAGAAACGGCTCCCTCTGCAGTAACGTAGTTTTCGGAAAAGAAGTAATTTTCCACGAATTTGATTTCGAGACCTCAGAGTTAGATTTTGAGGTCTCAAAATCAAGCATCTGAAAGCACATAACTTCGTGTGACAAGGGTACTTTTTTCTTTTGATATTATCTCGCAACTTCGACGACCAATTGAGCTCAAATTTTCACAGGTTTGATATTTTATGCATAATAATGTTGAGATACACCAAGTGAGTAGACTGGTCTTTGACAATAGTGCCCACTGTCCAGTGTCTTTAAACACCAAATACTGCCGCCAACGTCTATAAAACGAGATTATTGTCTTTTCGAACTAATGGCCTCATCAACCAGGATTCAGGCTTTGGCTCATCATCACTCTGCGCACATTATGAAGCTGCTTTATTTGAACCCCAGTTTGAATAAAATCAAACGTCAAAAGTAAAAGCCCTGACTCAATGGCGGATGTGGCTGTTGCTAAGGTCAGCCTATACTCAACGCATAACGTGGTGATTTAGCCAGAGTCACAGCCACAAATTCGGAAGCGGCTGGGCCCAATTTCAAAAAGCCTGTAAAGTAAACGTCCTAAGCACAACATCATTCTTGCTAAGCATAAACTGGTTACCAGCCAACATTTTTACATTGTTGCAACTGGTGCCCCAATAATTTTTGGGGCTGCGAAGAAATGCTAAGCGGTTTTTTCTGCTAATTAGCTTTATAAAATTAAGCCCTGCTGCTTCAGCACGAAATAACAAATTTCTGCTTAGCAGATAAAGTTGGATACCAGTCGCAGATTGTACACGTGACATGGCTGTTTGGCTGCTGTAACCAAATTCTGGTAAGCATAATTACGTTGTGCTTATAGCTTCCTGTTGTGCTTTTATAAGCAGCTCCATGAAATTGGGTCCAGTAGTGGAACAGAAAGGGATGAGGGAATCGTGCGATAAACTTACAGGCGTGGAATTTGGCACACAGTCAGAATGGGCATTATGCCATATATACAGTCTTGTGGAATAAAGAAAACAAAGGATACACAGATGTTTAGGTTTCCTGATCTACTGACGCATTTATTTTTTAATAATTCCAAGGAAATTTATGTTTTTGAAACGAAATGATCATGTCATTACGATTTTCGATATAAATTAACCGCACATGTAAATTATTCATACTGTAAGCAATTTGCTATTTATTTAGTGATATTCCGTATTCAACAGTATTATGTTTGTTTTTAATATTTGCAGGATTAAACCAACACAAATTAACTTGTGATTAAGTTGTTTGCCAAATAAAAGAAAGCAAAACTCCTAGAACAAAGTGCGTCACAAAGTGTGATCCAGACGGTCACGAAACTGTTGAGTAATCCTGGTTTTGTTTTCCTCTTTTTTAATTATTTTCTGTTGTTGATGTTGGTGATGCTGCTGCTGCTGCTGCTGCTGCTGCTGCTGCTGCTGCTGTTGTTGTTTGTACAATTTGTGGTGTATCAGGGCAACCAATTTTTTCAACTTTAAAATAACACAGTACGTGCACACACCAAAATATTTCCTTATACAACCTTTGTTGTTCAACAGCGTATGCATTCTCTAATAAAACACATTGATCAGCCCGTGTCCTAACTTGCGGATACGGCTTCGGCTACGACTTACGGCTACGGCTGGTTCGCCAAGCCATTATGCGTTGAAGTGAAGGATATCCTTTACAATATCCTTAGCAAAATTCGTAGCTAAAGCTGTAGCCGCCAGTTTATACAATAAAGCCTAATGCAAATTCTATAAAGTACATAATTACAACCCACTGTTTACATGCATAATGTGCGGAGCCACAAGCCTTGATATTAATTATGAACAACTAAAGCCATAGTGTAATAACATGGTGTTTCAAAGATTCAGTATAATTCAAAAGCGTAAATTTTTCGTTAAAAAATACACAAATTGTGACAAATTTACTCCTTTTGCTAATTATTTATCTGTTGTTCATAATGTAACGTGACGGGTTGTGCCTGAGCATGTCAACTACCTTTTCACATTGTGTATTGTGATTACATCATCAAAACAATAAACGAAATCTACATGTGATTTTAGCAATAAATTTACATGAGAACAAAATCACGTCGTCACTGTAAAACCAGTGGAATTTATAACTTACTAAAAATTCCCAGGTCAGAATTAACCGGAAGTCCGGGTCACAGGGCATGACCCATTCGCTGACCCCGGAAACTGGTTTTAAAAAAGTGGACTCGAATTCTGCGTCAGTTTGAAAGATTTGATAATATTGACACATACTCCGGTCATACTGACCCAGAAAGGGTCACTACTTTTGACCCGGATATCTGACCCTGAGTTTTTAGAGAGACGGAGTAAGTTTTTCTTGATTTCGAATTTTAAACATTCATGAACTTTACTTTTCTACACATCTGTATACCATGGAGTGCTGTTTTTACCTTTTAAAAGTGCGAGGTTTAAAACATTGTTAATCCAATTGAAATTATAAACAAACTTCCTAAACACTGTCAGCAACTCCAAACCCCTATATAATAAACTTGAACAAATTAACCGAGGTGGTTTTCGTACTTTTGTTTTGTTTTCTCCTCAGGGCACACAATGGTCTGCTGTTATCCCATTGTTGTTCAGATTGTTATTGGGCGTGTTTTTCTTGATTATAACATTTCCATTCTTGTCTGATTTTTGTTTTATTGCCACACCATATTTGAGTCAAATTAATTAAATTTCAATGTGCAACATTTTTAATTTAGGGGAGTGGCTTTAATATTCCACTTTTTTTTTTTTGTAAATTAAAGTAAAATTGTTGTAATTCAGACTTTGTGCTGCGAGGACAGTTTTCTTATCTATCTTTCTTTCATTTTGTTGTTTTTAGTTTAAAAAGAACACTACCGAGTATACACGTTCACATATCATTATTATACTACCAGCTAGTTTACATGTTCAACATCAATGCATTTTTATCTAAGACACGAATTGAGGGCCGAGTCCAAACTTGCGGCGACGGCTTCGGCTACGGCTGGATCGCTCAGCCATTATGCGTTGAAGTATAAGACTTCCTTAGCAACATAGCCGCCATTTTGGATTAGGCCTAAATGCAACAAAAGTACATAATTTTACTTTAACATTTATAATGTGCGGAGCCACAAGCCTTGGTATCAATTATGAACAACTGAAAGCATTATGTATTGTTATAGTAATTCATATTAATTCAGTTTCAATCAAAAGTATTAATTTCTGGTCAAGAGATAATAGAAAAATATGCGGAAAATGTCCCCCATAAACATTTATCTGTTGTTTATAATGTAACGTCAAGGGTTGTGCCTGAGAGCACGTTTACCACATTTTCACAATGGTGATTACATCATCAAAACACAAAACGAGTATTACATGTGATTTTAGCAATAATTTACATGAGAATAAAAATGACGTCACCGTATACAATACTAAAAACTTCCGGGTCAGAACTGACCGGAAGTTCGGGTCACAGGCAATGGCCACACTGGCTGACCTGGATACTGGTTTAAAAACACTCTGAACCTGGAGTTTTTAGAGTGAACCAGCTGTTGGTTTTGTAAGGTTTTAGAAACAGTCTCACGAATAGTTAACTTCAATTCAGAGGGAGATATCTTGTTCACAAAAATGGTTCTAGTATGTACATCACAATAAGAAAGCTTTGCAATCATGTGTATTTGACTATACCGTGCGACTGTAACATCTAAATCAATAAGCAGTAAACAATTTACTACCGAACAACTTGGGCCAAAATTACAATAGATGCAGTCAACGGAAATCCATGCCAAGTATACTTCAAATTAGCGAGAAATCTGACATTCTGCTAATAGGTATCACGCGGCATTTTAGCCAGTAGCATTTATTCTGCGCTGAGCAGATATTATTCTTGGCAGCCCTAAAAAAACTATTTCCGGCCCCTGTAATGTCGTGATATTTCGATGTAAACCAACGTTACTTCAAACTTATTTATAAATTAATTACCAAGTGAATGTTTTTAAAGAAAGACTTTAGAAAGTCTGTCTCGTATTATCTGTTGTTCGTAAAAGCCTTAGTAAACTCACTTAGGCCCACACATGGCTGGGAATATTTAATGTAATTTAACAATAATGTCACCATCAAATCAATAATTGTGATATCTGTAATGAATTTACATAAAAGACGCGTCACTTTAAAACAGTAGGCCTACAACTCGATTTTTTCTCCATTTTTCTTTCCTTTTTAATAAAAAAAACCCAAGATTCACCTGCACTTAGCAGATACTTTTCTAGGCACCTCTCTTTAAAATTGCCACACATCACAAGAACGCAAAATATATAATCTTTATTACAAAGCAAACACATAACAAAAAAGGCTGATCAAAATTACATACACATCAGTTATTGAAAAAATCAAAACCATTGAGGGCAAATAATCAAACAACAGTCTGTCGTCATAAAAAGTGGCACAAAATTCCAACAAACCGCTTTGCCGCTATTTTTCATGATGTGTTGTATTTAATCATTGGATGTTCTCCGTAGTATTATAACGCAGGAACAGCATTGGACAACGCCAAGAGCCTCAGAGCTATACGCGCAGTGTGTGTTGGATGGGGGAATTTAAAACCGCGAGTGTATTAAGTATAGTCTGGTTCCACGCATAGATTTTCGTTGCGTCTTTGTAGTAACGAGATGGGAATCGGATCATTTCAAATAAGGTTCGAAACCGCGGCTTCGGCTCCAGCTTCGGCTCTGGCTAGCTTGGCCCCGCGCCTGAAGCCGATCATCCAAAGCCGAAGCCGTCGATTCGAAAAGGGCCAAAATTGCAACGTGAAAACCTTGCACCGCCGCCGCGATAGGGGCAGGGCGGGGAGGAAAGCGACTATTTCAAGCCCCCAAATGTCGTGATATTTGCATGTAAATCAACACTGTTTCAAACTAATTTATAAATTAATTACACAGTGATTGTTTTATAGAAAGACTATAATAGAAATTTACTCTATTATTATCTGTTGTTCGCAATTAATTGCCTTAGTAAACTCACTTACACATGAGTTGGAACATTAACATTATAAGTAGGCCTAATGACATTATCAAATCAATTGTAGTATTATAATATTATTATTATTATTTTTTTCTTCATTTCTATACTTTTTTTATTTGTTATTATTATTATTTTTTTTTAAAAGCAAAACAACCAACAAAACCCGGCCAACACAAACCCACAAAAAACACACCACAAAGTATGAAGAATAATATTTGTTTTAAATTTCGAAATGATCGAGGACAAAACTAAATTCTAAACTTTGGTACTATATTAAGGTATCAACTTCACAAAGAGTCCTAAAGCTAAACATAATCTATTCACAGTAGTATCGATACAAATACCTCATTCCCAAGTACATGTCATTGTGTTTTGAAATTCGTATGATCATCCAAAACTTAGTATTGAACATTTTTGGTTTTTTCTTGGTAATGAAACAAAGGAGCCCAAAAAGGTTCCTTATCGCAATTAACCAGTGAGCCTAACCTGTGCACCTTGAGGCACATAGCTGTGGATGATGATTTCATAAATTGTGTGAAACCTCTTTTTTAAACTCTCATTCTAAAAAAATGCGCAATAATTTTTTGTAAAGAGAAAATCCAATTTCACTTTGCTCAATGATATTATGACCAAACCACGCATCTGGTTGCTAATGGTAACTAGACTCAAGAGCTTCAGTCCAAAATGGCGCAATGAGCAATAACAATTGGAGGATGATCCACTTTTGCCATAGGGGTGTCGTGAACTATTCTGGTCATTGGTTAACAAGGAAAAACTGTCTACAATAACTTTCTTTGGATGATTGTTTTCTATCAGAAAATAACGAGGACGAACGCAATGAAACCTCATGCTATTAAAAATCAATAAGCCCTAAGGCTGCCTAAAACGCAGAAAATTCTGAACTGTACTTACAACACAATAGTTAAATGCATCAACTAATAAGGCAACACCCATACGCATTGTTGGCGATCTGGGCGTTTTGTTTCATTGTACACGATACTAGATTGTTATTGTGAGTCTGGATATCAGCCAATGATGTGGTACCAGCTAACCAACATCTGTGAGCAAGTTCGATCAGGGTACAATCGTCGACTACTGGGCCCAATTTCATGGCTCTGCTTACCACCGAATTCTGTGCTCACGAGCACGATTCTCCGCTTGACATGCCAGCGCCGAACTTCTGTGCTAGCCTTGTAAGGGACTTAGAATGCCTAGTAACGCGGAGTACGCACGCGCAGAAGCCAAATTTCGCCGCTAACCCGTGAAATACGCTTTCCGTAAGCACAAAATTCCCTGCTTTCGTAAGCGTCGATTCTATGCTTATGGTAAGCAGAGCCATGAAATTGGGCCCAGGTTATGACTTACGATAAAAGTGCGAACGACTCTAGTCGTTTTCCATAGCGACCGTTTGTGAAAAAGATGGCCGTGAACCATAGCTCGTTGCCGTGAACACATAAAAAGTCCATACTCGCTTCTTTTCAGATATTTTAAGAACAACTGGTCCTCTCTGTCTGCAGCACACTATGATAGGACAAATTGCTATTGGTAACCAACGATGCGACCAACCTCGACCAGCCTCGAGTGGAAGGTTGCGAATAGTCGACTAGACTGGTCCAACTATCGCGGGTTCGATCAGAGTTAGTCGAACTATGGTTCACTATGGTCTTTGATCGAACTGGCTCTTTTTGGAACAATTTTTCTCCACAGGTATGTGGCTGCTAATGAAACAGACTCCTTACAATGACGTCACACTCTCAAAAAGCATTATGAAGGGGGTATGTTGTGAACGCTATACTGTATACACGCGCATTTGTGCAATCACAAGCCAGCTTTTAGCGTGACAACAAAAGCTTATTACGTTATATACGCTCAAATTTATTATTATTATGTTAATTAAACTCTCTAAAACTTGGTCTTAACAGATTCGTTGGATTTATTTTGATTTAAAGGTCAGCAAGTTATTTTTATTTTTGATATTACATAAAGTATAGTTCACATGATTCACGTTCCCTTGAAGCATTTCCCGCACTATTCACATATACGATTTTTACATATGAAGGAATCCTACCTTGAATAGGGTTCCACTGGGCAGAGCCATCCACAGAAGCGATATCAACATCTGACAGCGCTCAAGGATTCAAACCAAAACAGTTTGATTTTATTGTTATTCAAGATACATAGTCACAGTCTTAGTTAATTTCTCGTATCTTCATGCTGCATTTCTTCAGTGAATAGTTATTTCCTTTCCAGGTTTCCCATTGCAGGCCTTTGTTAAAATCAACACGCTGGTTATCGTAGTAGTAACCGTTGAGGTTTGATGTATGGCACTCGTCGTACCACCAGGCACCTTTGTTCCACTGTGCACAGTTATAATTGTCACGGTCCTTGGTTGAAAAGGGTTTCCCAGTATGTCTACGAAGGGAATCACCAACTTTTGTTTCGCTGATTGATTTGTACGCAGCGTTCAAAGTATACTTTTCACCTGTTATTTTGAAGTCAGAATAATCGACCCAAACAGCTTCCCCTTCCCAATCTTCCATATTGATCCTGAGCTCCCAAGTTCCTTGGGGAGAGGCTTCGGTAAGAGCGCGCAGGTTATCATTCCCCAGCCAGAACTCGCCCTTCAAATCTCCAAACCCTCTCTGATAGTCGGCCCAATTGAGATAGAAATCCACGCTTCCGTCCTGCCGCCTCTGAAAAACGATCCAGCCTCCGTAGTTTCCCTCCATGTCGCAGTAGACTTCTAAGCCCTCAGTCAGACTGCTGGGAAAGATGGTGTAGACTCCGCTGGAAATATTGCCTCCAGCAGCTTGCAGAAGCTCCTTACAAGAAGCAAACTCTGATAAGAGAGTTGTTCCTCTGTCTTCGTCATAGTAGAAGCTTCCTTGGTTGTAAGTGAAGCTTCCAGGGAACTGGGTCTTTGTAGCGGAATTCAACTCACACCGTTTCTCGCTGTCAAAGTAGTTGATAGAGACACAGCGAGGATCTATCATACAGTCTCTCACACATGTCACAGATGACACGGCCTTTGTGCTATTGAGAACGAAACCTTGCAGAGCCCAAAATTTTGCACCCCAAAAATCAGTTGTTGGTTGAAAGGAGCAAGAATTCTGGCTCAAAACTTCTCCAGTTGAGAAAGCTAGAACAACTAAACTTGCACAGAATGAGAAGCAAGATTTACTCTCCATGTCGCCTTATTACTCCCAATATCCAATTCAAGTTGTGTTTGGGCCAGTTGTGTATTCAAAGTGAGTCAATCAAAGAAAGAGATGTTCAAACTCAGTGCTCATCAACCAACCAAAAAGCTTCCGATTTTATGTCGAAATGGCTTCATATGAAAACATATCAGTGAATACACCTCGAACTAAACGATTCAGTTTCAAAAGCTAAAAGAAATATATATATACCAACAAACCCTTCAGCCAATCAGTGAGGGACATGTAAGTAGAAGGATGCGTCTGATGGGGACACACAAAGGAAAATAGTATTGGAAAATATTCCTTTGTGTGTCCCCAAAATCTTAATCCCTTTCCTTTGTGTGTCCCCACAATTTTAATCCCTTTCCCTTGCGTGTCCTCATTAAATATTCCATTCATTCCTTTGTGTTTTTATCGATTTCCAATACTATTTTCCTTTGTGTGTCCCCATCAGACGCATCCTTCTACTAAACCTGTCGAGCTACAGACCCTTTGTAAGCATTGGCTTTGAGATTATTGTAATTAAGTTGACATTGTTAAAATCCCATGACAGCTTTGTTCCTTATAATAAAACTAATTTCACTTGGTATCGTTTTATGGCGCGTTGGTAACCAACTCATTTTACGCTCGGTGCACATGATGATTATTTCCCCCCGGTAAATGGCCCATTTATTTCATTCTTTGCAAACCAACCTGATCGCACCAAGCTAAGTCAGCAGTCACAAGACCCATCTCTGCTGCTGCAGGTTTGTTCCCATTGGAAGCACTAGAGTACTAGTATACAAGAACACACAGGTCATGATTGGATTCGAACCCCCACCCTATGACAACGAGTCAAGTATAGGCCTACGTGAAGTGAGAGCTAGTAAATGTGTCTCTGTTAAAGGCAGTGGACACTATTGATAATTACTCAAAATAATTGTTGGCATAAACAATTATTTGGTAACGAATACATGTAATGGAGAGCTGTTGATAGTATAAACATTGTGAGAAACGGCTCCCTCTGAAGTAACGTAGTTTTCGAAAAAGAAGTAGTTTTCCAGGAATTTGATTTCGAGACCTCAGAGTTAGATTTTGAGGTCTCAAACTCAAGCATCTGAAAGCACATAACTTCGTGTGACAAGGGTATTTTTTTCTTTTATTATTATCTCGCAACTTCGACGACCAATTGAGCTCAAATTTTCACAGGTTTGATATTTTATGCATAATAATGTTGAGATACACCAAGTGAATAAAGTCCACTGTCCAGTGTCTTTAAACACCAAATACTGCCGCCAACGTCTATAAAACGAGATTATTGTCTTTTCGAACTAATGGCCTCATCAACCAGGATTCAGGCTTCGGCTCATCATCACTCTGCGCACATTATGAAGCTGCTTTATTTGAACCCAAGTTTGAATAAAATCAAACGTCAAAAGTAAAAGCCCTGACTCAATGGCGGATGTGGCTGTTGCTAAGGTCAGCCTATACTCAACGCATAACGTGGTGATTTAGCCAGAGTCACAGCCACAAATTCGGAAGCGGCTGTGAGCTGTCTGATTGGAAACGACCGGGCCCAATTTCAAAAAGCCTGTAAGCATATAAACGTGCTAAGCACAACATCATTCTTGCTAAGCATAAACTGGCTACCAGCTAACATTTTTACATTGTTGCAACTGGTGCCCCAATAATTTTGGGGGCTGCGAAGAAATGCTAAGCGTTTTTTTCTGCTCATTAGCTTTCTGAAATTAAGCCCTGCTGCTTCAGCACGAAATAACAAATTTCTGCTTAGCAGATAATGTTGGATACCTGTCACAGATTGTACACGTGACATGGCTGTTTGGCTGCTGTAACAAAATTCTGGTAAGCATAATTACGTTGTGCTTAGCTTCCTGTTGTGCTTTTATAAGCAGCTCCATGAAATTGGGTCCAGTAGTGGAATAGAAAGGGATGAGGGAATCGTGCGATAAACTTACAGGCGTGGAATTTGGCACACAGTCAGAATGGGCATTATGCCATAATATACAGTCTTGTGGAATAAAGAAAACAAAGGATACACAGATGTTTAGGTTTCCTGATCTACTGACGCATTTATTTTTTAATAATTCCAAGGAAATTTATGTTTTTGAAACGAAATGATCATGTCAAAGGTTACGATTTTCGATATAAATTAACCGCACATGTAAATTATTCATACTGTAAGCAATTTGCTATTTATTTAGTGATTTTCCGTATTCAACAGTATTATGTTTGTTTTTAATATTTGCAGGATTAAACCAACACAAATTAACATGTGATTAAGTTGTTTGCCAAATAAAAGAAAGCAAAACTCCTTGAACAAAGTGCGTCGCAAAGTGTGATCCAGACGGTCACGAAACTGTTGAGTATTTCTGGTTTTGTTTTCCTCTTTTTTAATTATTTTCTGTTGTTGCTGCTGCTGCTGCTGCTGCTGCTGCTGCTGCTGCTGCTGCTGCTGTAGTACAATTTTTGGTGTATCAGGGCAACCAATTTTTGCAACTTTAAAATAACACAGTACGTGCACACACCAAAATATTTACTTACACAAGCTTTGTTGTTCAACAGCGTATGCATTATCTAATAAAACACATTGATCAGCCCGTGTCCTAACTTGCGGATACGGCTTCGGCTACGACTTACGGCTACGGCTGGTTCGCCAAACCATTATGCGTTGAAGTGAAGGATATCCTTAACAATATCCTTAGCAAAATTCGTAGCTAAAGCTGTAGCCGCCAGTTTCTACAATAAAGCCTAATGCAAATTCTATAAAGTACATAATTACAACCCACTGTTTACATGCATAATGTGCGGAGCCACAAGCCTTGATGTTAATTATGAACACCTAAAACCATAGTGTAATAACATGGTGTTTCAAAGATTCAGTATAATTAAAATGCGTTCCTTTTTCGTTAAAAAATATACAAACTGTGACAAATTTACTCCTTTGGCAAATTATTTATCTGTTATTCATAATGTAACATGACGGGTTGTGCCTGAGCATGTTAACTACCTTTTCACATTGTATATTGTGATTACATCATTAAAACAATAAACGAATACTACTTGTGATTTTAGCAATAAATTTACATGAGAACAAAATCACGTCGTCACTGTAAAACCAGTGGAATTTATAACTTACTAAAAACTCCCAGGTCAGAATTAACCGGAAGTCCGGGTCACAGGGCATGACCCATTCGCTGACCCCGGAAACTGGTTTTAAAAAAGTGGACTCGAATTCTGCGTCATTTTGAAAGATTTGATAATATTGACACATACTCCGGTCATACTGACCCAGAAAGGGTCACTACTTTTGACCCGGATATCTGACCCTGAGTTTTTAGAGAGACGGAATAAGTTTTTCTTGATTTCGAATTTTAAACATTCACGAACTTTACTTTTCTACACATCTGTATACCATGGAGTGCTGTTTTTTTCCTTTTAAAAGTGCGAGGTTTAAAACATTGTTAATCCAATTGAAATTATAAACAAACTTCCTAAACACTGTCAGCAACTCCAAACCCCTATATAATAAACTTGCACAATTACAAATTAACCGAGGTGGTTTTCGAACTTTTGTTTTGTTTTCTCCTCAGGTCACACAATGGAACGCTGTTATCCCATTGTTGTTCAGATTGTTATTGGGCTTGTTTTTCTTGATTATAACATTTTCCATTCTTGTCTGATTTTTGTTTTATTGCCACACCATATTTGAGTCAAATTAATTAAATTTCAATGTGCAACATTTTTAATTTAGGGGAGTGGCTTTAATATTCCACTTTTTTTATTTTTTGTAAATTAAAGTAAAATTGTTGTAATTCAGACTTTGTGCTGCGAGGACAGTTTTCTTATCTATCTTTCTTTCATTTTGTTGTTTTTAGTTTAAATATAAATGTCGTGATATTTCGATGTAAACCAACGTTACTTCAAACTTATCTATAAATTAATTACCAAGTGATTGTTTTTAAAGAAAGACTTTAGAAAGTCTGTCTCGTATTATCTGTTGTTCGTAAAAGCCTTAGTAAACTCACTTAGGCCTACACATGGCTGGGAACATTTAATGTAATTTAACAATAGTGTCACCATCAAATCAATAATTGTGATATCTGTAATGAATTTACATAAAAAACGCGTCACTTTAAAACAGTAGGCCTACAACTCGATTTTTTTTCCATTTTTCTTTCCTTTTTAATAAAAAAACCCCAAGATTCACCTGCACTTAGCAGATACTTTTCTAGGCACCTCTCTTTAAAATTGCCACACATCACAAGAACGCAAAATATATAATCTTTCTTACAAAGAAAACACATAACAAAAAAGGCTGATCAAAATTACATACACATCAGTTATTGAAAAAATCAAAACCATTAAGGGCAAATAATCAAACAAAATTCTGTCGTCATGAAAAGTGGCACAAAATTCCAACAAACCGCTTTGCCGCTATTTTCATGATGTGTTGTATTGAATAATTGGATAACAGCATTGGACAACGCCAAGAGCCATAGAGCTATACGCGCAGTGTGTGTTGATGGGGGAATTTAAAACCGCGAGTGTATTAAGTATAGTCTGGTTCCACGCATAGATTTTCGTTGCGTCTTTGTAGTAACGAGATGGGAATCGGATCATTTCAAATAAGGTTCGAAACCGCGGCTTCGGCTCCAGCTTTGGCTCTGGCTAGCTTGGCCCCACGACTGAAGCCGAATCCAAAGCCGAAGCCGTCGATTCAAAAAGGGCCAACATTGCAACGTGAAACCTTGCACCGCCGCGATAGGGGCGGGGCGGGGAGGAAAGCGACTATTTCAAGCCCCCAAATGTCGTGATATATTTGCATGTAAATCAACACTATTTCAAACTAATTTATAAATTAATTACACAGTGATTGTTTTATAGAAAGACTATAATAGAAATTTACTCTATTATTATCTGTTGTTCGCAATTAATTGCCTTGGTAAACTCACTTACACATGAGTTGGAACATTAACATTATAAGTAGGCCTTATGGCATTATCAAATCAATTGTAGTATTATAATATTATTATTTTCGTTTTTTTTCTTCATTTTTATACTTTTTTTATTTGTTATTATTATTATTTTTTTGTAAAAAGCAAAACAACCAACAAAACCCGGCCAACACAAACCCACAAAAAACACACCACAAAGTATGAAGAATAATATTTGTTTTAAATTTCGAAATGATCGAGGACAAAACTAAATTCTAAACTTTGGTACTATATTAAGGTATCAACTTCACAAAGAGTCCTAAGGCTAAACATAATCTATTCACAGTAGTATCGATACAAATACCTCATTCCCAAGCACATGTCATTGTGTTTTGAAATTCGTATGCTCATCCAAAACTTAATATTGAACATTTTGGTTTTTTTTCTTGGTAATGAAACAAAGGAGCCCAAAAAGGTTTCTTATTGCAATGTAACCAGTGAGCCTAACCTGTGCATCTTGAGGCACATAGCTGTGGATGATGATTTCATAAATTGTGTGAAACCTCTTTTTTAAACTCTCATTCTAAAAAAATGCGCAGTAACTTTTTGTATAGAGAAAATCCAATTTCACTTTGCTCAGTGATATTATGACCAAACCACGCATCTGGTTGCTAATGGTAACTAGACTCAAGAGCTTCAGTCCAAAATGGCACAATGAGCAATAACAATTGGAGGGTGATCCACTTTTGCCATAGGGGTGTCGTGAACTATTCTGGTCATTGGTTAACAAGGAAAAACTGTCTACAATAACTTTCTTTGGATGATTGTTTTCTATAAGAAAATAACGAGGACGAACGCAATGAAACCTCATGCTATTAAAAATCAATAAGCCCTAAGGCCGCCTTAAACGCAGACAATTCTGAACTGTACTTACAACACTATAATTAAATGCATCAACTAATAATGCAACACCCATACGCGTTGTGGGTGATATGTGTGTGTTTTGTTTCATTGTACACGATACAAGATGTTTTATGTGAGTCTGGATACCAGCTAAAGCTAAAGATACCAGCTAGGCAACAAAAAATATTGTGGAATAATTTTTCTCCACAGATTTGTGATTGCTAATGGAATAGAATCCTTACAATGACGTCACACTCTCAAAAACATTATGAAGGGGTACGAACTCTGAATACTGTATTAGCGCGCACATTATGTGCAAAGCCTGCTTTTATCAGGACGGCGCAGCCCCTTTAACTTTAAACTTTTACAAGAAAAGCTTAATAAGTTGTATATATCTAAATAATATTTCACTTGTAAAACTCCGTAAAAACAATTGATTTTGTGAGCAACAACCCACGTTCCCCTGAAGTATTCCCACACTATTCAGAGCTACGGTTTTTTTTTACCAATGAAGGAGTCCTACCTTTAATATTGTTTCAGTTGGGCAGACCCATCCACAGAAGCGATATCAACACCTGAGAGCGCTCAAGGATTCAAACCAACACAGTTCTGATTTTGTTGTTATTACGATACATAATCGCAGTTTTATATTTTAGTTAATTTCTCGTAGCTTCATGCTGCATTTCTTCAGTGAATAGTAATCTCCTTTCCATGTTTCCCATTGCAAGCCTTGGTTGTACTCAACAGTTGGATTATTGTAGTACTTACCGTTGAGGTTTGATTCATGACAGTGGTAGTACCACCAGGCGCCTACGGTCTCCTGTGCACAGTTTACGTCTTCACTGTTATCATTGTCACGGTCCTTTGTTGAAAAAGGTTTCCCGAAATGTACGAGAAGGGAATCACCAACTTTTGTTTCACTGATTGATTTGTATGCGGCGTTTAGGGTATACTCTTCACCTGTTATTTTGAAGTCAGAATAATCGACCACAACAGCTTCCCCTTCCCAATCTTCAATTTTGATCCTGAGCTCCCATGTTCCTTGAGGAGAGGCTTCGGTCAGAGCGCGCAGGTTATCATTCCCCAGCCAGAACTCGCCCTTCAGGTCTCCAAACCCTCTCTGATAGTCGGCCCAATTGAGATAGAAATTCACGCTTCCGTCCTGCCGCCTCTGAAACACGATCCAGCCTCCGTCGTTTCCCTCCATGTCGCAGTAGACTTCTAAGCCCTCAGTCAGACTGCTGGGAAAGATGGTGTAGACACCGCTGGAAATATTGCCTCCAGCAGCTTGCAGAAGCTCCTTACAAGAAGCAAACTCTGATAAGAGAGTTGTTCCTCTGTCTTCGTCATAGTAGAAGCTTCCTTGGTTGTAAGTGAAGCTTCCAGGGAACTGGGTCTTTGTAGCGGAATTCAACTCACACCGTTTCTCGCTGTCAAAGAAGTTGATAGAGACACAGCGAGGATCTATCATACAGTCTCTCACACATGTCACAGATGACACGGCCTTTGTGCTGCTGAGAACGAAACCTTGCAGAGCCCGATATTTTGCACCAAAAAAATCAGTTGTTGGTTGAAAGGAGCAAGAATTCTGATTGGATAAAGTAATAAACACTACACAGAATGAGAACAAAGCTTTGCTATCCATCTCGTCTTTATTCCAATTCAAATAGTGTTTGGATGTAAGTTCCTTTGCGTATTATAGGGAGATGTATTGTAAACTGCTTATAATCCATCCACTACCGTGTGAATACGAAGAGCGGTTAAAATGACCGACACGTTTCGTCCACGGCACGCAGGCTTCTAAGCTTTGTGATGAAGCTGCAAAAAAAAACCAAAGCTGATAAAATTAGAAACCAATTAAACTCGGCCAATTAAACCTGTCCAGCTACAGACCCTTTGTAAGCATTGCCCCATTTATATTTCAAGGATCGGCAAAAAATAAACGTGTTTGTCCTTACTCTATGGTTTGACTGGCCTAAAATAGCCACGTTCCACGAAAAGCGGTTCACAAATTATGCAGTCAGGGTGGTTTTATTCGCAGGGAAAACAATTTATCATAAAAATTAACGTTATACGCGGCATTGACCGTAAACTAACTTATATTTTGATAAATTACTTGAAAATTTGTACACATTTTTGATGAATATATGTACACCGGGCGAATGATCACGGGTTTAAGTCTGGACTGTTCCATTACGAGGCAAAACCGAGTAAAATGGAACTGTCCATATTTTTCAACGAGTGATTGGTATGTTATTATTCGTATGAATAAACTGCACCCCATATTTCATCTCCCTAACTGATTGGCTGGGGTTTGTTGGTAAATTTGTCAGTCTTGATCTTTATTGTTTATTCCGAGGCGTATTCACTGAAGTGCGATCAGAATCATTTTATAACAAACGGTTACAAACGCTTTTCAAAGACCAACTCGACCGATCCAATGCAACGTGTTCCTTTAAACACCAAATAAAATAGGATACACCAAGTACCATGCAAGTATTTACTCAGCTCAGAGTATAACAACGAAAATGTAAGAATATATCAAAAATCTTAGATTACTCGTTTCAACATCGTAAATTGACATGCAATTTTGAAAAATAAAATATTTCAGTTGATCAGGAAACCTGAATCATTGTGTATCCTTTAACAAGTTTTAACTGTGGCGAAGTTTTATGTGTTTTTTTGTTTATTACCAAAGACGCAACAATTCCCCCAACCTATTTAAAAGTGATATCTTGTGAACCAGCACGTCATTGTACCAGACAATATTCAAACCTACACACATCGGTGTATGGGTAAAAAACAAAAAAAATAACACGCAAATGGCTAGCCGCTTTCCAAATTAGTGGTTGTGACTGTGGCTAAATCACCACTTTGTGTTAAGTATAGGCTGACCTTAGCAGCAGCCACAGCCGCTAAATGATTTACGGTCTCCATCATCAAGCACGTCATTGTACCAGACATTATTTGGTGGGGGTGGGGGTGGGGGTGGGGGTGGGATGTCGGGGGTGGGATGTCGGGGGTGGGATGTCGGGGGTGGGATGTCGGGGGTGGGATGTCGGGGGTGGGATGTCGGGGGTGGGATGTCGGGGGTGGGATGTCGGGGGTGGGATGTCGGGGGTGGGATGTTGGGGGTGGGGGTGGGGTGGGGTGGGGTGGGGGTGGGGTGGAGTCGGGTGGGGGTGGGGTAGGTGCTTTGATTGGCACACTGTCAATCAGAGTGTCATGCATGAGAATTAGAAAGTTAGTTGGCTGTAGGAAATCTGACCTTTAAAAAGATAAGTACTACAACAATAACGAGGACTGGCAGCCATTTTGAAAACTTAGAAAACTTCTCGTTATTCTACCATTCTTTTTTTTTTCAACAGCAAAATCTGCAATAGCCCAACACTACCATGACCGCAGCCAAATATCTTCCCGATGACATTCTGACTGTCACTTGTTGCCAAATGTTTGAATCACCAAAGGTACTATTCCCCACTATAATCCCATATCTGTCTCACTGCCATGTACCCGGCATGGACTTACAGTTAGCCATATATGACGGCAAGATAAAGGCATCTGAGAAAACGTATAGATAAATCCAACACACAGCTGGTCCTTTGTACAATAATAATGCAGTTTATTTTATTTTGGATGACAGATATTTCATATAATATTATGCTTATTATTAGCTCAATCAAAAGCATTGCAAATCTCCAAATGGCACTCCAAATGATTTTCAATTTACGTTGACATTAATTTTGTTTGCCGCCACAATTTCTATCTTTGATTTTTCCAACAAATAATTTGTTCTTGTCACCACAATTTTCATCTTTGATTCGCCCAACAAATCATGGAGATTTTACGGTATGATACACGATTAATAACCACCGACCAAAATACAAGAATATCCTTATATGGATCCTTATACACTGTATAATTTAGGATTACGTTTATCAAGTAGATGCAAAGGGAGCAATTTCACTGCTTATTTTTAGCAGAAACAATTAGCAAGCGCATACGTATTTCACTGGTTAGCAAGAACTTACGGAAGCCAACTTGCAAGTTCATCATAGACTACATTATACTTTGCAAATACTCACTGCACATGAACTAGCCATAAAATGAGGTGCATGCTGAAAAGTTGGCACTTGGGCCATGCCTGAAAGAGTGGCTACAGCTATGGCTGTGTTAGCAACACCCTTGGCAACATTTGCAGCCATAGCCGCCAATTCAGCCTACAAGACTGAGCACGCATTTCATTCCAGGGCAATCGCATGCGCACTGAATCCTTGCCAAGTAAGCCGTGCATTTGCTGCTAAGCACGAAAACTTGCTTAGCATGAAATTTCTTCCTTGATAAAAACAGGATTACTAACCAAATTTTCCATTTGATGCATATTGCTTTGTTACTGGTATTCAGCAGTTGTTTGCTTATCCTGAAAATCACGTGGAAACTTGATTGGTAATCCTGTTTTATCAAGGCAACAATTTCATGGTAAGCAAAGTTTTGGGCTTAGCAGCTCTATGAAATTGGGTCCACGCACCAGTATTTATACAGCACAAAAACGCGCAAGATGAGGAACTCAGGTTGAAATGTTTTTTGGACTCCATTTCAGCAAGCAGCTCTTTTGATGCAACACAATTCAGTGCAGACATTTGACCAATGCTATCAATAAATAACAAAACATTTGCTTACTGAAATGGGGCCTATTGCTTTGCTGTCCCTTCATTTGCACAGGGGCAAAGCAGCTTGTCCTTAGTACAGGGCACCTAGTTGAGGGAAATTTAAATTTGTACTGAATCATTTTGAAGGGGCACCAAGGCGATGAAGTAGGGCCTCCAAATATCCTCCGAGATATTTCTGTTTGAAATGTTATGAGCAACAAATCATCTACCATCACTAAAGGTACACGTTGCCTTGGATCGGACGAGTTGGTCTATAAATAACCGTTTGTTATAAAATGCCTATGGTTAGAGAGATGTTTTATAAGTAGAATACATGATCCACACAAATTTGCCCCGAAATTGCGTGGTTTTCCTTTTATTTTGCGAGTCAAAAATTTGACTCCCATAAATGGCTGACCGTGTTTGTCGACGAGGTAAAAGGAAAACCGTGCAACCTCAAGGCATGTTTGTGTGGATCATTGTATTCTACTTTTACACCATCTTTCCACCCATATGCATTTTTTAAAAAACGGTTACAAACGTTTTTCAAAGACTAACTCGACCGATCCAAGGCAACGTGTTCCTTTAAAGAAAAGCAACCACCTAGTTTTGACAAAATTTTTACAGCATGTTATTTAGGTGTTATTTTTAGCGAAATACAAGATTTATGTGGTTTTCGAATACTGAAGATGCAATCATTGTTAATATCATATAATTATAAATATAAAAAAAATTGCCTTGATACATCTCAAGGATTGAAGTTAATATTCCCGCAGAAAACTTAAATTTTTAAATTATTTGTTAAAACTTGAATTTGTTGACTGAGTTAGGTATTGGTTAGAGTAAAGCTGCAAGCATAAACACATTCACACTCATAGAGATATATATAAGAACTAGAGAGCGCAGCCCGGCATGCGCTCAGGCGGCCATTTTCTAGGTTGACAAAACAGGCATTGCACACCGGTGTTTGTGCCGCCATTTTGTAAGTTGACAAAACAGCATCGCGTAGCGTTCAATAAACACAAACTCAAACGTATTCTTCATATTCAACGCGCTTACAGAATGGCACACATGTGTCTCCTTGCGGTCCCGTCGCGTTTGTGCAAGAAGCATCACCAGTGCGCCCTCTAGTTCTTATATATAACTCTATGTTCACACTGAATGTACCACATGAGGGTGTACTCGTTTGTTTGAATGATCTTCCGGCCTTGGGAACTCGGCAAACTCCAACAAGGGGATATAAACACCAAGCTGGCAACAGCCAATCTCTCTCAAACAAACATTGGTTTAACGTCTATGATTATGAATTGCACAAAGAAATTGTGATTCAGTAATCAATACTTTTTCAAGTCATTGTGAAATCCGCAGTTAGCAGAGGGATTTAAACCCACAACCTTGTGATTGCAAGTCCTCAAGTCTTACCACTGAACCAGGGTGACAATACTGCCGTCGATTTCACAAAACTCTTTCTAACTTGGGATTAATCTTAAGACATAGGACGAGTCCCAGCCCTGCAATGTACAAAGTAAAACTTAAGATTAATCCTAAGTTAGGACGAGTTACTCATCCTAACTCGAGATAATAATAATAAATAATAATAATAAGACTTGTAATGCGCACATATCCACCCTGCTGGGTGTTCAAGGCGCAGTAAAACCAAAAACAACACAAAAACAAAGAAAAACAGACACAACAAAATTTGTCCATGAAAACCTGTGACATAAGATGAGTTTGAGAAGAGATTTGAATTTTGTGGTATAAAGACAAGATCTAAGATTAAGTGGTAGAGAGTTCCAGATGCGTGGCGCAGCCGAAGAAAAAGACCTGTCACCCCATGAGTGTCGAGACTTCAATGGGTTCAATGGGGAGAAGCATGGAACTTGATCGAAGATTCCTCGATGGAGTGTAAACTTGAAGCAGTTCAGAAATATAGTTGGCATTAAGAGCTTTGTGGACAATGAGCATCAGCTTGAAGATGATTCATTGAGAGATAGGGAGCCAGGGTAGTTGTCTCAGAATGGAGGTGTCTTTTCTAGACAGTGTCACAATGCCGGCAGCAGTATTTTGGAGCCATTGAAGTCGGGAAATCTGGTTGTTAGGAAGACTGTAGAGAAGAGCATTGCCGTTGTCAAGACGAGAAGTAACAAATGCATGAATGATAAGATAAGATTAATCTTAGCGTTTTGTGAAATTGACGGCTGGTGCTATAAGCGATATATAACTTTTGTTTAAAGGGAAATGAGTGAATTACAAGATTGTATTTTACCTTTGAGTCCCTCTTTGAAATTGAATCAATATCTGACGAGACCTGCACAAACCACAGCTAGTCAAAAACCACAGAAGTCGTCATATTTAAACTTGAGATAATTTGTCATTATTGAAGACAAGGGGATCATATCTAAGTGGTGGAGTCTTGTTTTTCCAACAGCTTGACGGATGATAAGCCTGCAACGATCTTGGAGTGATCTCGGATTTGCTAGAAGAAAAAAGAAAAGAAAAAACCAAAGTTTAATGACTTCAAGTAATGTGAGATTTATGGCCCTTTTTCTAAACCATGGATTAGGCTTTGGATTTGGCTTCAGGCTGAAGCAAAGCACAAGTACGCAAGACACGCCCACTTGTCAAAACAACCGTGGGGCCAAGCTAGCCTGAGCAGAATCTGGAGCAAAAGCCGTGGATTCGAAAAGGATTTGTGGTAACACTAAATAGACAAGTACTTTCTAATTCAGACAGCGCATATTCTAAGACCAACCTCAGGCCTGATACTTCATGGAGGCGGTTGCCTCCATGTCCCCTAGTCATTGCCTTTGTGCCCTTGAAATGCTCTGGATACAAATTTACAATTTCCTTTTTAGGGTGCCATTTACCGAGGAGAAAATGGCTTTGTGCTTTTGCCCTTTTCAAAAACGAAGCATACAGGGCTGCAACCTTATGATTTCTTTTTTTTTGGAAATGGATTTCGGGGTAAAAATGGAAAAATCACATCCCTGATACATGATATTGGTCCTTGGAAATAATAGTTGCGATAACAATACCCTCCTTCTCTCGGCGTTATCGCAACTATGGAAATAAGTGCTATGATGAATATTTTATAAGGGCTGACATATATAGAAATATAAAAAAACTGAAAAACAACAACAAAAGGCCACTTCATTACAATTAGCATTAATAAAAAAAAAATTATGTCAAAAGCACCAAAGCATCTTTACAAAGTCATTCAACTTACTTGTAGCATCTCTAAGAAACTTAAAGCACAGAGTGGACTCTTTCTGAGTATACACATCCTTGTAAGTAGCTAAGGGTGTTTTCCCATCGTCCCCGCAGGCGTGGCAGCTAGCTCCAAAGCTATAAAGCAACCTACAGTTATAGTTATCGTTCTTGATGGCAGCAAGGTGAAGGGGAGTCTGCCCATCGTCCTCCCGACTAAGGTTTGGATCAGCGCCCCGGTTCAAGAGGAGACGTGCTGATTCGTGGTTCCCTTTGATGATGGTATAGCGGAGTGGGAAGCCCCTCTGGACGTCAATGTTGGCGTAGTTGTCCAGCAACACCTTCACGCAGCTCTGTTTCTCTCGGATGATGGCCAGCTGCAAGGGGGTGGTGCCTTTGATGCTGAGAGGGTCCACCAGGGCATTGTACTGGACCAAGAGTCTGACAAAGGAATCCCGCCCGTAGTGGGCGGCAACATGAAGGGGTGTCCAGCCATCGCGGCTGGGCGTGTCAACGAGCTCAGATCGATTGGACTTGTCGTATTCTAGGAGTAAGCGAGCGAGGCGTGTCCTGCCGTGCATTGCTGCATAATGAAGGCATGTGAAGCCTCCAATAAGGTCCTTTATGTCTGGCTTCCCTGTAAGCAAAAAATAAAATTGTTTTTAAATTCAGCACCAAGTAGTAATTGCGGCTGAGACAGAAATTCTTCCATCTCATTTACTGTATCAATCTTTACACATTAACCTTTACAGTTTGCAACTCAATTAGTTTATCTTTGCCAAACTGAACCACTCAATTTTACGTCATTTATGAGTCATGCTAGTACAATGAAACATGTCAATCTTTCACTTGCCGAAGTGGACACAACAACAAATTTGCATTTAGCCCAAGCAAGGCACTGAAAGCAGTAGCTATTTTTGTGTGTAAGGTAGCACTGTGGCAGAAAAGTACGAGTCCACGTCCACCACAATTTCCAAAAACAAACCATAAGCACCATATAGGACCAATTCATCTGACGTCATCATGCCTTAGAAACAAGTAACGACTGTAAAATGGTTGACTAAGGAGTAAGGAGTTCCACTATTTACTGACCTCCCTCTTCTAGTAGTATCCTCAAGACTCGGTCGCGCCCTCTTGATGCCGCTAAATGCAACAGAGTCCATCCATTACAATCAACATCATTCGGTGATATCCCAGACGCCAAAGCTTGCCTTACTTTAGCCAGATCACCGAGGGCCACCGCTTTCCTCAAATCCCTATCGAGGGCACTCATTGTCAGTTGGTGACGTGACTGATTGCGAGTGATGATACGATTTTCCATTGTTCATCGAGTTTGCCGTTTCTACATTGACTCAGTATGGTCAGCGCACTTCATTTTTGTGTAAAACAAAGCTAACAAAAGCTCATTCAAAGAACTTTAAAAAAGTAATAATGCTATTGTTAAAAAAATATGTATATTTTTCATATGTGTCCTTTAGAAATATTTGTCAAAATGTCTTCCTTCATGGATCCTTCAATCTGTAGTAGACAGTTATCTGAAAAAGAGAAATAAATAAGGGTTAAAATTTAACTAAACAACCTCTTGGTACTGCATAAGGACAGTCTACACAGTCTACTCGTAGTAGGCCTATCTATAGAGTTAGACTAATCGTAGAATAGGCCTACTGCCTTCATTTGTAAATGACTCCCAATGGCAATGAAACTAGCGAAACTGAAGTGAAAGGAATTTTTTTTAAACACCTAAGCCTAAGTAAGTAAGGCTAAACAACAATTTGTATTTAAATAAAACTAGCACTAGCTAATGTAATTTGCTGCTACACAAACGGTCTATCTCTTAAAACAGTTATAATCATTGTCTGGCATTATGTATGGTTGATAAAGCACAACGGTTGATAAAGCACAACGGTTGAAAGTAGGGATAATCTTCCGGACGTCGCCACCAATTTATCCGCCGTTAATTAACTCCAAAACCACTGAATTTTTTTTTAATTGTCACTAGCTGCGCTCTCAGTCTCAGTCTGTCACGTAAGTATCTTTCTCCGATTTGGCATCAAACAAGCGGCATTTGCGAGACACCTATTATTTATTATTTGTGCACTATCATTCTGAATAAGCCGGAAAAACATATATTTCTACCTCCATGATAATACATTGTCGTGGTAGTAGCCTAAATTTCTTCCAACAATAACCAAATTTGTTAATATGTCTGAATCATTCTTATCTCAATATATAAATCTTTGTCAATCGTGTTAAAATAACTTGTTGTTTTGTTACTGTTATGTTAGGCCTCGTTAGTTTATTTGTAATAAAAAAAAAAAAAAAATAGTAGGACAGACATAAATCGTTAACCTCACCTTTATCAAACATTGCAGATAATTCATGATACACAAGGGTAAAAGAAGGCAAGTGATCTCTAACTACCGGCGCAATCAACCCTTCATTTATTGTGATAAAAAGTCTAAAAAGAGTAGAAACAGCAACCATAAAAACACAACTAAACGTAGTGTACTAATGCTCCCATGTCAGAAAATCGGACCATTAGTATGATATGGCGCCCTCAAGCGACAGAATGTTCTTACTTTTGGGGCGGGGTGGATGTGGTGGGGTGATGGAGATTTTTGAATGGGCTTCCACGTCACAGCTGCAGTGCATCCGATGCATAGAAGATCCGATGCGATGTCGGTTTCTCTTCGTACCCAGTCACTTCGTACCCAAGTCACTTCGTAACCAAATTGTCGTACCAAAAGTCACTTCGTACCCTAGCCATTTCGTACCCGAGTCACTTCGTACCCCAAATTGTCTGACTCTGGCAGAAGTGACCGGTGTCAGATGCAATTGTGTCCGCCATGCAATACTGTCCGCTCCGGACACTTTTGCATATATGCAATCGTGTCTGGGGCTATGCAAAAAACGTCCGGTGGACATGTACATGACTGTACATGTATATGTGCGCGCGTAAGCGAGCGTGCATGGCAAGCACTCAACGAACCACCTACGTTTGCAGCATGAATATTCACGTACTTTATGATTGTAGCATGCAAATACCCAACGGCCGAACATTTCCCATGTCCCATGTCATGCTTTGTAAAACAAATGGCGAACATGTTCCGTCGACCAAGGGCGTTTAATCATAGGTTTAATTTACTGCAAGGACGGTTTTGCACGGGGCGGACACAACTGCATGTGCAAATGTGTCCGGGCGGACACAATTGCATTATGCAGCAGCGTCCGGGCTGACACGATTGCATATATTCAAAACCGTCCGGCGGACACTATTGCATCTGCATAAAAGACATAATTGCATGCGACACCGGCCTTCATTATTTTCTTTCATGTGGACATCGACACTGATTATTATATTTCACGGTAATTAAAAACAACTTGCAGGAAGATCAGAATAATGTTCCTCACTAACCCTTGTAAAAAAAGTGTCCAGTTATTAAATTATTATTATTATTGCTTAATTAATGTTCTTCACTTTGACGCGATTTTCTCATGGAACTATGTGTGCTTTGTAATATAAACACACTTCCCGGCGGAGAGTGTGAATTTTTAACCAGAAAACAAATAATAATAACTTACTTGCGCTAGTCTTTTTTAGTGGGTGCTTCGGGGTCGTGCTTGACATCTGAGGACAATTTCATAGAGCTGCTATATGGGAGTTGTTACATAAGAGTGGACTAACCACTATAGGACCTAGTTGTTAATGATTTCATGTCTAAAAGATGCAAGTACTGCTTCAGACCTCTTTATTCAAGTACATTTGTAGCAGCAGGTTTGGGGAGTTGTTACATAAGAGTGGACTAACCATTAGGACCTGCTGGTTGTTAATATTTTCATGTCTAAAAGATGCAAGCATATGCAAAATGACGTCATAAGGTCATTCTCGCTCGGGTATTCTCCGATGGGCCGAACCGCTGTGGAGTTTAGTATTTAGCAAAGATCGTATAGCGCCGCGTAGCGGCTCGCCGCTAATAGTTGAGTATGTATGGGGGACCCCCCATGCACCCCCCCAGAACTAACCCACAATTATGTTTTTGGGTGCCTTTTAGGGTCCTTAAACACAATTGACATGTTAACAGTGAAAAAAATCCGATGATCTTGAGATATCCAAGATGGCGGCCAATATGGCCGCCAAAGTTAATCAAAATTGGAAAAAGTCATATATCAGCCGAATAAAAAAATAAAAACATGAATAAAAATGTTAATTGTATGTTTTTTACCCTAACAGTTCCAATTATGGTACCCATTTTTTGCTATCATGCTTCAAATTCAAGATGGCGGCCAATAGGGCCGGCAAAAGTGGTCAAATTTGCGAAAAAATTGTATATTGGCAAAAAAAAAAATTCGGCCGTGAAAATAAATAAATTTCTGTTTTTAACCCTCTAGCACTTTGTTTTGCTACCATATTCACAAAAATTCCAAAATGGCTACCAAAATGGCCACCAAAATGGCAGAAAAAACCGGTCAAGTTTGAAAAAAAGGCAAAACTTAAGAAAATATGCCCATTCTGGAATTAGTCTTGAGGTATCTCAAATAAAAGCATAAGTATAACCGATAGATAGTTTGTTTAGCACTTTTGTACCACTTTGATTATGACATACATGTTTCATTAGTCGCTGTCATAGTTGTCAAGACCAGAACAATCCGATTCATCCTCTCCATCGATGTCAGAGTCTTCGTCATCTGAAGTTTCGTCTCCAGTAACTTCAGTCAAGATGTCCTCAAGACGGGACGGCAAAATGGGTCCTTCTGACCAAACTGGCTCAATGAAGTCTCCGCATCGGGTCCAACCATGTTCTGTAGGAGATGGAATTTCCTGGATGGGCACATCTGACCTCTTCCACTGTGCTACCCTGTAATTGGCACGCTTGATGTGAGGTACCAGCGACTTCTTGCATGGCGGAAGCTTGGACAAATCGACTTTAGATGACCTCTTGATGGTCACGCCCTCACCAACCATCTTCTTAAGCATGAGAGCCCTCACTGTGTTAACTTCCTTGACCCTGGGGAATCCATAGAGGAAGCATACAAACTCCTCAAGTTCAGCCACCAGCTTAGCATCTACCTCCCAGCTATCACCCAGTTTGGCAAAACACTCTTGATAACGTGGCTTCTTCTCAAGCTTCTTCAAAGGTGTCTTTTTACCCTTTCCCTTGAAGGCACAGTTACAGTCCTCGCCGGTGAAGCAGTAGATGCCAAGTAGCGATTGATAGTATTTATGCCCCAAGTCTTCAGCGATATCACTGATGTTTAACAGTCTCCGATTCGCTCCACTACCGGTATCGAATAAGATGATCAGGGGCCTCAGTTTCTGTGCATAATGCAACAGGATGAAGAAGATATCACTGTCTGGACTGTGTACAACAGCCTGCTTGTAACCGTGTTGTTTGGCATAAAGCAGGTATAGGACAACACGGCTGTCGGTCTCTTCTTGGTTTGACCTCAGACCTGGGATTTCCTCTTGTTGCACAGATTGTCCATCTGATGATGATAGTTGGAAGGAAACACCCTCAATTACTAATATGACCTTTCTCCCATCTAATCGCCGTGCTGCATCAGGACAACCCCAGATGCGGAGCATGAACTTGCATAATTGCTTTTTGTTTTCATCATTTTGCAGGAACTTTTTGAAGTCTGCAGGCTTTCTTGTGTTGATTCCTTCAAGGATTATTTTAGCACTGCTTCCTCGACGTAGCCTCTCTTGACTTTTGATGGAGTCCTGTACATACATATCAGTGGAAAAGACTACATCTGGTTTGCAAGATAGCTGATCCAGCAACTTTAGACAAATGTCCTTGAATGTTGGGGGGAGATCTTTCAAAGTATGAAAGTGGGCATTGCCATCTTCAATGAAAAGGGTTTCTCCAGAACTTGCAGAAGGCAATTCAGCTTCAGGCACATCGTTGGTAACGTGGTGAACTGATGCCGCCTTGTTGGTCTTTGCCATGTAGCCATCCGGCGTACCCAAGCAGTGAGGTGCTGGAGTGATCGAATACGTCATCAGCTCTTCAATGTCAACAGGCTGAGACAGAAGTTGTGATTTGACCAGTATTTGGAATGCCACATCTCCCTGCTCCTGGTATTTGATGACATTGCCTTGAGCAGTTGTCAGCTTCACCTTCTTGTTGACCTTTTCCATGCTTTTTAGCTTTAGCTTCTTCAGTCTATCAAAGAAGTCTTTTCCCTCTGTGGTGTCATCTTTTTGCAGCCTCTCACTTACAAATTTGTCTCTCTCCAACCGACCAGCCTCTTCAGCATTCAGTACATCATGCTCTACATCAGGGGGTACTGGATTACCGGATGACAGTATATACAAGCGGTCTCTATCAACCACTTCAAATGGATTGAGAAATCCCTGCAAAGCATCTATAGCTCGTTGTACTGCAGCTTCACTTCATTTCACCTCTGATGGTAGTTGTTCACGGTGCTTGTCAGACTTGAAGCTACATGTATCTGTGTCATTACTCATTCCAGTCATCTCAAGGGTGGCTTGGTAATACTTAGCACGCTCTGAGGTTGTGCGAATCCACCGCTGATATGCGCCATAGTTCTCTAGGATTCCAGTAAAGCCCTGCTCCTCCAGCACCACATCGAGACTTGGCAAACTTCATGAAAGTTTCTTCCATGGTCTTATCGACAGCACAACGATTACCAGATATATGAGAGCGGGCAACAGATATAGCTCCCTTTTCCAGTAGCTGAGTGGCACCAGGATGGCTGACTTCGATGTTGTTGAGGAAAACATCAAACCAGGCGAGGTATCTGAAGTAATTCATACCTCCAAAGGCAAAGAATAAATCAGCCATATCGCCCATGCACTTGTGGTACAATTTGAAATTATTGGTCTTGACAGCATATAGTAGCAAGAACACCCGACGAGCATGATCCAGGAAAGACATCCAAAATATACCTGTCTTGCCTAGTTCTCCATTCCTAACTCTCTTGTGGAAGGACATGTAATCCACTAGGTACTCGTTCATGGTGTCATCCTGTAGTGCTTCTGCAAGATGTCCCTCATTGCATAGTCTTATGAGAACATCTACAACGTTGGCATTTGCTGAGCTGTGAGCAGATTCGTCCCTCTGGGCAATGTAAGCCGCAAGAAGTAGACGTTCCACGGCTTCACTCACTATCTTGAGGCACCAGAGGGACTTGCTGTAGGCTTTTCCATTCAGAACTCCTTTTAAACAACCAGAAGTGGTGAGGTTAGCCTCAATGATGAGTTCAGAATATCCGGAGCCCGCCATCTGATGCACCAGCATATTCAAGTAGTTCATGATAGTATGGAAAGTACCGTTTTGGCCACAGCAACATAAAGTTTTGTTTGGGTAAGGGGCCTTTTTATAATAGCTGTATTTAGGCTTAATTCCATGATGGTGACCATATAATTTGTCAGAGTGACATATATAAATTTTCAAGGGTCAAATACATAAATCTGGTAATATACTTTATGCATTTCTTAATTTTTTGGCTGAATACATACAGTTTTCTCGTATTCGACCACTTTTGACAAAAATGTTGGCCGCCATCTTGAATTTTAAGCATGATAGCCAAAAATAGGTACCAGAAATGAATTCGTAGGGGCAACAAACATATAACTAACAATTTTATTTATTCTTTTATCACATTATTTTGCTGATTTATTATATGACTTTTTCCAATTTTGATTAATTTTGGCGGCAATTTTGGCCGCCATCTTGGATATCTCAAGATCATCGGTTTTTTTTCACTGTTAACATCTCAATTGTGTCTAAGGACACTAAAAGGCACCCAAAAACATAGGTGTGGGTTAGTTCTGGGGGGGGGGGGGGGGTGCACGGGGGGTCCCCTATAAGCGGCGCTGTACGATCTTTGGTATTTAGTGCCTTCCATTTTTTAACGACCGTTATTTAAAAACAGCGCCCTCAGTTGTCATGCTTTGTTGTTGTTAATTATATTATGTGTTTATTCTCCTCGCTGTCCGTGTCAAAAATGCAGACTGCAAGCAAGGAATCTTCAGCCATTGTATTTTTCTCCCGAACAAGGATTATTTCTGCTAAAATCAACCACGGTAAGTAATTTCTTGTCGAAATTATTAGTCAAGCAGTAGTTGTTTGTGTGCTTAATTTTATGGACGAAAAACTGCGAATATAGCTAGCCCTCGCCTCGGTGTGGATAGTAACTTTTTTAGATTTAGAATCTAAATTAGATTAGCAGATTTAGAGTGGATTAATGATTAGTACTAGTCATTAGGCCTATAGGATAGTACAATAGTAGATTTTTGACTGATCCCTGATGCGATCACGATATTTGCTGTTTATAAATAATTATGATTAATTGTTATGTTTACGTCATTGGTGAGGTATGTTTCCCAAATATTTTGCATTGGATTTCATCCGGTGTAATTTGTTTTGCCTCCCACCACTCACCACTGCACTGGTTCTAATCTAAAATCTTAGTCCTCACATTGCTCTATGATGGTCCTCACTTAGACCAAGTGACTGGGACGCTAGATTCTTTTTTTCAAAATTTTGACATTAATATCGGTCACCTGCGCTAGATTCTGTTTTTCGAAATTTTGACATATTATCGGTCATGATGATAATGATATATATCGGATAACTTTCCGTATGGCGCCACCACTTTTTCACTCATTTTTACAAAAAGGGATATATCAATCAGGTAAATAAGTTCCTATATTATTTTATATCGAATGAAAAAGTGGTGGCGCCTTACGGAAACTTTTCCTAAATATCGGTCATGGTGACCGATAATGTCAAAATTAGCGCCCCAGTCACTGGGTCTAGTCCTGACTACATCATACACAAGCACTCACTATGGACTGATGGCACTGGTGTAAACTTTAAGTAAGTAAGTCACTAGAAATGTGGTGGCCTCGGCCCTCACACATGGCGGGCTAATACATACATTACAACTTTGCTATGGCAGCGACACTGCCGCCGCCAGCTGGCCATGCCCCATTTTTCCGCCTAGCCATGCCCACTTTTCCGCTCTGAGTGTGCACTATTTTAGCTTTCCCCACTGACATGACTGTATCGGTACACTGTTTGGTTTGGGCGTATATCTAAGACAAGGTTTACCCAAACCTGAAAAGGATAACTTTCCGTATCATCATGCCCATGCCACCACTTTTTCACAAAAGAAAAAAAGAAAAAAAGGGATCTCATTGACGAGGTAAGTTAGATACTTTATTATTTCATTTCGATTGAAAAGTGGTGGCATGATAGGGAATCTTTTCCCCTGAAAATATGCCCTGATAATGTCATGTACTAGTAGCCTCACTTAAACTCAGGGGGGGGGGGGGCACAAATGGATATTATTTTATTTTTTAAATCCCAACCTGAATGTGTGGGTTTTCCCTAGAATCTATGCTATGATGCAGTAGTGCCTGAAGTCCTCACGCTACATGTACATGGTTGAAGTGGCCCCAAAATAGCTCAAATGTGAAATTGCATAGAATAGTGTTCTCATTTTGATTCCAAAATTCTCTGGACAGTAAACATTTTGAGCTACCAAGCCCTGCAGTTTGATTTTTGCCCATATTTGAGCCATGGGGCACCGAGGCAATAATCAGGGGCAACATAGGCAATCGTCTCGATGCCTCCGTGTTAATTATCAGACCAGTACATGACATGGTGTGTGCGTATACAACTTACAGTTAACCAAACCACATGGACGTTTAAAGTCACCTGGAAATAGAACTTTTATTTTTTCAAACATAAAAGTAGATGTTTAGTAACAATAAATTTCTTTTTTTTAGTAATTGTTTGTCACGATTAATATGTTTAAAAAATAGTTAAAGTTGTTTGGGGGTTGACTCCGCCTACCCCTTTTGTGACGTCAATCGAGGCAGACTTTGCCTTGATGCGTAGAGTAAACACACGTGCAAATAACATGCAAGTCCAAGTCATTGAGTTTGTATGTTTTGAAAAAGGTGTTTCTTTTTGCATTTGTATTGCTGCTGGATGCAGCAAACAACTACAGATGGGGTCAGTCTGCATGGTTGGTCAGACTCACAAGAGCAATAGTGCCTAGTGGTTCAGTCCGATGTATTTTTCAGCACTGTGCAGCATTTTCTCTTCAATATTGCGCCTCGATTGACGTCACGAACAGCGCCCTCTCGGGTCGGGGCCTACTCTTAAATTTGTAAATAAGATAAGAACTAATTTGTTAGAACCTTAGTTAACTGTTTAAATTCACATTCCACTCATCAAAATGCATTAGTGACAAAAGCTGTATTTCGACAAAATACCACTTCCAGGTGAATTTAATTGTCACGCTTCATTCATTCATGACAGATGGGAAAATCTGGTGTGCAATCATCCTTGACCTGCCCATGTCATTTTCCTGGTATAGTCGTCAAAACTTCTCTCATGCACTCAACTGATGAAAATCTTCTCTATTGTACACAGAATTGATAGAATTAATAGAGTCAATTTTCTGGGCTGTCAACATGTATTTATTACCATTGAAAATGTCCGGAACATAAAAAGCAGATGTTTGGTTTTCAGTGTGTGGAAGAAACCAGTAAAATACTAAGTGGGCCGGTCCTAGACTCTAAATTTTTAGCATGATCTGAGCTCACCCAACCCATTTAAAGTATCAGTTTCCTTTTTTTAACTTCCAGTGTTTCGTTAAAATACAACTTTTAAAGCAATGTTTTGAAGATATATCATTTATAATGTTGCATTGACTAACTTAAAATGAATGAACTCATATATTATCAATAATCAATAAAACTGTGTACAATGTAGGCCTAAGTCCTCAAGGAATATTTTTGTACACAACCTTTCTCTCTGCCTGTTTAGTTCCAGAGTTTAGGGAGCGTCTAAAAAGTAACCCCTGGTTTTACATTCTGGTGCTCCACCAAAGTCTTAGCATACAAGTAGCCCTATCAGCATTCTTCCTATTTTGTCAAAATCTTTGTTTCGTGGGCCAGTCAGAAATTGCCTCTCATTTTATAATACGGCACAGCTTACGTTACATAGCCTCAGGACTAAAATACATGTACCGGTAATATGCTAGATCAGTGTTCTTCAGTAACTAAGAAAATGATAAAAGGGATCCTAAAGTTACTTTTTTATGTTCTTGCTGGCTGGCGGACATTAGTATCCCAGATTATCTGTGATAAATTGAACAAGAGGTTTTTTTTTCAACTTCTGCTTACAATGCAGCTGCTCATCTGATGTTTTATTGATGAGATTCTGTCTTATTTAATAGCATTTTTTATTAGAACAATAAACTTGGCGATTATTATACAAATTTGAAAAAAGACCCCGTCTCAACATGAATGGAAGTCACTAGTGACTCATTCTCATATATGGCAATGTTTTTTTCCCGAGCCCCTGTCTTTCTGAATTTACTACCACATTAAATTCTTAATCAAGGAAGTCTCCATCAATCTCGCAAAAATATTGGGGAGTAGAAGAGGTGAGTCATCCGTTCCTTGAACAAAAATGTTGTCAATAAATCAGATGAGAGAGGTTCGTTTAAAGGTATGATTTCAAAATGATCTGTCTGGTAAAATTGTTTGGAGTATAAAATATTTTTTGTGTGAAAATTTAAAGAGGGGCGAAATACTGACCCCTTACTTTACTGCATCAATTTTAAAATGCATGATTTGTTTGTTTGTCGATTTGATGATTTTGTAGGCCTTTTGGATGGTTTTTCAGAACAAACAGATTGTGTATAATTTACAATCGTTAATCCAATTGATAAACTCTATATTATAAGGTACATGATTTAAACATTTTCTGAAAACTCTTTTAGCAAAACAATCGTTTCTTCTCAATTTATGAGCCACCCTACACTTATTGTTTTGTTCTCCTCTAGCATTAACAGTGTCTGGAAGGTAGTCCAGCATGCTTTAAAAGGGTACATTTTATGTGTGATTCAAAATCCATTATGTAAGACTTGTACACTGATACCATACCACTGATACTTACGTGCGTAGAGGTTGTGAACTATGCAGATCATAGTTGTCTGCTTGCCATGGCAACCCGGCTTCCAAATGTCATTTAATTTCTTGAAAGTTAAAGGAATACTGTGTTCAAAATCCCTCTCCTCTCTCTTTTTGATTGTCACAACAGTACAACAGGGAAACTTTCCTTTAGAAATAAATTGTACAACTGGCTTTTGAGTGTTTTGGTTTTTAAATAAAGATGCAGCAGTAGGTGAAATGACATGTGTGTCAGGCCAGTGGTACTTCACGGAGGCAACAAAGGCGATTGCCTCCGTTGCCCCTTGCCATTGCCTTGGTGCCCTTGAAATGCTCTATAGTAGAAATGTACAATTTCCTCATAGGGCGCCCTTTACCAAGGAAAATATGCCTTGGTGCCCTTGCCCTTTCAAAAACGAAGCATACAGGCCTGGACTGTGTAGTGTAGTCAGGGTTATTATACAATTCAAGTCTGATACTTCATGGAGGCAACGGAGGCGATTGCCTCAATGCCCCCTGCCTGGTCATTACATGTTTGTACCTTAGTGCTCTTGAAATGCCCTTCAGAGGAAATTTACAATTTCCTCATAGCGCCAAGGACCTTTTCTAAAATGAGGCATACACTTTTGGTTTTGTCTCAATGGTTTTATCTCAATGTTACAGTCAGTGAATGTTTCTGTGGCTCTTTAAATCATGGATCTGGGCTCTCTCTGTCTCTCGCCAATTTAACATGACAATGTCATCATCACTTAAGCCACTCTGAAATCACCAATTCAGCATCTGCACAGGCTGCTAATACCAAAATACTTCAAATGTTTGTAAAAATTAAACCGCTGCAGGCCTGATACTTCACAGAGGCAACAAAAAACTGAAACTTCCTTCCCCGTCTTCTCTCTATTGAGTTCTTGGCTAGAACAGTGATAAAATTCCCTTTTTTTGAGAGTCCGTGTTTCACAATCAGGATTAATACACAAAATGAAATGAAGTTTGGTCCAGTGCTGTGGAATAGTTGCAGCTGCCCCTTGGTCAAGGTCACATATTCACTGAAACTAATTATTAAAAAATTTCATCATAAAGTAGAGGGTTGTTCAATTTTCTTTTGTCATTATTATTAATAAATATTGAGGTGTATGGTATTATTAGTCTAGGGGACCAATTGTACATTTCTTTGGTGAACAAAACATCTAGGGGGCCTATCTGGTGGAAATTGTCCTAAACAATACCTCTTTGTATCTCATAGCATTTGTGACACTACAACTTACAAGGGAATTCTGCCTCAGGCAAATATTTAGACTGAATTTGTGTGTGTGTTTTTAAAAAATATTGTGCTAATTAGCAAATGGTGAGTTTTGAGTTCTTACTGTTGTATTTTGTGTAGCATTTTGCTCTGCCACATATGTAGGCCTTTATTAAAGCCATTGGACACATTCTAAACAGAACAAAAATTAAAAGTACACAGATTTACAAATAACTTACAGGGTTTACAGAAGGTAATGGTGAAAGACTTCCCTTGAAATATTACTCCATGAAATGCTTTTTGAGAAAACAGATTTATTTTAAACACATGTCATGACACGGCGAAATGTGCGGAAACAAGGGTGGTTTTTCCCATTATTATCTCCCGTCTCCAATGAACGATTGAGCCTAAATTTTCACAGGTTTGTTATTTTATATATAAATTGTGATCACGAAGTGTGGGCCTTTGGACAATACTGTTTACTGATGTTGTGCGATTGCTTTAATTTTAATACAAGGGAAATCATTCATTGTGCATAAATCTAAAACTGAGCTTGTTTAGTTGTAATTTTGGGACCATTGAAATGTACATTAAAGTTTAGTTCTGTTATTTATGCTACAATGTGGTCAGTGTTTGTGTTACCATTTCCAGGCTAATCAGGGGGGCAAAATTTCATAGAGCTTCTAAAAGCAGAAAACATTGGCTGACAAAATTGCCATACAGTCACAGATGCTACATATTATGGAAATGGTATTTTGGCTGGTAACCTTTTCTGGTAAGCATAACTTTGAGTACTGTGCTTTAAGCTGCTCTATGAAATTGGGCCCTTGCGATGTTTGTGATGTTATGTGATCACAAATGTCAATGCTTTTTTTGTTGGGACATTTACATCTAAGCATGGCTGTAAGAAAGCTTTGAATTGCATTGCGTACACAGACTTATGACTTGCATTTTAACAGTCGACAATTAGGCGTAAATATTTGTGTGTACACTGCTAATACATGTTCCTGCTGAATATATTTTGTTTTGCAGCTGCGTCACTGTTGTGCTGGTGAATGTGTATGCATGTAAATTGCTGAACTAATACTAAAATTAGAATGGCTAATGCATGTGTCATTTGATTAACTGCAATTAGGGACCTTTTAGTGTAGCATAGTGGGATAACCATATACCTGGACAAGAAAGTGTAAGGTTCAGACGGACTGCATGCATTAGTAAGTGCAGGGCTCCACACACTACTCCTTTATGGCCTTTTTCATCAATAGGACGAATTATACGTATTAGAATGTTTTGTTGTGAACAATCACGTAGTGTTCATTTTAAAATTTGTACACAGCTTATAAACATTATCATGGAGATCAATGTAGGCCTAGATGTACTATCACAATATCACACAGCTAAAAATGCAAATTACTCTTCCAACATGCTTTCCCTTCATTGCATCTGATCACTTCCTCCATGATCTGATGAAGTACCGGTAGTTGTTATGAAAGCTTTGCAGTATCTTTGTCTTAAAAACTGATATTTGTATTCATATCAGATAGATAGTACGCAGTATCTATCTGATATGATTATACCATAGAGCTGTATATATTGACTAGAGCGCTAACACCCCGTTATACACGCACTAAGGTTTTGAAGCCGTGTGGGCGCATCCATGTTTATGTACAAACCAATACAATAGCTTGAAATTTTGTACGGCAATTGTACGGCTATTTGCATGATCGTGTGTCTGTTCTTTGTTATGTGCCATCGAAGCAAAAAATGCAGTAAATGTGAATGCACAATCTGCTGATAAGCGCACAAACTGCGAGCGTCATGTGCGTCATGATTAAAAGGCGTGTTTACCTTTTTTTAGTATGGCAACCAAGTCGAAGTTACTGTTTTTGTAGCGCGGACGTACGCGAGTGGACATTTGCGTACGTACACGCAGAATGTAAAATAATCGCGGCAATGTGTGTTCTCTTAAAATTCCGAATTCACGCAACACACCAAACATGTCTGCGCCCAGGGTGGCTTCAAAACGCAGAGCAAGTTAGTGCTCTAGTCAATATAATATAGCTCTATGGATTATACACACTAGTAGGCCTACATACGTATAATTTATTTGTTGGATATTGTAATCGTAGTGTACATGTTTGAAGGTACTGTGCAAACAAAAAATGTAGTAAGGAAAGACAATTTCTGTTTGTGATCTAGGCCTATTGAATACTTATTTTAATTTGTTTTAAAGCAAACATTATGAGATCCATGTAATAAATAGTTGACATAAAAATACGTTGTATGGGTACAGTAGACATACATGTAACGAGGCCATTTGTTTACAAGGCCACAGAACAATTAACTGTAAAACCACATGAAGTGTGTTCTTATGAGGCTTGAGTTGATATAATTACATTCGTTATTATCAATACATGTGTACATTATTAAAAATGTATGCGTGCACGTAGTGAACATTATTTTGGGCCTTCAATACACACTACATGTTTAAAAAACATTGTTCATAACACAACTGTTATTAAAAAAAGAACTCTATATCCATGATATTGTGTTTTACCCATCACATGTGCTATTGTGATGTGCTGCAATACAGTAAGCAAAAAATGTCCTTATTAGATACATGATTTGCAGTTTCTTAATGCCATTGGACCCTTTCGGTAAACAGTATTGTCCAAGGCCTACACTTCGTGTATCACAACTTCTATATCAAACAACAAACCTGTGATATTTAGGCTCAATCGGTCATCGGAGTCGGGAGAAAATAACAGGAAAACCCACCCTTGTATCTGTTTGTTTCAATGTGTCATGACATGTGTTGAAAATATTGATAGTGTTTTACTGTTTTCTCAAAAACTTAAGCATTTCATGGACTAATATTTCAAGAGAATTCTTTCACCACTACCTTCTGTAAACCCTGTAAGTCATTTGTAAATCTGTGAACTTTTTTTTTTTTTCTGTACCGAAAGTGTCCAATGGCTTTAATAAAGGTGGGGTCATACTTCAAATGGTAGGCCTAATAACCCAGAAACAAAATTGTGTAATTTATCAGAAAGCTTACTTGCTATAAATATGGTAATGGTAGTAAAGCATCCTGCCAAATTTTGTTTGTTTGAAATGCCCACGTTGATTAGAAATCAACAAAAACATTTGAATTAAGCTTGGGCGATATCACGATATTATCGAATATCGCGATACTAACTTGGAAACGATTCGATATATTGTGACATATCGCGATATCGATTAAATATCGCAATATCGGGATGTATTTTCTAGCTGAGACATCTTGCACCCCATAGGTTTGGAGTAAAACCAGGAGAATAGGTCATTAGAACACCTCTCTTATGCTGTGACTGTCTCTTCTACAATTTTCACTGGGAGTTTGAAGACTGATGATGTCAAATTTAATTAATCACGATTATATCGAATATCGCGATATATTGTCGGCGATATATCGTGAATAAAATAAATCGATATCGCCCAAGCTTAATTTGAATCTAAGAAAACATATTTGGTGAATGATAAAACCAGAGATGTGGTTGGTACTAGCTGTCACGAAAATACTATGACAGTGTTTAGTCGTTCGTCAGCAAGTAGACACTGTATGCTGAATTTTTTGTACATACATGTATGTACCGTATGTAGATCTTTATAAGTTTGCCTATATTTAAGCATTGCCTCAATAAAAAACGAAAAATGACATTACGTTCAATACGTTCAATAGTGCTCGGAATTAAATCATGGTGCTGTTACTTTTTATCACATGTAACACAAAGGCTGTTTTTTGATTGACCTATATGAAAAAACTGCGCATTTAATTTAATTATTGCTCCCCATGCAGTTTTTCCTGAGTATTGCACATGGCCACTCAAGTATGAATAATATCCGAGATTAAGTTCAGTATTTTCCACACATGCACAGTACTTTGCTCTAGTCCTTAATGAAGGCTCCCCCCCCCCGTCTCCTACGCAGCGTGATGTTTATAAGCAAGATGCCATCGTTAAACTCTACAGCCATTATGCAAACACTCGGTTGCCATATCTGGATAGAAGCGTGGAGTGAGTCACTATTTCATTCATAAATCAGTCCGTGCCGGTAATCGCAGGCGGATTGAAGTGTAAATGAGATGTATTGATGCTACCCACGCAAGTTCTCTTCTGGCAACATCCGATGGTTTTTTTTTTATCTTCTCCCCCTCCAGCCTCCAGACAGTTGAGGACTAGTACGTAGAAGAAGTTAGGGTGTTGTTTTGTTCAAAAACGTCTTTGCATGTTGATGAGAGAGGCCTGATGCGCTGGCGGGGCAATTGAGGAATATTTCATGTCATTCAGCAACATTTGCGTCACTCTCGTCTAAGATGATGAAACAACACACTGTTGGAATGATGGAATGACTCTAGCTTCTTTCTACATGGGTTTTATGAAATGTTTTGTAAACATTAATGGGTAAGTGTAGAAGGATGTGTTACATCTCTTCTCATGAACTCATTCAGTTTGATTATGTTCATTTTTTTGGGCAAAGTTTTAGGGACTATGTTTGTGATGTCATAGATGTGGCTGGCCGAGAGGTAACTTGCAGTGACACAACTTGCAGTGACACACCCCAAATGTACAATTTGTAATCATTTAGCGCACAATACTTGAAATAACAAACAGTGTTACATGTAAACTAGAGGCCTTTCATAAAAACTAATGTTAAAAAAAATGTTGATTTCTTTGTGGAACTGTTTGACCCACCCATCCACCCACCCCAATTTTCATTTATAAAAAATAAGCATTGAATGTTAAACATATCATACACACTGAAGGAAAAAGGTATCAAGATTATTTTTAAAAGCATCGTTTTGATGCTTTCGAACTTCAAGTAACGTATACGCTAAAAATTGTACAACATTTTTGCACTGACACAACGATATATAGGCCTAATATCTCTTAAATATTTTTTCGGTCAATTTTGTTTTTATGTTTCTGATGTATTTTATAAAATATGGATGTGGGAATAGCATATTTTTCAATGGCTCACAAACTAAGCACGTTTTTTTTAAAATTTAATAAGTACAATTTTTAAATCACATGATTCAATTCACTTCAATTCAAAATTGGTTTATTTTCATATATAAAATACAAGACCAAATAAAAAGTCATAGACTAATGGCATGATGGATTCATAATTTCACTCCTCAATTATACAGATGAAATGAGCAAGAACTTAAAAGTGAGGAAAGCGCATCCATGAGATTTTCACAGACAACCGTTGCGAGCATTCAGAGACATCCCTGGAAGCTCTGACAATATTGTCATTATAAAAACCCTCACTTTTACATCACACCTGGTCGCCATTACTGCGTTTGTCAGACACCTTAGGTGGCAGAAATACTTAACACAGATGTGACGTTAATACTATTGCCATCTGTGCCTTGCTTGCTGCTGTTTTTGTATTTATTGTAATTCATTATCATTATGTATTTAAGAATTGATGCCTTCTTGAGGACACTTCTTCCATTACATTTAAATTTACATTTTGAGATCTCCCATAGGTTATGTGGTTACATCTCAGGCTGATTAGGCCTAATTGATTGTTTCGTATATTTGTAATGGAGTTGGGGTGATATAATTACTGCTAATGATTTCGGTGTCAATAAAATGTTGTGTAAACAGTTGAACTCATTGTACAGTACATGTGTTGTGAACTTAACTTACATATAAAACCTAGTGCTTTTCTTTGATGCACACCACAAAATGTAAATACTGCCCTCTATTGGTGATTATTTTATACACACAGGGGAAACACCTTAAAAAAAAGAAAGAAGTAAATTGCTCCTTTGCATATGGATTGATTGCTGAATCATGTCCATTGGACACTATACTGTACACCTTGCCAGCCCTTTGAGAATGGTCGCTCATTTCGTAGGATTATCCTCCACTTATTTAATCAATGTTGGTTAATGAAATGCATAATTAATTTTTGATTACGTTCAAAGTAATCCATCAGAGGTTTCACATGATTCATTGTGCATTCATTTCGCTATGAGCTGCAACAGTTCTACTTGGTTCTGTACATGTTGACAATCTCTTTAAAAATGTTATTACTTGCACCATTGATAAAGCTCAGTGGATCACAATTTTATTTGTGAAATTTACCGGTAAAGGTTCTCTCAATTCCATGTTCCTTCAGTGTTGCTTTTTTGGTGCTGTTTTCCCTTTTACTACAGTTGTGCACATGTTAGCTTCTGTACCCTGTTTTCCTCCATGTGCCATGCAAAGTTGGGATGATTCTAATAGGACAGAACAGTTAAGGCCCGGTCACACAGGCCCGGATAACGAGAACGATAACGAGAACAATAAAAATGCACGCCTTCGATTGGTTGAAATGCTCCACGCAGAATACGCCCACGCTCATTCAACCAATCGAGGGCGTGCATTTTTATCGTTCTCGATTTCGTTCTCGTTATTGGGGCCTGTGTGACCGGGGCTTTACTCTGCTTTAATGGTAGATGCCCAATGATCCTTCCAGTCCAGTCAGTAAAACCAAGCAATGATGCCCTCTCTCCACAGTAGGAACCAATCTCTGTGGGCATGACTTCCGGCTTAGAAAAGAGGAAGACCCCAGCTGATCCCTAACCTCCCTCTCCGTAAAAACCCCAGGTAGCAAAAACACCAAATAACCTTCCAAGCACACCTCCTGTTAATTACAACACCTCAGTGTTGTCTTTAACAGATGATGTTTACTTGTTCTAATCTTCCAGACTTAGATTGAGGTGTGACGGTTGACGAGTCAAGCTGGGCACACCTGTGCTGAATTTCCCCTCTCTCTGTCTCATCTAAAACAGACTGCACCACAAAACCTGGTCTTGGAGACCGAGCAAGTCTTGAGGTAAGACCCAAGACTTTGTCGGATGTCTTCTAAGGAGTAATTGTCTTGCGGTGAGCTCACATGCTAGTCTTAAATAAATGAGTTGGAGCAGGGTAGGGTAGACAGCCGAGGGCTGTTTGTTCCAGATATGGATTTAAACAAGTTAGGACTAATCTGTATGGTCTTACTCAGCAAACCTCTTTCTCCATGAAATGACATGTGTGTACAATAATTTGATAAAGCTTTAATACTAGTGATGGGCCCAATTCCATCAAGTGCGATTGGTACTGGATGTCACCATGCTAAATGTGGATGGATTTAATATTCTTGATGAAAATATTTATGTGTTTTTTTGCTGCTTTGTCGGCACAAGCAATTTGCACCGACTCCCCCTTGAATGTGTCAAAGTGAAGGATTAATTTGTCATGTTGTTGCTCTCATGTTTTCTCTGAATTGCTCATCACGCAATGTTTACTTTGTTGCCAGCTGCAGCATGCTTCGTTGATCTTGTGATTGAGGATGCAGACTTTTACCTCATCATCATTTTCAAATTGGTTTTAATTTCATATCATCAATTGGTTTTTTTCCCCAGGTAATAACCAAATTGCATGTAAACACACAAATAACAAACTGTATCATCTCGTACAAGGGTCTGTGCACACTAATGGGTCCCTTTGGTTCCAAAAGACAACTTTTTGGACTGTGACTTTGAGGGTAAAAAAAAGCCAACACTTATCCCTGTATTTTGTTTGTACAATTCTCAGCTGATAATGAGTGAGCTTACCAAACAGTGTAACAAATGTCTTATTATTTAAGAAGTTACGCGGTTGTCTTTAAGACCTATTGTTTCCAACAAGGACGGACATTTTGTATTGGAATTGACTAGAAATTGATAACACAAATACAATATACTATACTATTGATACCATTTTTTAAAATAATTTTAATTGTAGCTACCACATGAAATCAAGAGTTATAAAATAGAAGCTGTGCAAATTTTGAGATGACAGCCCTCTGTTTTCTTATCAAAAGTTGATAAAACGATTGTCTGGTGCAATTTTCATCAAATGTAATGTGCGACGATTCCTCCGTTGAGCTGTGCACAAACCGTGACTGAAGGAAATTATAAAGGCCAGGTTCTGCGACTCTGTTACCCTTTTACGCTTTAAGTATCTGATGTCATGTACAGGTTACCATGGTTACATGCATAAAAATAGCAAATAAACAAACAAACAAACAAACAAACAAACAAACAAACAAACAAACAAACAAACAAACAAACAAACAAACAAACAAACAAACAAACAACAATATACAAACAAACAACAGACACAAATGCCTATAGATACACTATTATACACATACGAACTGGCAATGAGGTAACTAGTGAACTAGCGACCTATTTCCCGAGGCTGAAACACGGTCACGTGGGATGAACTAGTATAGGCTAGTGATCGCGCGCGCGTGTTTTGCGGGAATAGTACCAAAACGGGCAATAGTCTTTTAATATAGTGCCCGCGGTAACAGCGCCCTCTCTTGACTTGAACCGTGAACAACAACTACAAAACTCCCTTTTCTGTTCTTATTTGACATTTAAGACCGAGCTGTGTTATAACATTATATATTGTAGTCCATAACAATCAAAAGAAGGGATGAAATGTTGCTCTGTCAATTAATGCAGACACAAAACGTGTACAAAGTTTTGGATTGTAGCGTCTCAAAAAATGGCATAGTTTGAAAAAAACAAACAAAAAAGGCCTGTCATTATTGTCCCCTCCCCTTCTCCTGCTGATATGTTTGTAATGATGGGTGTACTATGATTGAACCTGTATAATATACAACCTGCATCAAATCAAAGTATGGTTATGACATCCTGCTTCGCCCAGTTCCCTGGGTAGGGTTTGAAACTAAACCCCAGTTCCCTTCCCTTGGGGATAGGCCCACATGATAAATCTTCCCCAGTTTCTTTTGCCACGTTTGCTATACAACATCTAGGCAGTATTATATTATATTACTAGTAGTCGGTCCCAACTGATTTTCTACCTTCCGCCCAGGTAGTAGGTAAAAAGCAGGACAGTTCTTTTTAGAACTGAGAAGTCTCCTGAAAAATTCTAAAAATCTAGTTTGCAGTTTGTGTAGAATATAAAATAGCAAGACAGTTCTCGAAAGAAAAAACTCTACCTAGTAAGCAGATGGTATAACCATGGCGGTAGAAATATATCAATATTATATTGTTATATTCTAAATCATAAAGAGTGCATGCACTATTGGTGTCTCATCTGGGCTCTATACATACTGCATTATTCCACCATAAACAGACTTAATGTTAGGACAACTCAATTTAAAAGTAAATACCCCAAAAACCATTATCAAAATCCACACTTGCAATAACACCCTGGGGTTGTTATACAGCAGTGGGGTATGACAATCCTCATGTTTCAACCGCAGGGCTGGGGCTCATCCCGTCTGTCTGGTGCGGGTTGCTTGAAGCATGGGACTGGAAGATTATTACAGATTTAGCAAGTCTGACCTGAACTAGGCCAAGCCTGCCTGATGTGGCCCTGGAAAGGTACTGAGAGTGCCTGGAGCAGTTTTGTTGGTACAGTTTTGGCATCTTGGAAAGCCTTTTTAACAACTGTGAATTTCATTAAGATTGAATAATTTGATTCTGAATGTGAAAGTGCATTTTTTGTGTTCAGACCGGAACGCTGTGCCTCGATTCAATTCAATACCACACAATCAAGATGGGATTCAATTTGTATGAGCTTTAATTTGTTCACATCTAGATATGATGTGTTCACTCTCAATAGTGCTTTTTATGACCATCTTGTCTTTAAACAACAAAGTAACTACTTTGGTCACATTTTTAGCAAACATGCAAATTTAAAGCAGCAACACTCCAATTTTTTAACTGAGAAATTAACAGGGAATATCAAGGAATAGACTGATAAAGAACCTCTGTGTTTTAAATCATGGAGCAAGGAGTTCTACGGTAAAGCACTTTTATGGTTTAATTGAGAGATGGGACTGGCACTTTTGTACTTTTAAAACATGAACTACACACAGAAACAAAAGTTGAGGGCACTGTTAAAGATAGAGACTTGACTTTGTGTTTTTTTATTCTGTAATGGTCTTTTTCGGGCAAATTTTGGCGCTATACAAATATAAAATAATATTTGCTACAATATGATGGGTAATTACTACATAAAACAATAAAATAGAAAACTTCCATCAAAATGCGAGACTGTGTTCGTGTACACTTAGAATTTCAGAGCAGATGTTCATCAAAAACAGGAATGTCTACCACAAAAACATTTGTTATATTTTCAAAGATTCAAAACTGAAATCATCAATGTGTTTTGCCACCGGCATATGAATGATGTGTCTTGTATTTGAATGTTGTTTAAGAAGGATGATGAATGCCTAGTCTTCCATTACTCGTGTCCCTCTGGTAGGTCTTCTTAGAGTGTAGTTTAAAGGCACTGGACAGTATTGGTAATTACTGAAATAATTGTTAGCATAAAAACTTACTTGGTAACGAGTAAAGAAGAGCTGTTGATAGTATAAACATTGTGAGAAATGGCTTACTCTGAAGTAACGTATAGTTTTTGAGAAAGATGTAATTTCTCACTCAAATAATAAAAGACTCCAGCTTGTTTTGTATTTGAAAACACACAAAATAATGCAACAAGGGTGTTTTTCTTTCATTATTCTTTTGCATCTTCGATGATCAATGGGCCATATTTTTGACCGCGTGAGGGCGCTCTCAATCACTTCCGGGGGTATATTCATTCATACGCAAAACAGTTTTTAAAGATTGGAACACATTATAACCACAGACATCTAATCCATCACAGACAATAAAACTTTTAAAGGAGCCGTTATAATCCACCTCTAAAGCAAATTGAAACTACGGCGCAACAAAAGTGACAGAACGCCTATTAATTTGTGCAGGGCGAATCGCGTGTACCCCCGGAAGTGATCAAAATACTATTTATAGCGCCCTCGCGCGGTCAAAAATAAGGGGCATTGAGTCAAAATTTTCACAGGCTCGTTATTTTATGCATATTGTTGGGATACACCAAGTGTGAATGCTGGTCTTTGACAACTACCAAAGGTGTCCCGTGTCTTTAAGAAGGATGATGAATGTCTAAGTCTCCCATTACTCGTGTCCCTTCGGCCGATCTTCTCCAAGTGTAGTTTAACTTAGGGAATTGATGAACTGAAGGCACTCTGAGGTTTATCTGTCGCTCCATCATCGGTGAATTCTGAAAGCTTTGGTCAAAATGTTGATATTCGTCCCAGGGGCGTATATTATACCCATATCATATCCTACCATGCATTCAGCTTGATTGTGGTTGAGAAAGAACATGGATAATGTGGGATAATATCCATATCCAATTATCTGTTTGAATTATCTTGGGATGAAATGCGGGCGATGATTTGGGTACCAGACATTTTCAGCTGTTCAGTTTGGATGTAAAAGACAGCCATCCTGGGGAGTGGCAATAATTGCAGCAAAGAAGAAGACGTTTTGAATAAAAGTGCAAGTCTTTGCCGCACAGCCTTTGGGCTTTGATTATTTTGTTCACTAAAATATTGTCATACTTTCAAAGAGCTTGGTTACTTTATTTTATTGTACCTTTGGAATAGTTGTTTTGATCATTGCATGGTTTGCCCTTCTATGAAGCATTTCAAGGGCACCAAGGCATTTACCATTGGGGCATGGAGGCAATCGACTTTGTTGCCTCCTTAAAGTATCAGGCCCGATATTGATTCTCTTTTCATGACAGGATAGTCAAAAGTCAAAAGATGTACAGTACCTGCAATCTAAGCGAACTCTTCATGAAGTCGAAATGCAATGGTGGTCAAAATTTGTCTTCTGCTTCATTGTCATTCATGTGAACATCAGTTACTGACGTCATGAATGGATGCGAAACTATTCCCCCAACAAGAATGAGTAATCATGGATTGGGAGGGGCAATGGCTTGTTAGTTGTCCCTAGTTGATGGTGCATGGGCCACTCACTCCTGCTTAATTTCCTCTGTGTGTCAAGTCTAATCCATTGCCGCAACTTCTGATGTCTACACCGGTGATGAGCGGTACAAATTCTTAAAGCATATTTTGTAAATCATCACTGACTTGTACTACATAATTGTAGATTAGACACAGTTTTTAGCACTGTGTTCTTTTGTGTGCAAATACATTGTAAAGCATTGATGCTTGCCATTGGAAATTCAGTTTTGTTTGATCTTAGTCATGCAGGAATAAAGCTGTCAACTGTAAGTGTCTACAACTTCCCAGAATTTTTCTTGTCACCCTTTCATTTACTTAATTAGGATCCACGTTTTATAATAGTCCTTGAAGTGGGATTTAAAAAAATTATATGGACATCACCACAACTATCCAAGATTTTAACTTGGTAGGTAATCCTCCCCTGATGCAGCAAATGAATGTTGAATTACAAGTGTTTTTATGTAGTTTGGAAAACTTTTCAATACATTCTTTGACTTGCACTGACTTGTGGTTCATATGTCTGGGTAAATATCTAGGTATACACTCAAACTGGGGACCTATAATAAAAGAGGACAATAGGGTACCTGGTTTGGGTGAAGGTCAAAACCAATAATGTCAAAACACAACAGGGACATTAGGGGGTTCCTGATTGCAGGTGTTTACACACTTTTCTGAGTTGTAGTTGAATGGACCTGTATGTATTTGACTAAGATCACAGTGCTTTGATTGGCGGCATGCCCACTCCACACCCCTGGAAGGGTCTATCACTGTTTTCTTGCAATTTATTATAGAATTATTTAGAATATTTCTACCTCCATGCTTTTACAGGTTATTCTCATACACACCTGTTTTCTTTATAGAAAAAACATATGCAACTGATTGTACGTTTATAAAAGGATAAATGCTGTATATTACCACCCACCCACCCTCCACTTGAAAGAAAAAGGTAAAGCTTGCAGTTTGGATCTTGGCTTCTGTTCTTTCCTAAGAGGGAGCAGGGCAAGCCCTGCCGGGAGCATAATCTTCCAGGGCCCTTCCAGCTTCCACCTCGCTGGAAATTGAACATTTAAATCAACCACCTGCCAACCCACTTTTGAACCATGTCACTGAGCCACAGCTTGAGTCCTTTAAGCATAAAGTAATAAAATCAACAAAGTCCCCTCTGAGAGCGTTACGAGTCATGAGTAATACATATTTTGTAGGTCATAGGTAAACTCGATACCTGGCACCTTCCCCAGGTGTGTTGTATTGTTTGGGTTCTGACTCTTGGCGTCGATCATAACTTTTCCCTCTGTTGGGTCGTCGTCACAACTTATTGAATACTTGAGACCATTCTAAATCATACTATTTGTCAGATTAGACTTCTCCTAGTATTTGCATGGAGGTACAACGCCATGGTAGTAAATGCTCCTTCTATGATATGGTTATGGTGCAAGCTTTGTGGAAATCTGCAATTGAACTGAGAAACTAGATCAAATGAACAGTGGTTTTTTCCTTCCACTTAAGTTCATTCATGGAGGTAGCGCTACTTCAAGGGTTTATTTCATTACACACCAAACAGCCCAAATGCCAATAACAGGATGCTGATTAGAAGAAATGTTTAGATTTGTAATCTAAATTAGATGCGGGAGGAGAGCCTCCATATGGGAAAACCCACACAATCTGGGAGGGACTGAGGGAATCGTTTCTCACAATGTTTTACACTTTTATACAGCTCTCCGTTGCTTGTACCATGCTTAAAGTACAAAGTAAGTTTTTATGCGAACAATTATTTTGAGTAATTACTAATAGTGTCCAGTGCTTTCCATTGCCTTTTTAAGAATTAAAGTTTCAATAAATCTATCCCAAAAGTCCTGCAATGGCAGTCTACATCAAGGCTCAGCAGGGGATCGATCCCGGCTGTTATTACCTGTCGCAAATATCTGCAAATACTCTTAAGAGAACCCCATTAATGATGTCAGAGGTCATAGGTATAACACCTTTATCTTCAAGGTCATGGGCAAGGGGTCTTGTGCGATACAGGTGTGGGTATAAATCACCACACCTTGATCTATCTTGACTTGAATAAAAGAAGAAAGTACACCAGGCGAGGAATTTCATCTTTGAAAGGGAAAGTCATTTTGCAAAGGGGCACTATGATTGGGAAATCTTTAAGTCAGCATGCTTTTTGTTCCCCGGACTCGCCTTGCCTCTTATGGTGATGGGGCCTTCTCTAATCTTGCCCCCCCCCCCCCCCCCCCCCCCCCCCCCCCCCCGCCTCTGGAACTCCTTGCCTCAAAGTCTAAGAGATACACATGACATTTCTCACTTCCAAAACTCCCTTAAAAACACATCTTTTCAGACTGGCCTTTGATCACATCTGAGATTTTCTTTTATTGACCTGGACCGGCGCCTTTGAATTTTTTTACAGAGATAGTGCGCCTTACAAATGCTGTGTTTATTATTATTGTTATTAAGTCAATGGGAAACTTTTGAAGGGGCACCAAGGCCAAGACCAGGGGTAACTAACAGAGGCCATAGCCTCCATGGTCTGCGTGCATTTCCAGGCCTGGAACACTGTGAGGAACTTATGTAATCTGGGTTTTGGATACGTTGTTACATTTGTTAATGCATCACACTAAGCAGAACAGGCTGGCAAGTATTTGGTGTTGGCTTGTTTGTAGTGAGATACCAACAACTACAGACCTAAAGCATAACTTATGGGTTTCTTTTCTGCTAGAGGATTTGAGGGATTGGTATGAAAGACACTGTGACTGACTCTTTGCAGGCGAAGACTAAGTAAAAGCAGTGCAGTACTTTACCATTAAGTAATTGGAAAGCCCTTGGAAAATGCAAAAAAAAAAGCATTGTATCTACAAGATGAAAGTAGTCTGGCAACCCTGAATGTGAATGACCAGGGTGATAGATGGGGTAGGAGATTGCCTGCCTGTACTTTTAAAGAGCTGTGGTTGGTGTGGTGGAGACAGCTGGAGGCTGCGTGGCACCACGAATGGGGTGTCTAGCAACTGCTTGGTCATGAGCTGTAGTGATTTTAAAGGGTCATGAAATTACATGTTCATCCCAAGGGTATGTCTGATGACACACTGGACCCGTGCTGACAACTATTCTGGTTGAGTCACTTCACATGTGTAATAAATGTGTAGTACATATGGGTCGGTCTGCTTATAGAAAAGGGCCATGGTAGTAGGGATGGTAAAGAGGGATCCTGAAGCGGATTCCACGAAATGCTAGGATTAATTCTATATCAACTTAGGATGGGTTTTATGCGTTCTAGTGTCTATGGTAACGGAAATTAGCTCGCCCGAAGTCCTAAGAGTAATCCTAAGTTAGGAAGAGTTTGGTGAAATCGATGGCAGGACACTAGATGGCAGTTTCTATAGTTTCCAGTTGAAATTTTGAGTTTCAAGTTGAGGTTTCAAGTTTTGACTTGACTTTTTGGAATGTGAACCAGCAACCTTTGGATTAACCTGCTTGTGCTCTACCAACTGAGCTATCTGGTTGACAAAATAGGGGTTGTTCTAAAACCCCCTCGACCCCCACGACCCACGAACCACGACCCCCTCGATCACTTGAGTTTATTGCAATTTTTTTTTCTGTACACCGAAATTGCTACAGTTCACAACCTCAGCCAATCACGTACACATTTGTATGCTGACGTCACTACACCATGCCTCGAACATCCAAACACAGCGTACGAGACAACACTTGGTATGCACGAAGCAAACTGCGCGTGATTGGCTGCTAAGATCGGTCCTGTGGCAATTGTGATGTACAGATACAAAACCGCGGCATTTCCACGCGTATCTCTTGATCGATCCGAGCCTGAATAAGATTTCGTGTATCACAACTGATATAAAAAATAACAAACCTGTGAAAACTTGGGCTCAATGGATCATCAGAGTCGGGAGAAAATAACGGGGAAAAACCCACCCTTGTTTCACCGTGTCATGACATGTGTTTAAAATAAAATCCGTAATTCTCGACATTGAGAATTGATAATTGTTTTAATGTTTTCTCGAAAAGTAAAGCATTTCATGGAATAATATTTCAAGAGAAGTCTTTTACCATTACCTTCTGTAAACCTTGTAAGTTATTTGTAAATCTGTGAACCTTTTCTGTGACGAAAGTGTATAATGGCTTTAAAGGATACTGTCAGGAAAACATTACATTAGGAAATGACAGGAATAACAATGGGAGATGGATCTCTTTGTAATAAGACTTGAACTTATCAGAAGGCGCCAGACTTTGTAAAAAAAAAAAAAAATTCAGAGTGGAATCCTGAATGATTGTGTTGTTATGAACTCAGAACCTTCAATACACCGAGTGTGATTAATCCATTCTGTCTGCTGTGTTAAGTGTACCGGTAACCTTGGCCTTTGTTGTCGGGATTTAGAGAAAGGGTCTTTGCATAAAAAGCTGGATGCATTTGAGGAAAAATTTAAAAAGCCCACGGATTATGAGTTCCCCCTTGCTTGAGGCAGATTTGTGGGCTTTCAATCAAAAATGGTTCTCACCTTATTTTATGTATCACTATCAGATGGATCATATGAAGTTGCCTTGAATGTGATCTTTTGCCACAAAGCTTTTGCATCGGAGCTCAGAATGTCTAGAAAAAACTGTATGCAAGCTTGCAAAATCCTTTAAAAATTTTTTTTTTTTCCTAGTTTGGTATTTGAGGGTGTTCTTAGAAGTGAAAAGTGGGGCAGGTGAGGGGTGAATCATAGGCTGAAATAAACCTTTACAGGTGCAAACTTGTTTATTGAATTCATTTCAGGTAAAAGTGAAACCTACTTTTGGTTGTTTATGTTCTGAGGAAATTCAGTGTATATTTACAAACTCTATACAAATCCAATCCCTCTAATTCTTGAATTACTCTATAATAAACAAAATCACATTAGTGTAAATAGAATAGTGTCTGGTGGACATTGTACTATTTGGCTACTGGTCACATGGTTCACTCGATGCATTCATGTCAACGATGCAAAGTGTGCATGCACTCCATCACCTCAACAGCCCCCTCTTGTGTTAATATTTTAAAGGCAGTGGACACTATTGGTAATTATTTTCAAAGACTAGCCTTCACAGTTGGTGTAACTCAACATATGCATAAAATAACTAACCTGTGAAAATTTGAGCTCAATCGGTCATCGAAGTTGTGAGATAATAATGAAAGAAAAAAAACACCCTTGTCACACGAAGTTGTGTGCGTTTAGATGGTTGATTTCGAGACCTCAAGTTCTAAATTTGAGGTCTAAACTTGAGGTCTCGAAATCAAATTCGTGGAAAATTACTTCTTTCTCGAAAACTATGGCACTTCAGAGGGAGCCGTTTCTCACATTGTTTTACACCATCAACCTCTCCCCATTACTCGTCACCAAGAAAGGTTTTATGCTGATAATTATTTTGAGTAATTACCAATAGTGTCCACTGCCTTTAAGTCTGGAAACGTTTCTTTTGAGAGGACTGGTTTGTTTGTCTGTTTGATTTTAAATGATCTCCTTGACAAGTAAACTTGGCAAACGCCCACAAGGGGAGATAGACACCAAACTGGCAACAGCCAATCTCTCTCATACAAACATATTCGTTATCTTTGATTATGAATTGCCCAAATCAAGAAATTGTTATTCACTACTATGACACAATCGATTCTAGTCATTGAATCAGCGGTTAGCTTGTGGCTGATTTAAGGTGGGAATTTTTTTTTTTCTTTTTTAACTTTTTCAGTGCCGAAAGTGCCAATATCGTGTGTCAACTACGATAAATTTTCTTTCTAATAGATGTTAAATTTGCATCGGGGATAAAGAATATTAATTTTGGTTTTTACCCATACACCGATGTGTGTTAGCACTGTATACTCAGTACTTTCCCGAGTCCTGTGAAAAAAATATCACAGGCATGTTACTTAAGTGGGATCCGAACCCACGACCCTTGCATTTCTAGAGCAGTGTCTTACCAACTAGACTACCGAGGTTGCCCGGTAGCTAGAGGCAGTTCGAATCCTATGTTTTGGCAGCGGGTACCGCAACGATATAATAGATGTTAAATTTGCATCGGGGATAAAGAATATTAATTTTGGTTTTTACCCATACACCGATGTGTGTTAGCACTGTATACTCAGTACTTTCCCGAGTCCTGTGAAAAAAATATCACAGGCATGTAACTCGGGTGGGAACAATTTTCTTTCTTCAAAAGTTGTACCTCAAAGCTGGACATTTTAGGTTAAAAATCCAAAACCCAAAAAAGCAGGCACCGTGTAAGAGTTTAATAAGGGATGAAGGGTTTCACCGCTTATAAAATAAGTCTAGGTCTTTGATCCCTCCACTTTTGATATAATGAATTCTTAGAGCAACCTGGATCTGCCAGTAGAGGGCAGGTGTCCTGTATCTCAGCACCATGAAGCATAAGTGCACGTCGTCATCTGCTTGAGAGCCTGTATAACTTTACCCACAAGACAGATTCCTGTGGCTCATGAAAAGCTTTTAGTTTATCATCCGCCGCAATCCACCCAGACCTATAAGTCATAACTGTGACCCATATTACCTTGGAAATGTAGGCTAATCAATGGTAATACATGCAGCAAATTGAAAGGTGAGTTCACCAATTACCGAAATATAGCTTACGTTTTTCCTGCCGGATCAACCAATTTATGATGATTTTCTGGAAAGCGTAATTGGACGTTGAAACTTGGATCCAATGAAATTACCACAGAATTGTTAGATGATCTTGTGGTGATTATGTGAACATACAGTATGTTCGGTTTAATCCACAGGAGGCAAATTTTTCACTTGCGTGAGGGTTTCGCATAATCTTGGACAGTTCATACTTGTGTATTGCAAAAACGAAGCGAGTTTTCCTGTGTCACATTTGGAAAACAGCGCGCACAAGATTGTTTGCATCACGTAATTCACTTCATTTTTGAATGCGCAGGACAGATGAATGGGGCTTTAAACAGTGACCAGTTTAACAAGTCCTTTGAGAAGATGTCTGTATTCCTTGGTTATATGAATTTCCCCCAAAATCTTTGATCTGATTCAAATGATATGTTGTTTAGAACCAGGAAGTTGCAGCTTGAAAGGATGTTCTGTGCTTAATTGTTGATAATTCATAGTCTTGGTGCAGCTGAAAGTTTCTTCTGAATATTTTAGGGAAGTATTTGTCTTGTATCTTGGATGATAGTTTTCCAAAATACATTTTGGAGTTGACCATCATGTACGTATACACATACGCACTTAACATTTACATGTACGTGGGGGTGATTTCCTTTTTTTTCTTATTTTAGGATTTTCCTAGAACTTTCAAGTGTTCCCAAAATAAACCAGCTGATGATAGTTCTTTTAGAGCTGTACCTCTTTCAGAGCAGCCACAAGTTCGAAAGTTGAAATGATTTATGAATGTCGACAGGTTTCACCTCGAACAATGGGTGTCCAACAAACCGCAGGTAAACATGTTGACATTTAATGTTCAAACCCTCTCACAAAAATAAGTGTTCTAAATGTCAACTTAACATATACAGGAGAACATGCTGGCTGAAATAACTTCGGGTGTACTTGTTGGGAGTTAATGTTTGTACAGTAATCTATTTTTTTGCAGTGAGTTTATAAATCGTTGCAAGGAAATGTAGATTTTTTTTTCCCTTGTAGATCAGATTCTTCTTTAATTTGAAGGTTTTCCCGGAAATTTGATATGTAAAATAGAAGTCAGTTATAAAAAGTTCTTACGAAGTTTAGAGCTTTTTTCTCAGTCTTATACAAATTATGTGCAAAACATGTTAATGGACTTTTGTTTCAACCCTAGCAGTGTATTTGTCAAAGGGTAAAATGATATGCTTTATCTTTTTTTGTACTCAAGTCTATTCCTACAACGCGCTTATTGATCCCTTGCACGATGCGCTTCCACATAATGCACATCTACACCTGGCTTTGTTACCGATAAGTTGCTAGCTCATCACAGGTGTTGTGACATGCAATTATTAAAATGATTTTATATAATTTTCTCAAAGAGGATTGGGTTACTCTCAAAGGGGGAAAAATCATCCTTATTCATTACCTGCTTGTAATCCATTTGTGAATCTTTGTATATTTTATACTTCCTTGAATTGACAAGTTTGTAATATAATACAATATTTTGATGTTTGGTTCCATTACACTCTATAGTAAACAAATATTCATATATATTGGCGTATGTAATCAACCGTTGCATGTAAATAGTTATGAAATTGAAGAATTAAGTCAATCACTTGAAATTCAAAATTTGACAAGTAGCGGAAGTTTGGTTATGCCCCTTACACATCTCAGTTGATTGGAGGAGCGTTTTTTGGCGAGCTGCTTTAGCAGAATGCGAGCCTATGTAATACCGATTTTGTCCGTCCGTCCGGCCGGCCGTCCGCATTTAGACTTTTTGATAGTTTGTTGTGTAAAATAATTGTTTTTACCCTCATTTGCAGTTTATTTGTCTCACACACACAGCCATAATGTGGTTGGATCCATAGTTTGCAAATGGAAATTGTTTAAAAATGTTAGTTTTCAGAGTACAGTATTACCCTCTGGAAATTAAACAGCTTCCTTGTGTTTAAAAATGTTAAAGTTTTCAGGGTACAGTGTTACTCTCTGGAAATTAAACAGCTACCTTGTGTTTAAAAATGTTAAAGTTTTCAGGGTACAGTGTTACCCTCTGGAAAATAAACAGCTTCCTTTGAGTAATCTTTGAGTAATGGTTTTGCAATGAGCTTTGAATGTGGTTGGATAAGTGTGCAAATGGAATTTGTTTAAAATTGTTAAAGTTTTCAGGGTATAGTATACTTTTCTGGAAATTAAACAGCTTATACATTTCTGGTTTTTCAAATAATGTTGAAGTTTTTGGAATAAAAAAATGTTAAAGTTTTTTTTTTCAGGCTCGAACATTGACATCTGGATTTAAAAGAAACAAACTCAAGTTAAATGTTTTGAAATAATTTGTTAAAACAAAAATCAAACTCTGTCACTGGTTCCAGTTGAATGAGCTGAAACAATGAAGAACATGAAAGACATTAAATGGTCATAAATCTGTATTGCGATGATGTACTGACTTGAAAGTGAAGTCAAACATTGTTTCTTACATGTAGATTCATATGAAAAGATAAAAATCAAAGAATTAATCACAGGTTTCAGTTGAATGAGCTTAAACAATGACAAACATTAAATGGTCATAACTCCTTATTGTAAAGATGTACTGACTTGAAACTTAAGTCAAACATTGCTTCTTACATGTAGATTAATATGAAAAGATAAAAATCAAAGAATTAATCACAGGTTTCAGTTGAATGAGCTTAAACAATGACAAACATTAAATGGTCATAATTCCTTATTGTAAAGATGTACTGACTTGAAACTTAAGTCAAACATTGCTTCTTACATGTAGATTAATATGAAGAGATAAAACTTAAAGAATTAATCACTAGTTTCAGTTGAATGAGCTTAAACAATGAACAAATTGAATAGGCATAACTCCTTATTTCCATGATGTACTGACTTGAAACCTAAATCAAATATTACTTTAAACATAAAGATGCATATGAAAGGATAAAACTCAACGAGTGTATCACTGAAGAGTGCAAAGTTTTAATCAAATAATTATTGCTGCTTAGATGCATATAATATGAATAGATAAAACTCAAAGATCACTGGTTCCAGTTGAATGAGCTAAATCAATGAAAACCTTAAATGGTCATTACTTCATACTTGTCAACGTCTCCACCCCTTTGATCATCAGTTGATCAAATTATTGGTTTTTCTGTCAGTCATTGGTTCTATCTGGTGATCAGCAGCTCGCCATGGCAGCTTCGCTGTTCTAGTTCTTGACTTGTATTTAATACAGAATTTGTTTACTATATACACAATGGGTAAAACGAAAACTCACATTCTTTACCCTGATGCAAAATTTCCGTCTATTAAATTAACTATACATCATACTTTTTTAAAGTAGTTTCATTTTTGAAAAAAATATAATTTTTACCTTTGAAATGTTGTTATTCTTGTAACTTAGATGAAAAAATAGCGTCCTTTGTGAAATATTGCACCATGAAAGTAAACTTACAATAATAGCATCTGATATTAGATTATTTCTTCTTGCACCATATGAAGAGTAATTTCATTTGAAGTAAATTGTATTTTTTTTTCATCAGTGTTTTTGTTCCCTCTCTATCTGTTCTGTTCAACTGTATCACAAAACCAATGTGTATCATCTTCCCCAATTTTTTTTTTTCGTCTTGCACTTCAACAATTCTCCAAAGCAATCACCATCAATCAAAGTTCTCAATTGTCATCAATACAAATGTAACATTTACAGTAAATGACCCTGTACTGCATCCCGCTGTTTGTGCCAAATATAGACAACTCCTCCCCCCACAGAAATTTGACTTCTTGATCTCTCTCCGAACTTCTGCCGCACTGTCAAACGTCACTGATGTATAATACCCCTTTTAACTTACTATCTTGTGGTTGTATTTTCGGTCTGTTTATGTAGGGTCCTGTCTGTGACATTGTGACGTGGATTCCATGTGGAGAAGTCAAAAACTGTAGACAGATCTGACCGAGAGGTCTATCGTGAGAGGTTTGCTCGAGGAAAGTCTTCTTTGGTTACAGTCATCTGCAGACAGCATCTCGAGACATCACATCTAAGAAAAAAAAGGTAATTGGATTTCTGTAATGTTTGTACTTATGTGCTTTATGTTTGCCTCATTGTCTTATTACATATTAGCCCTAGAGAAAGACTCTGGTCAAAACGTCAGTCAATTAACTATTTTTTATAAATTAACTCTTGTCGATAAAATTTGAGATGGGAGCGGTATACCACAATTTGTTTCAAAAGGAAAAGATTTGTGGTAAATGTATAAAGAAAGAGCTGATTTGTTCTAAGCAAAACCCAACTGTTTAAAGATTTATAAATTTGTGGTTTGGTTTACAAAGGTTAAAGGCACTGTACACCTTTGGTAATTGTCAAAGACCAGTATTCTCACTTGGTGTATCCCAACATATATATGCATAAAATAACAAATCTGTGAAAATTTAGACTCAACTGGTCATCGTAGTTGCCATTGTTGCACAAATTTGTGTGCTTTCAGATGCCTAATAAAAGGCTTCAGGTCTGAAGTCTTTTATTATTTGAGTGAGAAAATACGTCTTTCTCCAAAAACTACGGCACTTCAAAGGGAGTCGTTTCTCACAATGTTGTATACTATCAACAGCTCTCCATTGCTGGTTACCAAGTAAGTTGTTATGCTCACCTTTTAAATAATTACCAATATTGTCCAGTGCCTTTAAAGGGATGTTACATGTTTGGTAAGTACTCAAAACAAATATTAACTTAAAACCTGACTTAGTAACGAGCATTGGAGAGCTGTTGATAGCATAAAACATTGTGAGAAATGGCTCCCTGTGAAGTAGCATATATTTTGAAAAAGAGGTAATTTCTCACTAAAATAATGAAAGACTTCTAGACAGAAGTCTTTTATTCCTATGTGAAAGCACACAAATTCGTCCAACAAGGGTGTTTTTTCTTTCATCATTCTCTGGCAACTTCGATGACCAATTTAGCTCAAATTTTCACAGGCTTATTATTTTATGCTTATGTTGGGATACACCAAGTGAGAAGACTGTTCTTTGACAATTACCAAACGTGTACCTTCCCTTTAAAAACCCATCATTATATAATTAGGGCAGAGTGGCTCACGTTGAGACAAGGGCCATTGTTTTCAACCCCATTGAGAAGGCCATTATCATCTAACCCCATTGACCTTAAATGACCTCTCAATGATGTCCCTCCTTGGTGATAATGTATGAGGGGACTGGCCTGGTTGAGTTCCTGCAGACCCAAATCAATGTGACACCTCTTACTGATTGTCCTTGTTGTTGATAACATTAACCAATCTCGACCACTTAGCCTTCTCTCTGGCAGGACTCCGTTTGGGTTGGGTGTCCTCCAGAAATAATAGTCAGTACTTTTTTATGTTGTAATTATTTGTTTTTGGGTTAGCTTAATAGGTTGATTGATTTAATTCAGGTGATGTAGAAACCAAGCAGCTCTTTAGGCAATAGACCTTTGGTGGAGCCATTTTGGGTTTCGTCCATTCAAATCAATGTGACCAGATCGAGGCTGGAAGGACAAAACAAGTTTGATTCATAGGGCTCAAGAGTGCAGTGCTGTAGCTATAACTCTAAATCCAATGGGAGACTTTCTGGGACGATAGAGGGCAGCAGACTTACCGGGTAAATCCATTGTTCTCAGAATTATGCGCATGTTCAGAACTACGTAAACAATGGAAATTTACCCGGTATGTCTGCTGCCACCTAGTGTTGGAAAGTCTCCTATTTAGTCCACGAAGGGGGAGCGGTTCAACAACATTATCCATCTTTATTAGATATGGGGCAATCATTGCTGGGCAGTGTGGCATATTTTGCTCAGAGTGCCGGGCAAAAATGTTTAGTTCTGCGGTGGTCAGGCCTGCCCAACACTGCCCAATGTGGCTACATCACTGCTCAAGACAATGATGGTCTATAGGCATTGCATAATAAATGTCTATTAGAATGGTGTTTTATCTAGGAACATTTGAATGAACTGCATCTTCAACTACTTGTCTTAGTCTCATGGGGTCTGCCTTAGAGATAAAAAATCAGTATATTGAATTTATAAATCAGCATTTTCTCACACTGACAACGCTGTGTTACTCGTTGTTTTTTTCATCCAGCAACACCAGCTCATTTTATTTTGAAAACATTTGTCATCCTTGCTCTAGTTCTGTGGAAGAAGGTTTCTGGGTCCCTCATAATAATATGTAATAAAAAAAAAGTTCTTATCGTTTTAGCACTTTATCACACTCGATGGACTTCTCAAAGGGCTCAGTTTTTTCCCCCTGCAAATTATGCGGAGCTATATGTTTTGAAGTATTAGACCAACCCCTTTAAATAGTACCATGTAATGGTTTAAAGGTGCTCTGGGGCGCAATATGCAGCCAATCAAAGCAGAAGCACTGGGTCCAGTCCCTTCTCTTTACGATAAGTACACAGTGTGCATTACACAATACAAGGAAAGTACAACTTTACATAATAATGGTTAAAATTTCTTGTAATAATGTTTTTAAAACCCACACTCTGCTGTTCATAGACACCAAAACTCAGAGTCTGGTGTTCTTATCTACTAGGCCAGGACACGCCTTATGGTGGTTTGTTCTTGTTTTGATGTGATAATAAGTTTGGTCATGCATGTTTTGGTTCCTTTGTCCTGTATCATTTAACAAACAAATTTACCGAGCTAAGGTTTGGTCATGCATGTTTTGGTTCCTTTGTCCTGTATCATTTAACAAACAAATTTCCCGAGCTAAGGCCTATAGCTTTCACCACTATTGAATTGTCCAACATTCTTTGTTGTCAATGAGATGGTTTTTAAATAGAACTTATATTGAAAGTCAAGGTTGGACAATGTTCTTGAAACACAACAGTAACTGTAAATCAACTCGTTGTTATAGCTCAAGTAAAAAAATCAATTTGTCCCCATGAGATATTTTGATCTGATCATTTCCTCTAATAACACAAAGTACTCTTCCAGGTTACTTGCATTGGACATGACCAATCAGTTTATCCAGGGACCCTTTTAATATAAACTATAATCTTATTTCACTGAGGGCCTAATGTGCTGATAATTGGATAAGGGTTCTAGAAATGTCTGTGTAACATATGTATTGAAAACAATTTTACCTGGGCATGCATATTGCAAGCAAAAATATACAGGGAGCGATGTAAACAAAAATTAGATCCACATGAAAAGAGTTTGTGCTCATCTTGGACAATTTAATACTTCCCTTTGAAGTTTGAAATTGGGAAGATGAGCTGGCCTTTTTGAAAGAAAACTCAAAGTTGTGTATCATGTTCAAACATGATTGTTATACCTCGGTAACAAGTTGTGAAGTTTTATTGGCTGAGAACCAATCTTGTGATGTGATACAAAGACGCATGTTCCATGGCTAATTTAAGGATGTGCCCCGTACGCAGTCTGCTCTTGAACAGAGTCCAAACTTTCTCAAAAAGTTGTCATCATCATACCATGGAGGTAGAAATAGTATTTCTACTTCCATGACCAAACTAGTACCTCTTCTTTAAAGTAATCAAAGAAGGCCATTATCCATTGTCATGCATGTAAGCACATGTACAATGCACATGAGCACATGTACAATGTAGCCCTTGATCACCTGTGATCAATTACATGCTCGTGGTTCATTGACCTCATCAGATGTCTAGACTGGAATCACACCTCATCTAGGATGGAGTCATTACCCATTACAGGTCATCTTGGTTATCCCATTATCATTTTAAAGTCCTTGCTCAGTGGTATTACCATGGAGAGAAGGTCTTATGGAGAACAGTAATGGACCATCCAAAAACCCTTTATCATACTGTGCGGAAATATATCTTGCTTGCTCTGGTTTCACATGGTCCGACCTGCTTGGCACTTTGTTTGAATCTGTGCTAACTAAATTTGACCAGAGCAGTAAATGTGGACTATTTTTTGAAGTTCTTTCTACCTTTTATTCAAAATTTCTTTCATGAACCACACCCACAGTTTGGTTTTGTTGGTTCATTACTGAAAATGATATGAATCATTTTTCCAAAACATTCCAAAAACACTGAATAGAAAAGTTCAACTTGTTTGATACAAGCTTTTTAAAATGTACTTCTTCCTCGCAACAGAAACCTAACTTGTAAACACGCCCAGAATGTTGTCTATGAGAGGCCAAGTCCATTTTCATTTTGCAAAGGGTACTTACATTGAACGACTTGGAAACTTTTGAAGGGGCAACTGAGGCGGTGGCTTCGAGAAATTCCAGGCCTGCTGTAAAGATCTTCCATTTGTCACTTCAGGTTTATTGTGATTCAAATAAGAGTCAAATCCTAGCTAGGTTGAAAGAGTCATCAGTCCCTGGTGCTTTGTATATTTAGGTCTTGTTAACACCTTTTCAAAGATTACCAGGTATGTGCAAAGATAATAATGTGTGAATGTACTTACAAATATTTATGTCTATGGCAGGTCATTTGAAGTATATTATGGGGTAATGTGATAACAGCTAAGAGATATAGACCCCCAACTGGCTAATGTTTTCTTTCTCATATGACAAGATAGATTATTTTAAATTAGGTAAATAGGCCAGAGTGTTGGCTATCGGTTTTTTTCAATTTTTTAGGGGGATAACAAATATTTGTAGGATGTTGGTTGCAACCACCTTTATCCTCTTAAAGGCAGTGGACACCTTTGGTAATTGTCAAAGACTAGCTTTCACAGTTGGTGTATCTCAACATCTGCATAAAATAACAAACCTGTGAAAATTTGAGCTCAATCGGTCATCGAACTTGCTAGATAATAATGAAAGAAAAAAACACCCTTGTCCCACGAAGTTTTGTGCGTTTAGATGGTTGGTTTCGAGACCTCAAGTTCTAAATCTGAGGTCTCGAAATCAAATTCGTGGATAAATACTTCTTTCTCAAAAACTATGTCACTTCAGAGGGAGCCGTTTCTCACAATGTTTGATACTATCATCCTCTCCCAATTACTCTTCACCAAGAAAAGTTTTATGCTAATAATTATTTTGAGTAATTACCAATAGTGTCCACTGCCTTTAAACTATTAAAGGAACACGTTGCCTTGGATCGGACGAGTTGGTCTATTAAAAGCGTTTGAAACCGTTTGTTATGAAATGCATATGGTTAGAAAGATGTTTTTAAAGTAGAATATAATGATCCACACAAGTATCACTCGAAACTGCACGGTTTTCTTTTTACGTCGCGAACTATCACGGTCGGCCATTTATGGGAGTCCAAATTTTTACTCCCATAAATGGCCGATCGTGTTCGTCGACAGGGTAAAAAGAAAACCATGCAATTTCGAGGCATATTTGTGTAGATCATTGTATTCTACTTTTACAATATCTTTCTAACCATATACATTTTCCAACAAACGGTTTTTCTAAGACCAACTTGACCGATCCAAGGCAACCTGTTCCTTTAATACCTTGTACTCAATCTTGATTTTCCTTTGTGCACACTGGATGGTAATATTGAGTAACTAATGATGATTTTCAGGTAGCAACTGATACATTTTTTGTAGCATTTTTCACTGCTATACAAGGCCAACCATACTCTCGTCCTTATTGTGAACAAAAACAGTAGTCCCAGGAATGTACTGAGTAGGCCTATATCAGGCGCGGATCCAGGGGAGGGGTGGGGGCCCAGGGGCTGTATGGCTGGCCTCTGGACCCCACCCCTGGAATTTCTTTTACCAAAAAAATAAGTATTAGGACTACAAAGTTGTGCCCCCCCCGGTTAAAAAAATCGTGGATCCGCGCCTGTATATAGACTACAGTGCTAACACACATTGGCGTTTATGGGTAAAACCAAAAAGAATAGAAATAATATTAATCACATTGAATGTTTAAGTTAAGCCTTCGAAGTAAAAAGTTTGGATTTTCAAACAAATTGTTTCCTATATATGTTTAATCAAGCTCACAATTGCATTCACAAAAATTTTTTTGCTTTGATGTATATTTGGATGAAATCACTCATCATTGGCAGGAACCAAGCATGGACCACTCAAACCACAAGTATGACCATTTGCCCACAGCTTGGCTGTAATTGGAGAAAATTGGCCATTAAACTCTTCCATCAAGTCAGGGGGGATGAATATTTACAACCCACGATGGATCAATAAAGCTCATAAATTGTTAACAGTTGAATGTTGTTTGCACCTTTCTTATGTCAACCTCAACTGTTTCAAGATGGACCATCTAACCCTTGGCATCATTCTCCTCATACATAGTCCAGCCTGCATTTATTACTTGCTTCTATCATTTGTCAGTAACAAAGTAGTCTTCCTTGAATATCATATGATCCTCATATTACAAATCAATCTTCTTATTGCAATGTTTGCCTAGAAGATTGTCAAGTCAGCCTGTGGCAGAGAATCTGTTGTCCATTGATTGAGGTACAAATGTGTTCATGTATCTTCTATGCAAATTGACGTCCTACTTTAATTGTGTGTTTTGGACCAAAATCAAACGTTTGAGATGAGGGAATTGATTCAGCAATTTAAGTGCAAGGATGGTTAAAGAGAATTAGGGACAGTAGAGTTAAGTACTTTTAAGTTCTTGGGTACATATTTCAAGGGCATGGAGACAGGTGTTTTGTTGATATATAAGACATATCCAACTCGCAACTTTAGGATCAGGTAAAATAGCTGATTCAATCATTTTGTTTTCAAGGTGTGTTTGCAACAAGATGTCATGATGATGGAAGCCATTCTCAAACCATTGTCAAGACAATTAAGAGAACAAACAATGATTTGAAACAATAACAAGCCTAGAGGTTGCTGTAACTCAACAACAGTGTGGGCTCAGATCTTCTATGGGGTATTTTTTAGGACCAATGTCTGGAGAATAGGACCCTGGTGGGACCCTGGTGGGACCCAGGGTGGAAGTTGTCTGGTTTTAGAAGCCATGGGGTTCGTGTATTAAATGTTCACCTTGATGACCAGGCCACAACAGCCTTGTCTGCTATATCATTGTAGAGTGATTTGTGTACCTTTCAGGAACAATCAGGTTTTATTAAGCTTTGGTGTGTTGGCAGATTGAATATACTGTTCCCAAGGATACCTGTAGTAGTCCTCATTGAGGACACAAGAACCCAGAAATCTTGTTGTCTTGAAGATGTAATCTCTGTGGGGTACATGTAATCTTAGCAACACAGCCCAAGGATTTAATCACTATCGCACTTGATGTAATCTTCCAGTCTGAATGGTCAGATTAAATGAATTTATTATTACCTTTGTGGCTGGGGGGGGGGGGGGGGGGGGTTGGAGATGGTGTTTGTCCATGGTGATTTTTCCATTGTCCCTTCTCTAGGGTCATAGGGAGATGCTGTTGTAATCTCCCGTACACCATTGAGGAATAAGGTGTTCGGATTTCTCCATGTGAACACTTATTGCAGCCTTGATCATAATATAAGGGGGGGGGTCTGGATAGACTGTTATACTTATGTTCCTGTAGTGTGTTCACACACACACACATGTTACTTGTAGGCTGTCAATTACCCACTGTTTTCTGTTTTTCTGTTTTCTGAATGAAAATTAGCCTTGAAAGAGACTAGTTCACTTTAAAATAGGATCAGACATAAAGAGTGTTTCTGCAGACAAAGACTCTCTACACACTGTGCAAAAATGATGACCCGCATTTTCAAACTTTGTAGTAATAAAAGCCTCATCATACACAAAATTAATTACCAGGAGGTTTGGTACAATATCCAAGTCTTCTGTATGGTTTAGGGATATTTCCTGTGTGGTTATTTTGAATCCTATTTATGCTTAGAGCAAGTGCTATTGTAACTAGGATAATAACTTTAAGGATGTAAGCTAAACCAAAGGTTTGCTAATTGTGAAGATTCTTGGATGCCCAAAACTCTTTCTATTTTAGTGATAAACAAACCTGTCACATTGTTTATACCAAAACGAAGGCATTGTACCTGACGAATCCTTTTCTATTCCGAATTTTATTAAAGAACATTTATTTAAAAAAAACAAAAGAGCTGACCCAAGTCATACAAAAACAGAAAATAAAGGCATCTGTGTATTTTCATCATGATTTAGATTGCCTCAAAAAAAAGAGAGGAAGGAATTACATTGTAAAGAAAATATTTCATACTCATTAGTAAATGACTGCATTATTCACTTCAGGGTACATGTACGTGTGTAAATTTATGTCTCGTAGGCATACAACAGATAAATAAGTAAATCAGTAGGCAGTGAGTAATGTAAAGTTTACGTCTAGGAATGCAGCTCACCACAGAAATCCTCCGCTGTCATCAAGCAGTCTGGCTGGGGATATCAGCACAAGTCCAACAACTTTTAACCAAATTAATGTCACGTAGCACAGCTGCGGGTAGTGATTCACTCACTGCATAAACATTACATACTTGTTTTTTTGGCAGAGCAAGTGAATGAAATCGGTATTTATCGAGAGAGAAGTGGAGGAGAGTGTTTTTTCTTCATCTCGGACAGCCATACATGGAAAAGTTTACATTGAGAGAGTGTTTTTTTCATCTCGGACAGCCATATATGGAAAAGTTTACATTGAAAAATGTTCTACTCATGTCTAGCATCAAAACATGACTGTGTTTGTTTTCATCTTGATGGAAACCGTTGTTTATAATTTGTACGGTGATTGACTCTTTTTTTAGAAAACATCAATTTTTTGGTTTGTCCTTTTTTTTCTCCAGATGTTCTCTTTGAAACATTTAGGAATAGTTTGTTATTCCATAAGTCACAGTAGTCATCAATTCAGATGGCATGGCGGAGCAAATGGACACATGCGCATACATGTTATCGCTGGCAATAAATCATAATTGACATTATTAGCGCATAGGATGCCTCTTCTGTCAGTTCCCAAATGGCTTTAAGACTGTCTGTGGTAATAATTTAGAGCTCCATTTTGATGTTGTTTACTACAGCATTGTACAGGTACATCCTGTGAACTGGCAGTTGATGAATGTTGGCAGTCGACAAAATGTAAATTGTAATAATTGGGAATTATTTTGAGACGTCCCTACAATCTTGATATTTCACATAATTGTTTTATCATGATTCCTGTAGAAACTGTTGAATTGGTTCTGTTGTATGTAGTTCCAACCAGAAATTGTTTAAAGGGGCTATCATCATGATCAAATGTAGATGGAATTAAAAACTCTGTCCAAGTTACTGCACATGCAGGCATGCCCTCCCTTCATATCATCTATGGAGGGCGCTCACACACAGTAACTAGGTGAGAGTTCATAATTTTGTGATAGTGCCCCTTTAAGCCATATTCCATTTACTTGTAAAATAGGGATGCTTTTCAACACTGAGCTAGTCAGTCGGATCAGTTGGAGTGAATTCTGACTGGTAGGCATGTGATTTTTCTGGCATTTGGCCAGCATACCACTACTAAGGGAAAACACTGATACGTTAGCTCTGCATCCATCTGTTCCTCTTACTGTCAGTCAGGCGCCTGCATCACTGGATGCACTTGAACAGCTTCTATCCTCCTCTCATCATCAACGATCCCGATGTATCTCAATCGTCTTATCTTCCTACCCAGCCCTGCATCCACCCTACCACAGTGTAACCCTCCTGTAGCCCCCCTTCCCCTCACACCTAACAACCAATTTCCCCAATATGGGAGAACACTGATGATAGTACATTTAAATGTTACCATCTCCATCTATCTGGTCCTCTTACTGTCAATCACAACCAGTCAAGCGACAGTTCCTACCCACCTCTCATCACCAACAATCCCATATACAATGTATCCCAATCGTCTTATCTTCCTACCCAGCCCTGCATCCACCCTACTGCAGTGTAACCCTTCTGTAACCCCCCATTCCCCTCACACCTAACAACCAATTTCCCTCAATTAGTTCCCTTCCGCCTTACATCGTGATGCTTCCTCTATCATCCCATCATCTGTCATGTATTATTATCACCCTCACTCTGTTGGTTTTTCCCTAACATCTTCTGGGATGTGTCTTCCTTCTCTTGTCCTTCAAATCTTTTAAGTTTGATCTCAAGGCGACTCAACTTTATCCACTAATTTTTCTGAATAAGATGCATTCAGTGATACTCTTTAGCTCTCCAGCCCTATCATGATGCAGAGTGGTACTTTGTTCTGTAAAGGGCAAGACCTGGAATTTCATCTTTGAGAGGGCAAGGCCATTTTCATTTTGCAAAGGGCACTTCCATTGGTAAATCTTAAAGTCAATGGGAAACTTTTGAAGGGGCACCAAGACCAGGGTCCATGGAAGCCAAGGCCTCTGTCTGTGACCAACAAGTAATTCCAGGCCTGGTTTTCCCTAAGGGCACCTCTATTAGAGAATTGTGGACCAAGGCAATGACCAGGACCAGGGGCACTCTGTTACCTTCTAGAAGGTATGTAGGTGTCTTTAAAGAATGTTCAGCACAAAATCTAGATATGATGATAGATCTTCTATCAAATCATAATTTTGTCAGTGCTTCAGTTGTGTTGAAAGTAAAGACAAAAATAAATCCATAAACAAATAACAATACCAGTGAAAGGGAATTATTCCTAGATATATCGTACAAGTTGTAAGATTTAACTTTTCATTTTGTAAACACTTGTTTATACCACACAGTGTTTTCACTGGATATCAGCTTGCAGGAGACTAAGTTTGTTCAATGAAAAAGCAAAAAAAAACCGGCATAAATGAAAACATAAAAGCAACTCATTTTCAGAAACAGTTTTCCTGTTATCGGTGTACACCCTCACCCTCCCACACTCTTTTCCGAAAAACTCCTCCACCTTGATACTGAACTAAATCGTTAAGTCCGGAAATAAATCAAACGGGCCGTCATAAAAACAATCAGTGTATGAAGAGTATAAACAAACCCATATCCACTGTTGGCAGAGCCCAATATTGTGGACACACTGGGCTGCTTTTCCTCAATCATACTCATTGTTTATTTGCATGGGTTTTGTGATCCATCACCATTGAAATTGTGTTATGACTGGCGTGGGTTGTGCTCTACTTGTCGAACAGTTGATCTTTGCGTTTGTAGGGATTATTTAAATACCCTGTGTCAGAGGTCGTTTGTCCATTCTAGAGTTAGGTTGGAGTAGTACCCTACATCCACTTGCCCTGATAACCTTAGTTAGGTACTGGTGAACAGATTATTATAGCGGCCATTTTGAAATGTGCTATCAAAGCCTTTTCTGAGAATCAGCATGGCCAAATAAATATAGCTACTCCTCCAAGAAAACAAACATCATCCACACAACCTGGCAAATCAACAAAGCCTCGGGGTACAGGCAACCATTTGCCAAAGTGGACTACTACTCCCTGTTCCCTAGAGCTGTTCAGATTTCAAACAGGCTACCAGTGGATGCAGTCACTGCAACCAGTCTGAAGGGATTCCAGAGAGAAGCACTGCCAACTATAAGAGGGATGGTGCTTCCAATCTCTCTCAGGATAAATTGAAAATACCACCTTCTGATGAGCACCCTTACTACACAAAAATAGAGCCATCAAAGTCACAGTTTTTTTCCTCTCGAATGCAAGTGAGAACATCCTCCTTTTCATGCTCTTTTTTTGGAAGTCATGTGATAATTTTCACAGAGACAAGATTGTGTGTGGATGTCTTGGTAAAATCAAAAGTGGGTGTGGTGGATAAATCAAGGATTTTTTCCCCCCATTTCCTCAACAACCTACCTACCTCCCTCCCAATAAAAAGTGGCATCACAGTTTGACCTACAAGAACGAAAAGTTTGGTGTTGCATTTCACTTTCATCGGTCATTGAACTCATGATCTTGGACACTTCAACAGTTTTTTTCCTTATAACCTTTGAAAGGAAATAAAAATATCCAGGCAGCTGCCAAGCTGCCACAATCAAAACAATCGCACTATTTTTGGAGTCACTGGGTGTTTTTCCCTTGGAGGCAAGTTGTCAGATTGGGAATAGTTCTCCATTGTACTGGAGAAGTGTTTGTTTGTCTGCATTTAAAAATGTTACATGCTACTGGTGTTTTTATAGGGGAAATATTGCCTGGTTTGTTATTAAAACGCTTTCTTGGTAAGAAGTTGGTATGGATATGAATGGGAAGTGTTTCGATAAGAATTGATTTCGTCTTTCAGAAACATTAATTTTGTTTCTTAGAACTTGTATATTGAGACGTGATAGAATGAATGGTACAAATTGTTAGTTAAACAAAACGCGTGTACCTTATCCACTCTTTTAATTAAAAACAAATATAACAAATAAAATAGAAAGATTTTTGTTTTTTAAATGCAAATTTTGCGTGCAAGTTTAGAATAGACTTTGTGAGTCTTGTGCGTATTCAAGTTGGCCTCAACCATATTGAGTATTCTGTATGCACGACACTTTTTTTCAAATACCATAGCTTAATGTAGTTTATGGCTTTATGTAGTTTTTTTTCAAAAATGCAATGTTTTGTTTTATCCCTCAAACATTCTGTTTCTAAAGCTCCCATGTTCATACATTTTGGTGACACAAGAACAGTATGCAAAGGACCAATGAAAATATAGGAACGTAATAAAGGAGCAAGTGATACTGAGTTTACATTATTGAATTCACTTTCAGAAATGTAAATCTGCTCAAATTAATTTTAACAAGTATAACTTACGATTGTAATGTTTAGGAATTCGTATGATGCTCTATTCATACATGTAGGTTGATGTGATATTTCTATCATATAAAATTGGGGAAATTGCAAATGACAGAAACTTGCTCGAAGGGAGTGGGAAGAACTGACTTCCCAAGTGGATAAGGGATGTTGGCAGCGTCAGTTGAAATTGATACCACTCCCATCTACACAGTGTTCTGTGTTGTCTTGTTGCTCCAAGCTGTGCCACTACCAAACTAGACTCCCTGCTGCTCCTAAAGTAATGCTGCATTTTTATGCTGAAGATGTAGCTTCACCTGAGGGTTTCTCGATTGGAGACCGTTGGTACCTGATTGGGAGGTGAGGGATCGATGCCACTCAGTGGTGACACTCTGTGAGCCACTCCACAAGAAGGTGTCATTGTCACACAAGGGTTTCTCGATTGGGGACCATTGGTATCCTCATTTAGAGGTGAGGGATCAAGTCATGGTGTCACTCAGTGGTGACACTCTGTGAGCCACTCTACTACTAGAAGGTGTCATTGTCACCAAAGGGTCCTTATTGGGGACAATTGGTATCCTCATTGGGAGGTGAGGGATCAAGTCATGAAAAATATTAAATTCTTATCCCTTTTTTGTTGGAAGGATGCAGTGATAATATCCATGAGGTGCTCAAGTTGCTGTGAGGGATTTGTATTCCCCCACCCCCAGAAAAAAAACCTTGTTGTGTATGTTTTGATAACTTTTAGCACTTTACTTGCATTTGTCCAAAGAATTATTTCCACGTGGCTCCTTTAATAATATCCAAGAAGCCCTTGAGGTGGAACTGCATCCAACTGCTATGTGAACCAACGCAGTAAAGCAAGGAAACCAACCAGCCATGTGCTCTCCAGCTGTATTTATTTCATCAGTGGATGGGCATATCATGTCGCAGTTAAACGGCATGACCGCTGATGCCTACAGAAACAATCATAGACCAACGCAGTGGAGTATAGTGCTTCTGGGAGCAATATAAACCTGGGGAAACTGGGTTATTATATCCATGGTCATGTCAGTGTGAACAAACATGAGGGGGTGGGGGGGGGGGTATGTGTAACTGCTTATAACTCAGTGTGTTAATTATTAGACGTATAGCTAACATGGGGGTCGTTGTGATACTCTATCAACTTTTAGTTAAGAGCTGGTAGACATTTCTGAAGCTAGCTGGAGCAAAATATTTTTGATGAAAACTTGATATTCAACTTGTGATGTCCATGCTGTTATGTTCATTCTTATGATGCGATTGGCTGTCAGCTTCAGAATTGACAAAAGCGATTTATCATCATTGGTGTTTTTGTTACATCCGCAAAGAAGTCATTTAAATGCAAAATTAATCACATAAAAAAATAGCCTCCAGTTATCTTAATACATGGAGATAAGTAACGTAGCTCTGAATTTAGACATCTGACCATCCATTTCAAAAAAAGGTCCAACTGTTACTACAGATCTTTTCCTAATCTCCAGCAGCTCCTTGCTATCTATCATCCCATGGGATCAACAAAACTCACATTTAAGTACTCACCATTTAACTGGTGTCAATAATCAAATGAGTTATTACAAGACAACTGCGCAAGACTTTTCTCTGGCTTTTGAGGTTTACTGAAACCTGCTGCAATGCGTCACACAACAAACAGTTTCACACCGTTTTCATTTTGCGCTGTCTTTCTGTAAGTAATTTATAGCAAGTGTCCTATAAAGGAGCATTTAAGTGTCTCCGGTTTACCATCAATTTCAAAAGCTTTTAGTAACTCCCAAGTTTCAAAAATAATGTCAGTTAAGAATTGCTTGATTTTATTAGGCGAATGGGAAGGGGGGGGGGGTCCATTATTATTGAAACTTGTATGGGATAAACAGATATCTTTACCAATTAAAAAGTGATTCAATGAAGACAGGAAAAAACAAACAAACAATCAATCAATCAATCAATCAATATTAGGAAATTTATATAGCGCCAAAAAAATAAACCAAAATTAATTACAGTACACTAGTTGGAAAAGATAACATTTGAGATAACACCTTACCTAATACATTGCTTCACAATAATAGTAATAATATCAAAGTCTTATATAGCGCACGTATCTACCAAACAAGGTACTCAAGGCGCTGAGTATATATACAAACTTTCAGAAAGATAGGTTATTATTGCAGTGCTGAAAACTGATAAACAATAATGGAAATTCATTTATTAGAAGACTTCCTGGTGGGAAATACCCTGACCCACCCTTTATAAACTGAATGAATGGCCTTGGCCAATCCATTGTTCATTGTCTGTATAAAGAACCAGTAACTTGTCAAAATGTGTGTTGTAACAAATCACCGCCTTGTCAGTTCTTTACTTATTCTAACTGAACACAACAACTCATTATTCAAATCTCGAAGGTGGTGTGGTTTAGGTTTCCAAAAGTGTTTATATTGAAGAAATTCCCTGTTCAATTAAGTGAAACCTTGATGTGGTTTAGAGTGAAATGACTCATTCTGTTGTTTGTGTTGTATCACATGTATCATGGTAGTTGTTGTTGTTTATAGTGGCATTGGTTTTTCATTCCAGGTTTTCAATTTCGTACCAAAGATCAACACAGTGTTATTGTTTAAATTGTAGCAGAATTCAGAAAATGTATCCAAGCCATTTTGATTTAATTTTGAGTGGAATTTGATAGTGATATGGTTGCAGATGAGAACAAATAAAACAGATATTCCATCCACTTTAAACAAAACTATAACCAAAGTTACTCAAATACTTTGCTGTTGTCTTGTTGCTGTTGATATTTGTGGGGGTTTTCCAGCAAACTATTTGTAAATAATGTACTTTGGAGAGGCCAAACCTACATATACCTTATGGGGTCAATGAGCCTATAGTATTACCATCTAACTCACATGTACATGTACATATCAAACACTATAAATATTTAAAGCCAATTGTGTGCATTGAGCATTGCTAGCCTAATTGTCCAAGTTTTGTAAAGTAAACTGACCTTGTCAGTATACCTTGCAAGATGTGTGACATGTGGGAATTGAGTAGCGCCCTCTATAGTTTGTCATGGGGCACAATCAGTTAATAACAAAATGATTTCTCTGTGCAATTTGGTACAGGTTTGATTTTACTACAACACTCGGGTCAGTCTAAAAAATGTTTATCATAAAACCGACCTTTATAAAAACTTAAAAAGCACACCTTGAAACAAAACCGATTTAGTATTTATTGGAATGCTTGCTTACTTATTAGTGGTTATTATTAATGTGAAAAATTTTAACATAAAACAAATATTCATAAAAGCATACCTGAAACAAAAACAGATTTTGGAGACTTACTTGTTTACAGAAGTTGGAATTTAGGGCTTGTATGAGGAGGTAAACAATATTTATAAAAAACATTCAAGGTTAGAAATCCCACAATGGTGAGTCTGGTATCCAAAGATTTTGTCTACAAAAATTCTTTTGTTTAAAATATTTTTATATTCTGTCATGTTTGGTAAACTTTAATAATGTAATAAACATTCTTAAAAAATGAAGGTATTTTTGGTATTGAAAAGAGACAAGTAAAGATGTAATATTTAGTTTTTGCAATACACAGAAATTGTTGCTCGAAAAATATAACTTTATTTTCACAGCAGACTCAACAATGTAATTATTTTGCTTTTCAACAAAGCTTCAACACTGTTTTGAAGAATAATACAGCTTGGCTGGATTTCACAAAGCACTAAGATTCATCTTCAGATGAGCTGTCAATATCACCATCTTGATTTGTATCACCCTTTGCTATGCCATTACAATTAAAACACAGTTAAGATCAATCATTGTTCTTTGTGATGAACTAAGCCACCTGGTTCCTGTAACCATTATTATTATTATATTTGAAACCAAACAAAATGTCCTAAAATCATCAAAGAGGATACGCTTTTGATACTGTTTGAAAATATTTTCTTTCAAACTTTCCTTGCTAATGGTAGGAAGTAATTCTGAATCTTACTCCTTGCTGCACCTCTTAGCTGCACCTCCTAGCTGCACCCTATTGCGTTTGTGAAATTAGCCCCCTGGTTCCCGTAACCATGTTATTGTATTAGAAACCGAACAAAATGTTCTATAACTGTCAAAAGTGGCTCAGCTTTTGATACTAATCGAAAAAGAAGAAAAACAATTCAAACTTTTCTTGCCGAGGGTAGGACCTTGCAACATAAAGCAATTCTGGATCTTACTCCTTGCTGCACCTCCTAGCTCCTAGCTGCACCCTAATGCCTCTGTAAACTTAACACCCTGGTTCATGTAACCAATATATTATATTAGAAACCAAACAAAATATTTTTAAATTGTCAAAGAGGATCAGCTTTTGATACTGTTTAAAAAAAAAATCTATCAAACCTTGCAACCATAAAGCCATTATGAATCTTACTCCTTGCTGCAACTTATTCCTTGCTGCACCTCCAAACTGCACCCTATTGCCATTGTGGTTTAGTCTAGACATCCAAACCTCATGTTTATGTATATAGTTCTGCAACCTGAGACCCAATCTAACCCCACATTAATAAGAAACCTTTGTGCGTGTGTAATCAAGGCATCCAAATTGGTTACTCTCAGAATATCCAATATTGCTAGGAAATCCAAACAACAGGATTGGCTAACAAAGGTGATCTTTTCAAGATCGCTCATCCATTGTATTTTTCTTGTAATGCTATAATACTTTGTGCAGATGGTATTATATCACGCTAGGCTGGTCTCTGAAGTTGTGTATTTTGTTATGGCTGTTGGGTAAAGTTGTTTTTATTGTAAAGGTTGTGTACCAACCACTGCTAAAAATCTTTTACAAAACCAGGGTAGGTTGAAAAAACAAGTTTACAGCCAAAATAAAATTCACTAAAAGTGTTTTTGAATTTGTCAACAACAAGGTGAGGTCAGTATTTTTTTGCTGGTAAAATGGACTTGTTTTTCCATAAAGTAGGAATTAGTTCCTGTTGTGACTATACAAAATATATATTTGATGGCTGTTTCAGCCCACCTGTTGTTTTTGGGAAGCATTTTGAAGCAGTTTGGCTCTCAGAGGGAAAACAACATTTGACAGTGGCTGAGATTGTAGACCAGGAAGTGCACAGAGGCCATGGACTTTGTTGCCCCGTGGTCTTGGTCTCGGTCTTGGCCTTGGTGCCCCTTCAGAAGTTTTCCATATAGACTTTTAGATATTCCAATGAAAGTGCCCTTTGCAAAATGAAAATTGCCTTTTCGTCCTCTCAAAGATGAAATTTCAGGCCTGAGACGGAAAATAAATGTTTTCTTGATACGTCTTGTACTGTTTGTAGCAGGCTTTTAATTAATGTTGGAAGGATTCAACATTTGCAAGTTTCACTGTAATAAGTGATCATTTGTGAATCCCTTTGCTGTTATTTGGATTTTAAGTCTTAGTGGTTCCAGTGGTTCTGATGTCTTGGTATTATTTCTTTGTCACCAAGCATGAGCACAGGTGAATACTGACATAACACCATTGACCAATCAGCCACCTTCACACTTTCAAAAAAATACAAAATAGTGCCCCCAATTATCCATCCATGCATTTAGGTGCCTCACAATAACTAAATCCTGTTGACTTGATTGTGGTGGAGCTCATAAAGTGCAGCACGCTTGAACTTGAACAACTGATGCATTTTGTTTTCATAAACTTTTTAGGCTGTTAGAAGTGTGAACTTTAGGGGCAGACGGGGTTAGTATAAGTACAACAAAAACATTGACACAGCTAGTGTCAATACTATCGGTAAAGACCATGGAGAGAACATTTTGGAAAACACAATTTACAATAGTCACAAACTCAACGGAGACCTATGGGAGTTTGCATATTTTTATCAGTTGTCTACTTCATGTACCTGTTAAAGGATATGAGATTTAGTCAATTCAACAGAGATGTGAATTTTCATCTACTGATCTGATATTGAAAAAAAAAAAAAAAAATTGTATAAAAGTTGTGGTAGATGTTTTAACATTGTATTTAAATTGCCTTTACAAAACATTGGTAACCGCAAAAAAGAAACCACAAACTTTACTAATATTACTGTTACATCTAATAGTCTCATATTCAAGTCAGGGAAAAAATCCAACAGTTTTCTAATTTAATCAACCAACAAATCAACATTTTCATTGACAGGGAAAAAGCACAAGAAAACTCAAGATTTTGGCAGGAAACTTACAGTCATAAATCACTCAAATTTAGGTCTTTTGAGTAAACACGTGCACCAAAATCTGCAGTTCTATTTCAAACACGGATGCATAAATCTCTCATTTTTTCTGCGATACTTTTTTTCACTGCTGTCACATGATAATAAAGGTCTCATCACCTGTGCACCTTGTGGCTTTTGCTATCACACCCTGGGGATGTATGGGGGCAGTTTTTTCAGCCCCAGGTCCCCCTGAAAACACAACAGAGATCCTTCTAACTTGGAGATTTAGGAGCAAGTGTTTTATCCAACCTTTGACATGCCATCACAACTCCAGAGTTTGTTTTCAGGACAAAAACAAACCCAACAAAGTTGTTCTTACTTTTAGGAGTAGAAGTTGATTGAAATTGCGCTGTGTACATTACAAAGTTTACACCAAAGCAACAAGGCCAAATTAACATATTCTTAAGAACATTATAAACTGTTACATCAGAGACGCTATTGAAACCACCTAAACATACAACATTTATCTTGTGTTCCAAGATATTGATTGAGGTAATTTTCTTTCACACTATTGTTTTTTTTTTTTTTTTTTTTAGTCTCCTGATTTGAATGACCTTTTTCTTCCAACCCAGCTGTTGGACTTTAATACCCTTTAAAGATCAAGAACCTCCCGGTGTTGCTACCAAACTTATATGGTCATTATCATACATTTATAAAGTATTTCATTCAATTTTACCCAGACAAGCACAAGACGGGACCTATCGTTGGGGCCTAACTTTCTACCGTCATATCGTTCACCCCTACTGGGGTTTCTTGACCCGCTTGGACCCAGGGGATGGGCCTTAATATGCCCTCGTCTGAGGGGGACAATGCAACTGCCTTGACCCTGTGACACTGAACTACAAGTTGGAACCTTGAAGTTGGAAGAAATACCGCTAAGCTAAAAAACATTCCCAGTAACTAAGATTCACTGCAATGTGATTTTTTGACATTTGTGTAAATTTTGTGTGCACAAATTGCACATTTACCGGTAGTATACACAAGCACATTTCATACACCTGAACTTGAATTAACATGCATAGATTTGTAGTGCCATGGCCTTGTCAGTAACTAGTCAGAAAGTGTATTCAGGTTTGCGTTCAGATGATTTTGTGACTAATTTCCCTGTTGTATCAATACAAAAAACCAGGAGACTTTTGTACAAGTGTACTGTCTTAACAATGATGTTTAGTATCTTAGATGAGTTTGTTATCATTGGTGTTATACCACTCTAGGGACTAGTCTTATTTCCTGTGCAAGCCTAGCTTGTGGGCTTAGCTGATCTTTTGGAAGATGGGACAAGCAGAGAGTGGAGCAATTATTTGCTTTTGTTCAACAAGCTAAGTTTCTTACACAGGTGAAGGTTTTGATGATAAAGTACTTGCTTTATGCATTGCTGAAACAATCAACCTTTCTAGTCAAGTAGCCCTTGGTGTTTTAGTGCAGCAACAAGTTAATCAATGCCAACAATTCATTAATCAGCCCAATTATGTAAACACCACAGCAACTTGCAAATATGATGAGAGAAAAAAAAGAAAAAAAAAAATGAATATTCTTTATCCCTGATGCAAATTTAACATCTATTGAGAAATTTCTGATCGAATTTCATTAAATTTTTGTATCATAATTTACAAGCATTTGTTTTGGACACAAAATTAATATTGTTTTATGCACTGTGTTTCCAAACTTGTCATCACCGACCCTTGTGAGTTTTTAAATGAATTTCTTTCTGAACTAAGTGATTTTTCTTTAAGTAGGGAATACGGTCAAGCATGAATCCTAAACTGAGGTTTGCGATAACACTATGAAATTAATCTCAAATTAATGAGTCGTGGTTCATTTATAGAACAACCGCAATGCATCACAGAGAGACATTTTCCATAGTGTGACCGCAAACCTCAGTTCATTATCTCCTCAAAAACTAATGTCTCATATTCCTCGTGGGATTTTGAGGCGCGTGGTAAGATTTTTAAGAAGAAGTAAAGACAATGGAGCTGGATGTTCCAGAAACCAATATCTTAAGCCAGCAGTCTAGTCTCGCTCTTATTGAAATTATTAGACACTAAATCATCTGCCATAAATTCAAGACATGAGAAGCTCATTTCGTTGCGTCTGACATTAAGTATCATCATTACCTACAGTATCAAACATGTCTAGTACTAGTATGTGTGAACTCAGCACCAACGGCAGGCAGACACTCAACGCTACCACTAGTCCTGTGTTATCCAAAAGGTTCAGCTGCCGGCCAATTGGATGTTAAAGGGTTTTGATAGAACAAGTTTTTGGCTATGACATGAGTTCTTACTCACTGTGAATGAAGATGTATGTAATATAATTTACCTGTTCAAGTTTCAGCTCATTATTCGTCACGTTTTTGAGAAGAAAAAAAAAAAAACATGTGAAAATCACAGAGCAATAGTTTCAGGAGAGTCATGTAAATATGTTTGCAGGAGAGTCATGCTGAGATAATTTTAGAGGCAATTTTGTGTGTGTGACATTGTTTTACTAATTTTTCAAAAACTACAGCACCTCAGCAAGTGATATTTTAAGGGAAACTTTCTACCATCATTATCTTCATACTGTGTAAGTTTAATGTAAATCTGTGGACATTGTGTTTTGTGTCCTACAAAAAGTAGCCAAACCCTTTAAAACTGAACCCTTCCATTTGTCAAGAGGCATTAGACTTGATACTGAGTACGAGCTTTTCATTTTTTTTTCTTTCTAGGACAGCTTGGTTTCGAATGATGAACATGTGAATCCACAGACAGAAAAGAATATTAGCCTGGGCAGATGGGAGGGTGTTCCTTTCAGATGGAGGATAAGGTCACTGGGAAAGGGGGGGGGGTGTATGGTGGATGGAAGGGGGTGGGGACACTCTCCCCTCAGTCTGTGTTTCATCTTGTATGACTAAACGTGGTGGTCATCAGGTGGGAATGTTTTATTATTACCAATTCTTATTCAAACTGTTCAAAAAGACTTTGCAAATATTTTTTTCTTCTGATTACTGGACAAATTAAGTTGACATCTTTTATTTGAAAAGCTTGGTGATGTTTTCGTGCACATTTTCGAGCAGATGTTGTCCAATGATCTGCCTCCGTTTGCCTCAGTGAGGGTGCTGTTTGAGAGTGTAATGTCATAAGCAAGGGGTCTTTTGAAAAATACTTGTACTGTAGCATAAGGCAAGGTGCTCACTGCAACCTAGACGCACTTGTCTTTTTTTTGGTGATAGTTGTGCTGGTGCTGCTGTTTTTATTTAATACCATTTGGAATGCCGCAAGCCCCTTGACTGAATGCTACTCAAACTGAAAGTGGTTCACTCCATGAAAATGTCTCACGACACGTTCTGAAAAATGTAGTCTTGGTGCAAGACGTTGCTATTCACACTATCACTCAACTATCGCGATCCCCCGCTCGCTCCTTCCTCGCCACGCAGGTGTCATTACTAGCGTCTTGCAACAAGACTATATTATACGTAGTGAAAACGAGTTCGGTGTGACAGGGTAGCCTATTAGGGGTTGTGTCATGATTTGAAATCATCATGAGATTTTGTTACACCTGGATCCCGTACAGGTTTTCCAGGTGTCCTGAAACCTTAGTCCAGTAATGATGAGGGAGACAGGTGCTGGCAGGTAATCTACGCCACCTGGGGTTTTCACTGGAGAGACTTACATCAAGTCTAGCTTGAAGTCAGGTTGGGCTGAGGCCAAGAAACAGCGTTCTGGTACACAGAGAGGGTGTCCTGGTAGTTTGTTGTGATTGCGTGCTCCTTTTGGGCTGGACTTTGTTGGTCTTTCCGCTGAACTGCATCCTAGAGAAGCATTTCTGAAGAAGAAGAGTTCAGCGAAATCTGGTGTCGTAACAACTGGAGCAGTGCAGCTGGCTGCGGGTGTTTTCATATGGTATTTCATTTCTGGCATTTTTTGTTGGTGTGTGATCCTAATTGATTTTACATGCATGCCTATTTGTACTGTCAAATGTATGTTGGTAGTTTCTATTAGCTTGTAAACATCGTGTACAAACTCTAAGTCAGAGTTCATGTAGAGTTTGAAACTTAAATGAGGTCACCTCATTGCCCTAAATGTTTTATTAGGACCAGCCTCGTTTGGTGTAGGATGATGCATCACTCAGTTTGTGTCTGAAACAATAGGCGCATGACGTCATTTGAGAACGTCATTTGAGTTTGCCCTTGGCTATAGAGGTCAAGTGAAGATTTCTCATTGCCTATCATGTGTACTGCAGATACACCCCTTTTCACACACCATATCTCTTTAATCCCAGTAGAATACAGCCCTGGGGAGTTAGGTACTAATACTATTAGCAGTAGACTACGTGCAATTTGTTAGGTGACCAAATCTAAGCTCATGATGTGCAGTCTGTGACTCTTCTTTGAAAACCACGTCTCGACCAACTTTGTATGTAGGTCACCGTTGGACGATATTTTTGTATTACTAATATATTCACGAAAATATGGAGACTGCCAACATTAGGGCAAGACGGCTGAGTTGGTAGTCTGGAGGTTGTGGGTTCAAATCCTGCTCTTGTCAATTTCTATTTGTTCAACTCAAAACTGTTCAAATTTACCTAGTCAGTATCCGTTGTTATTCATTACTTTAAAAATAATATAAATCAGATTCTAAACTCATGTTGATGTTCATAATTTGGTTAGATGAAACTAAATCCTGTTGTAAACACATCTAGAGTAAGGAACAAGAGTGTTTTCCAGTATGATAAATTAGGACACCCAGCAGTGCATTTTAATGCTTTGCTCAAAGAATGAATTGCACTTTTTTTAATGGCTTTTGAACCTGTCTTTGCAGAATTGTCTTCAACTTTGCTTAACCGCTCTGACGATCTGGAGTGGAGAGCCAGGTATTGATGATAAGTCAATAAGCCATACACTGATTCTGCACCAGGAGTGACGAGTGCGCATGGAGGGATCCGTTGGGGATTTCCTGTAAGTGGTAAGTAGGAAACGCTAACTACTGTAGTTTGACTGAGAACAATTTTAAGCCAGAAGGTGTTCATGGCCTCATGTTTGGATCCTGGCAGAGTATGCTTTGACTCTGCTTGGGTCAATGTGGAGTTCTATTATGACTGAGAAAGACTCGGCTGGGGTAGAAATCCGAGGTCAATTTGAGAAAGACTCTGCTGTGTACAATGTGAGGTCTCAGTGAAAATGACTCTGCTAGGGTCAAAATGTGAGAGGCCATATGAGAAAGACTCTGCTAGGGTCGAAATGTAAGGCCATGATATGAGAAAGAATATAAAAGTTTCACACAGTCACACACAGTCAAAAATGTCAATGACTGACCCAAACTTTACTAACTGACCAATAATAAGTATAATTTACTTTGTTTGGCTTAGTTAAATATTGTTTGGACCCGCACATTTGCTTTGGATAAATTCAAATATCCCGAAGGACTAATCACAAAGCTGAGATCCCCTGTGGGCCTTTCCTTGATACTTCCCCCTGTGTTAACAGCTTGTAGTAGGCCAGAGTGTGTTTCTGGTCCTTTCGCTACGGTTAGACACTTTGGTCAATGTTTTCGTTTTGCAAATTAGGCATCTGAATATGATTAGTGCACTTGGCTATATTGTCACATTCTGCATTATAGCTGAAAGCCTTTCATTCTCAGGGGGCATTTACCATGTAGCTCCCACCGACCTGTTAGGGGGATGCTGTTGCTGTTTTGAAGCACTTTTTAAGAAAATATTTGAGAAGAATTTTTGTTCATTTGTACACAGAGTTCATTTTAAAAGCAATGGGGAAAGTTTCTCGTAGCCCTCCGAAATTTTCCAAAATGCTCTTTAGGAAGTAATGCCTTGTTGTGGGAGACTGAGGACTGTAGCCCCAAAACAACATTAGCTTGTCACAGGGTTTCTACCTTTTATGGTTCTAGGCATCGGCCTACCAATTTTATCCAAGTCCAAATATGTTGGTGTGAAGTGACATAAGTGTGGATGATCATTGAGGACTGTAGGGCCAAGCCAAAATTGCTTATCACTTTGTCAGGCCATGGTCAGGCATACCAATCTTATCTAATTAATGTGTAAGATTTTGGGTGACCATATTAGTGACCAGAGGATAGTGGAAGATTAAGGTTGCCTATGGGCAAGTGGGTTCATAAAATAAAGACATGAATTATGGAAACAATGTTGGAAACATTCATAACTTTATTTAGGTGTGTGTTGGAGGGGGGAGGGGTGGAACACAAACAAAACAAATTGTGCTTAGTACAAACAAACGTCTGAAGTAGATTGGTTTGTTTCACCTTGGTTTGACCATGGTGGTTTGACAGAGAGTACATCAGTTTAGTAACCGAAAATGTCAATCCAGATCTGTGTATATTTCTACCTCCATGCCGAGTTAAAAGCGTGGATATTGATGATGGAGTGACCATGCTAGTGGAGGTGCATTTGATGTTATTTGTTTTGGCTTGTTTGGTTTAATCAGCCCCCCTACCAACCTCTGCATCAACCCCCTTGGGCTTCAATCAAAAGAGGATTGATAGTGCTCATGCAAGGAAGGACACTTGTCCCCTATCAATCCACTCTATACCCCTGTTTCTTAATAATAATAATAATATCCAAGTCTTATATAGCGCACGTATCTACCAAACAAGGTACTCAAGGCGCTGAGTATATACAAACTTTCAGAAAGATGGGTTATTGCAGTGATGAATTTTGAGACCCATTTATTTAGCACCTTATAAATATAAGGGTACGGCGCATTAAAAGCAGCCACAACCAGGAACAACCGGGCGAACTCCTTCTCTTTTCGATAAGTGCACTGGGTTCTTTTACGAAGCAATGGTTAAGTGTCTTGCTCAAGGACACAGTGTCACAGCTGGGGATTGTTCCCCACGGCTTGGCGCTCCTTGTTCCAGAATCCAACTTCCATGCCTCTACTACCTAGTCTTGGTGCGAGATGTTGTTATTAATTACCACTCAACTATAGTGATTCACTTGCTCATCTTGTGCTGGAAGATTGGCCTGGGCACCCATTTTTCCCCAAACAGATGGATGTAAGCATGAAAATGGCTCATGGCAATTTTTGTAATTTATTAATGTTGCATGTTTTGTGCTAGAATTATCCCCAGCATATGTTTTCCCATTCCCATGCATAATTTACTCTTCCTATAATGACTTTTGAATGGCAGAAATCTCTAATCACACTTTCACAGATAGTTTTCTTGAAACACAACTTTGCACAAAGGATGAAACCTTCGTTATACCCATTCTTCAGGAAACATGGTTTTGTATAAGTATTTCTACTACCATGTTATGGTCTTGAATACATGTACGTGTTGGTCCAAAAACTTTAAAGGAACACGTTGCCTTGGATCGGTCGAGTTGGTCTCTGAAAAGCATTTGTAACCGTTTGTTATAAAATGCATACGGGTAGAAAGATGTTGTAAAAGTAGAATACAATGATCCACACAAACATGCCTCTAAATTGCACGGTTTTCCTTTTACCTCGTCGACTAACACGAGCGTCTTATGGGAGTCAAATTTTTGACTCCCATAAATGGCCGACCGTGTTAGTTCGCACAGTAAAAGGAAAACCACGCAATTTCAAGGCAAATATGTGTGGATCATTGTATTCTACTTTTAAAACATCTTTCCAACCATATGCATTTTATAAAAAAAACGGTTACAAACCCTTTTTATAGACAAACTCGTCCGATCCAAGGCAACGTGTTCCTTTAATGGTATCTATATACAGAGAAGAAACGTTGTTGAATGAAAATGCATCATGAAACCATTGAGAAAGGATAATTAAACCTTCACAAGGTAGAAATGACTTGGGCGAATTCTCCCTGTTTAGAAGTACTACAAGTTTTCATTGGCCGATGAAGCGGAAACACGTCAACTCCTTTGGCTTTTATGGCCTTGCTTGGCTCTTGGCTTGATGGCCTCCCCATGTTGACCAACAATAGCCGTTAGGTAACGAGTATTTTTCTTACCCAGGTGGAACATTTCAGACCGATGTTAGCTCTGGCCTTCCTTGCCAACACCCATGGTCACCCATGTCCTCTGTTATCAAGAAGTTTCTTAAGCAATTTGTAGTTACATTTTGGCGGAGCAAATGAGTGAAAACAACTCCTGCCCCTCTTGGCACTTGATATGGAGGATCGCTCTCTTCCGATGCACTTTTGTGAATTCGGTTTTCATGGTTCAATCTGGTCCTTGGTCCAATAATAGTCATTTCTAAAGTAAATGACCTTTTAGCCCTCAAGAAAGACTCTGCTAGGGTCGTAACGCCATGCCTATACTCTTTGTTGTGTAAATATTACCATTTACACATTTAGAGGTTAATTTTGTTTTTATCCACACAGTATATATTACATTTGGGTTGTTTAGCCCATCATAGTACAACAAATTGTTTCATGCTTTGAAAATGTTGCTTTGTTTATCTGTTTTCATTTTTGTTGTTTAAGGTATGAGGATTTTCTGCTCTTAATCAATTAAACATGGTATGCTAAAAATAATACAAAGCATTTTAGTAGCTGACATAATCAATTCATCACAATGTCAATTAGGAAAAACAAATCTCATCCACATAAACAGACATCAAATACACCAACCAGTTATTCGTCACTTGTGCAGAGCTGAGCCATCCATTTTCACTCAATTACTGAGAGGGACTGGGGCTATATTCTCAAAATAGGCATCAGAAACAGGAGTGCCAACAGCAAGCTAACAGGGGGTCCTTTGGTATAATCAACCCTTGCTCTATAAAAATCAACCCTATACCAGGTCATTAACACCACCAGTTCAAACCCTTAAAAAACCACATTGTAAAGCAAGAAAAACACTGATACTACTATTTGAGTAGTTCACTGTTTTCTTTTCCCAAGAGACCTAGAGTTAATTGATTCCTGTTTTTTTTTTTTTTTTTTTTTAAACCTACACACCATTGACTGGGCTGCCATGGGTGCACCAGGCTGATCAGTGTAATTAGTCTACAGGGTTACCCCCACCCCCTAATAATATGGGACCCAGGCCAGATGTCTAGACAGGGGATCTGAAAGTAACCTGCTGAGGACAGCCGGGTGAAAACACATGCGTCTTTGTCCACTGAGGTGACCCATTTGGGCAACTCTTGACTTTTAATTGCATTGATTTAATCTGTTAAAAACTACCCTATTGTTTGATCAATAAACTTCTCAATCCAGAGCTGTGTCTGTGGGTTTAGTTTGACACATGTTTTTTTAAGAACAGAAACAAGTTGCAGAGAAATCAAAACATTGCTGGTCTACTGCTTTAAGCACTTTTTTTATAAGTTTTCAAATAGGCCTTTAGTTACCATCTTTAGTTAACAAAACTGCAAAAAAGCCTGGTTCATACTTCCTGCAAAGGCGAGTGCAATGCGAATTTTGACGCCACAAATTTTCAAGTATAATTCGGAAAAGTTGAGCTGTGGGCAACGTCTGCGAAGAATTTGCAGCGAAAATGGAGTGTAATGTCAAAATTTGTGTCAAATTCCCATTCTCATTCAAGTATGAACCGGCCTTATGGATACCGTTTCCCATTGCAGAAGAATTGGCATGATGTACACAGAAGTACGTCCAATATGACCCACATGTCCAGTGCACCCTGGTGGTGCCAGTGGATAGTCCAGGCCAGCTGTAAGCTTTCTGCCCAGATCTTATTTCAATTTCAGCTAATTAGACTGGTGAAATGCAATCATAACAATCACTAGTACTGCACACATTCACTGGACCCGATCATCCCAAAAATGCTGACGATTGAAATGTACCAACATCCTAAAGCTGCCATCTTGTTTTTCTAGTGTTGTGTCCTAATTAATTGTCTCTGCACTACAGTTATGACTGTTGGCTTATGCATGGGAAGAATGCAATATTAACTGCTCTGTCAGCTCTTGTGTGTTTCTGAGGGTGTAGCTCGAGTCCCTGTTTCTTACAAAAATCGCTACAATACTTCCCCCCTGAATAAAAGGCATCTCAACCTAAGGGAAACACTGCATTTAACCTATGCATTGTTCTATATTGCTCTACTGTGAGAAGCTTGTCTTTACCAGCAGACTTGTGAGAGCAAGCTTTGATCAAAAGATCTCTCATCCGAGTCAACCGATGACTGCAATGCTTTGACAAGGAGTCAGAACCATCTCCACCTCTGAGATAGATTACGTGGCAGGTGTGGTGTTGCTGAGTACTGTGCAAATCCTTCCCTCCTATGTGAGCTAATACATCATTTCTAGTTAAAGGGCACCAGTCTTCTTAAAAAAAGCTTGGCCCAATTTCATAGAGCTGCTTACGCAGAAAATTTTGCTGAACAACTGATACTCAGCAGAAATGAGCAGGAAACCAGCCACAAGTTGTACACATGATATGATATTTTGGCTGGTAAACCTTTTTCTGGTAAGCATAATTTTGTAGCATAACTTTGTTATGCTTAGCTACTTGTTGTGATTGAGCAGCTCTATGAAAATAGGCCCTGGTCATTACAGCTCTAGAGGTGAACCACATGTGAAACCATGACTGAAAGCCAGCTGTGTGTACTCAATAAAAATAATAACCTTAGTTTCATACATTAGATACTGTTTCAGATTGGTTTCAGTTGAAAGTTGTGTATGAAATTGAATGTGGGAATGGCTAAGGTGTAGTGCCAAGTTTATGCAGTGACCTGGTCTACTGTTTCAAACTTGTTTAAAACAAGTAGGTCTGTTGTAAAAGATTATTCTTAAAACTATGAAGACAACTTTTCGAGGGGGGCTGGGAGGGGGAGGGGGAGGTTGTTGGCATAAACCCCTTCTTGGACAGAGAATGGCTCAGATGTGTAGAAAGACACACGAATGTGTCTGAACCATCCAGTGAATAGTTTGAAGGAAGTTGGTGATAACTGATGGAGCAATCTCTTAATATAATTGAAACAGGCAGTGAAAGAATATCCTGCTGCTAAACATACAAGACAGCTCCAACTTGGAGGAAGCGTGATAGGAAGATAGGAGGAACAGGCCGCCATTCATGACTAGCAGCAGTCAGACGCCATGCCCATGGTACAGACTCCACTGCCATTACATAGCCTAACAGAAATCATTTCTAATAGTAGTTTTTTTTTTTTTACTTTCAGCATGCCAAGTGGCCAAATTAGCCCCCTAACCTCTATCCAGGGTTGCTCCATGTGAAGTCTTATCCCTTTTAACAAATTTGACCCACTGCCCTGTCACACAGTCCATAGCCATGGGTTCCCATAGTTGACAAGTTGTTTACCTAAACGCTTGTATGATTTGGGTTCAGTTGAAATGCAACCAAGCTCTGTTGGATTCTGCCGGCTAAAAACAACAGTCAAAAAGAGAGGCTTCCAGGGTGCAGTCAGGGTTTGTGCTGCTACCCACCACCCCTGGGCTCACCCTTGTCATCACCCTCATCCACCCGCCAGGGTACCACTGGGTAAGAATTAGCCCCTTAGTAACCCCAATTTGATGGGTGGAATCTCTCAGTCTTAACCACTTGTTTTTTTATATGCCATGACCTGGAAGAGTCTTATAGTGTGCAAACTTTTTCACTGCCTGTTGCTTGGAAAAGGACACAACTTATTAGAAGATCTTCAGCAACCTCTCCATGTTTTAAACAAAATCAGCGGGGGTCAGGAACACAAATAATGCAACTTCATCTGTATCTCACAAACAAGGCCTTGAAATGGTAGCCATGCTTTAAATTGGATCTGTGCTCATGAACTATGGTGGGATTTAGAGCATTCGGACGTGGCTTTGGGGGTCTTCATTCTTCAACAAGTTAAGATATTGCACTCATTGAAGAGGATAAGATATAAACTGTTCGTGAGGATTTTTATCTTACCAATTTATCAAGTTTGAAGGATAGCAACTGTCAGTTCAAGGCGCTGCCTTGTGAACTGAAATATAAGTACACTAGTTTATCTTAAGTATTAGGCAAAATAAAATAAAAAGATGTTTAGCGTCCCGCTGCTTCCTGTTTTAGAGGCCGCCTCCCTTTTTTTTCTTCTTCTTCTTTTTTTAATGACATTTTGTAATTTTATTTTCCTTAACAATTTTTAAAAAAAATTATTATAAAAAGCCTGGCCGTTCAATTTAAGAAATGTATGGGCGCTCATTTAAAAAAAAAAAGGAAAAGGCCCTCCTCCTTCCTTCAAAAAAGGGAAGAAGGGAGGAGGAGAATAAACTAAAAAAAAAACCTGTTTGCCTTAGATAAAAGCACATACTGTGTTCACCCGTTTTCCCCCTTCATGTTTGTGGTTGTTGTTTACCACTAAAAACTGTTGAAGGATGCTGAGTAAAGTACTGTAGTGGATTAAGGGTTAGTCCAGGATAAACAGCATTTTCAGGGATTCTCCATGGAGAGTCCCAAACACCTAAAGGCAAACCTTCATGTCAACAGCTCCCTGTCAATTAGCTCATGATACAAGGTGAAACTGAGGTCCCGTGAGCCCCTCTGCAGTGATTGGCCGAGCAGTCTGCTGTAGAGTGGTCTGGTTCCCTGTTCCCCCTCCCATTTGGACTATAAATATCTGGTCTTAGGGGTGCACCCCACTAAATATACTCCCATAGCATAGTGCCATGAGCACTTTTTTTGTGGATACCGGTGCTATAGAAGACGTCATTATTATTATAGTGCAAACTCCTAATTACTCAAATAATTTACACAAAAAATACACAAAATATACTTGGAGGCCTCACAACGTTTTACAGTAAAGGGGAAGTTCTTCATTTGACTCTTGAACTATAAACCTCTGCTCAATTTAATATGGGGAGTCCCTGGGCCTGTCAAGTTTAATTCTCCCTCCAAGCCAAAACACCCCTACACCAGTGTATTTTTTCCAAACAGCCGATTTTCAATGTTGAAAAATTTTCCCTACGCCTCTCAGCAAATTGGACCCATGTCATCCAAAATACATCAAGGTGGAAGTCAACAACCCCCCCAGGTCACAATGGGGCACATTTATTTCAGTTTTAGTGCTCTCAAATCTGCCTAAATATGGAATAGTTTGAGGGCCTACAAACAATTGTAGTGAGCTCTCACTCCATTTTCTCCTTATTTAGTGGAGTGCACCCTGTATTAATTGGCCGAGCAGGCTGTTGTATAGTGGTCTGTTTCCTGCCCCCTCCCCCCCCAAAAAAAAAACGACTATAAATATCACGCCTTAGTTGGTCTTTGTTTCAGTTTCATAAAGTTCAATCTGTGGTTTGTTAAACGCCCACAGCAAAATTGTGAAATATGTTCATGTGTCAAAACAATAAGGATAAATATTTTATGTACAAAATATTGGACACTTATTTCACAGTTAATGTATCATTTTACATAATAGGACAATTTACAGTTGGGCCTTCAGATTGTGTACTATATGTGTTGGGTTAAATAAGTATGTAAATATTTCTTGTCAAAACCAATTATTTCCATGTGTTGTTTTTCTCTTTGACACTTGCAAGTTGCAAAGAATCATATTAGTATAGAGTTAAAACATAAGGAAACATTCCAGTGTGTGTGACACGCTTTCAAATAACAAAACAAAAGAACCGCAAACACTTAATTTTTCATGTCATAGCGTGACAAGTTAAAAATCCTCCCTCTTTTGACAGAACCAAGACCATTTGGTTGGGGTCTTAAGCAAAACAAAAAGGTTGCATTAAAATAACACGTTTTTGACCCAATTTCTCTCACCTGGAAGTCATAAATTATGAGCATTCCGTTGAACACTCACTGAGGCAAATTTTCTTCTTCTATGGTTCAGGACTTCACTTTCCTGGTTTGTTCAGTTCGGGAGATGTTTGTATAACCCCCTGACATCTGATGATCATATCACATAAATTTATTCACCTATGATGAAGTAGTTGTGGTTCACATTTGCAAAAATGGAACATAAATTGTGAAAAACTGAATAAGCACAGTGGTACAACTGCATTTCGCAGATGCATTGAATGTTGTAATTGACCGTGAAGAAACTGCACCCTTTATAGCACTTTTCACACCACTGGGGCAAATCTCAGGAAATGAACCCCGGGCATTTTCCTGGGTAATTTTGACACTACCCCATGTTCGTTTTGCACGTGAAGCAATTTCTCCTGTGAAAAACTTGACTCCACAAAATGGCATGCCGTGTAAGTTTACGATGCATAAGGAAAACCATGCAATTCCGAGGCATAATTATGTGGATCATTACTATTAAAATACTTTCTAACCATAATAACATGGTATATCAACCGCTTTCAAACGCTTTTCATGGACCAACTGAACCGATCCAAGGCAACATGTCCCTGTAAGCAGGCAAAATTTATTAACAATTTCCTGCTTAGCAGAAACTAGCAGGGTACCAGTCGTAAACTGTACATAAACTTTAGCAGCTCTATTAAATTTGGCCATGGCCTTACACTCATCCCAAGCAGAGGTACCGGTAGCTATTTCCCAGGAAATGGCTATTTCCCAGGAGTTTGCCAGGGCTGGCATTGCAAGTGTGAAAAGGTAAAACACATTTGTCTAGGACATTTCTGTGGTGTGACTGTAACAGAGACTTGAGTGATTGACTGATCCAACACCCAATTTATTATATGAGAAGACTCAAGTGATGGAGGTTGTGATTCGTAGTGAAATTGATACCGTGATCACAGAGTTTCCAAACTAATTGGTTCTTATACTTCCACCCCTGTCACAAATAATCAGCAGCTGACTCATCAAGACTTCACACAGTTAAAATAACAGGTTTGGGAAAGTGTGTTCTTTCATAAAATTGTTATAAAGCTTGACTTTTTTTGTTACACGGAAAGATGGATTCAAACACAATTTTCTCATCAAAATTGTTTTAGATGTGAAATAGCTCTGATTTTTTTTTTTTTATTACGGTACTTTCTAATGTTAAACAACTAAAATTTGATTGCAAAATCATTGTCTGCTAATTGTATTTTCTGTAAGTTCTGGAAAATTCACAAAACGTGGACCATTTCTTCAAAAGCAAATAAACAAGCCTTAAATTGTTCAATTAAAAATTTATTTATTTAAGACAATAAAATAAACAAAATAATTAGAACGAGTCATAAAAAGAGCTGCAATCAAACAAGTTCCATTAGTATCATTAGTCAACAATCAAAACACAGCCATATTAGTATATTACATAGAACCATGAAAGACCTACATGTAATGTGGAACCCCACAGATATGCTCACTAATCCATAACTGTTAATCTTATTATTTTCATCCTTTACCCGATCTTTGATAGGGGCATTGCTGGCATACCATCCCTACAACTAACATCAATAGTAAAATAGTGCCAGGCTGCGGCCAGGTGTTGTTCCCGCCTGTAAAAATAACTTTTAATTAGCACAAAGACAACATAATGTTTCTGGAGGAAATATTATCTTGTTTTACCCAAATGTAGCTGTGAGAAGGGTCACCTTTTTTTCTTTTTTTTTCCGGTCGGTTGTTTTAATCCTTTATGCATGTAGATATACAAGAAAACTAACTTGTAAAAATTTCATTTCAAATGGGCGTTTATGTCCCGGCAGGAAGAATAATTCGTAATTAGAATACATAATCTAAGAATTTTTTCATGCTGACTGTTTCTCAGATTGAAAGTTGTATAATATTTCTCTCTAAAACCACATTTCTTTGAAGGGAATCTTTTCTTAAAATGGTTAACATCAGCAGTGCTTTTTACTGAGTAAGATTTTATGGTTATTAATTTTTTGTTTGTAGTTACCACGATTGAAGAAACTTTTAAAATGAAATTTGTGTTTTCTGTCTGTAGACATTTAACTTGTGTTGGATCATAGATGATAGAGCAATGATTTTTCATCAGATCAATATGATAGACATCCGTTGTGTAAAATTAATGAGTGACGAGAGCTTATTAAAAAATACATCAGGTTGTTTGTGCGATGCTAGAGGAGCATTGTTACGTTGCACGGCATCACGCGCTGAAATAAAAGCCTTGAGTTCATGCGAAGGCAATTAGCAGAGTACAATTTATAACCAGAAAAATCATTACGGGATTGGGCGACCACTCGTGCTGTCAAATGGACCAGTTGTCGCTGACGTCATACCAACAAAACTCTGGAGGTACATTCGTTAAGATAATGGAGAGGGGAGCTATAATTTATCACAGTTTAAATAGTTGTGCATTCCTGTCATAGTTGAGATATTACTCTTGGTGTATATGACACGGTTGAACTTGATAGCTCCGCAATGTTCTGAATCTGATCAGTTGACGTATAAGGGCCACCCTGGGGTGTCACAGCTAGCATTTAGCTCCAGTCCATCAAGCCCCCCCCCCCCCCCCAGCCAGGAATACTTACTTGAGAATTGGATCCCCCATTTTGAAGCGGTTAGGAGGCAATGATTAATGATCTAAACATGTTTGTTGTAATGATCTGTGTGAAATGTCGCACACTTTCAGCTGAAAGTTCAGATTGTTTGTCTGGCGTGAGCCACTTCTCATTAACCTTGTCCCCTCCATGAAACTAAATAGTACAAATGTTTAAAGGAACACCCTCGCCCTCGCCTCCCCCCCCCCCCAATCATGAACTTTACCGCATGCCCAAAATAATATTGTGCCTTTGTGTTCCTTGTTGTAATTTTTGACTTTTAAATGTCAAAATTATTGCCCTTTTGAGGGATTAAAATAATGTTGAGGGTTGCAAAGACGATCTTTAATTCTTCAACCACATTCTAATGGCAGTATGTTGGTAAATTCAGTAATATAAAAGATTTTTTTAAATTATTATAATATAGCCTTGACAATTTCAGTATTTGAACAACAAAATTGTAGGAATCTGTTTACATTTCAAAATTTTGAGGGTAGGTTATTATTCTCTTGAAACTTGTGTAACCAATTGAGTCCAAACTTTCAAAGATTTTGTTGTTTTATGCATATTATTGTGGGATACACCAAGTGAGAATACTTGTCTTTGACAATTACTAAAGGTGTCCAGTACCTTTAAGACTCATCACTATCTCAGAAGTCAATGTGGTCCTAACTGAAGAAGCTGTCACCTCCACATTCCCTTGAAATATCCGGACACCATCCATTCCTCACTGTCCATTCCTTGTAATTAGTTTCTCTTGATTGCACATTGCTGATGATGTACCATCCTACTGGATAATAATAATGAACTCTCCCTACATTATTGGCCTGTGATATAAACATGATAATAAACATGTAGCCCAAGGTGATGTTCAACTGAAGCACAGAGAGCAGAGATACTATGATAGGCTCTTGTGACTTCCAGAGCACGGAGGAAGTAGGAAAGGAGGTAGGGCCATGAATTAAAGAATTGTCATACCTTTTGAAGGTCAAGTTTTTGGCCAAGACATGAATCTTTACTCACTGTGCATGAAGATGTTTGTAATAATAGTTTACCTCTGGAAGTTTCAGCCTCATTTGTCGTCACGTTTTTGAGAAAATCAGTGAAAATCACAGAGCAAGTTTTTCAGGAGAGTCACATAAATCTGTTGTACATGCCAAAATAATTTCCTCTCACTGAGACCAAAATTATTTTCTTGATTTTGTTTAACTAATTTCTCAAAAAACTACAGCACCTCAGCAACGGAAGCTTTCTATCATCATTATGTTTAAACCGTGTAAGTTTCATGCAAATATTTGGACTTTTGTTTTTGTGTTGTCGCACAAAAAGTACCCAAACCCTTTAAACATGGAGGAAGGAGGTTGGGTCATGAATTAAAGACAATGTTTTTGTACATGTTTTACTGAGCTCATACACATTTTTAAAATTAAGTTGTACCTTGTACTTGCAAAAAAATAGTTAACGGCCTGACGTTTCGACCCTAGCGGAGTCTTTCTCGAGGGCTAAATGACAACACAACAAACATGAACTTGTAAGACTTTCGATGGCTGAATTTAGTGGGTTTTATTTTCCTGTTGGGCTATATAGGTCAGACATAAATACAAAGTGTTGCCTTTAATTCACACCCTTTTTGTCTTAGGTTTTCTTGGGGCTGCTATAACTCGACACCATGCAGGGGGCTTCACACGATCTGAAGCAACCCTCTGGCATATGGATCTTTTTTAATCACACATGGCATGATATTTGTAACTGTAAATTTCTCTTATGGTTTATTATGTTTATATAACTTTCTTCTCTCTCTACTATTTCCGGGTATACTTTTCGACTGCTGTTCAGCACACTGATTACATTAAGGCTTTGAATGTCATGACCCCTGTTTTCCCTTTTTTTTTGTCCTTGGCGTCCCTTCCCTTCAAAAGTATCCCATAGACTTAAAGATTTTCCAATGAAAGTGCCCTTTGCAAAATAAAAATGGCCTTGCCCTCTTATGAATGAAAATCCAGCACTGCACCATTGTACTAATTTAAATTGTGGTGTTCCATGTTCGAATCTCACTCTCAGCTTAGTTTCTTAGTTTCAGCAATCAATGATTGAACATTAATTTTCATCAAAGCTAAAAAAAAAAAAAAAAATCTCATCATAGTTTGACATACCTATGACCTCAGGACATGTGTCCTACAAGAAAAAAGATTAAACTTGGTGTTTCTGGTACTATAATAATGAACACCTTTGTTTACAGGTTTCCTGAGGCTTCAGAGCTACAGCGATTGAGTTTGCTTTTGAGACATCATTGATTTCATTAAAGGAAATATATTGTTACTAATATGAAACCCAAGTCGGCTTTGGGAGGTGATTCAGGTAGACCACTTGGTCTGGTATCAGTAACATAAAGCCATTAATAGGAATGTGTTCATCATCATCATCATCAGCATCATCATCAAAACTCACTGATCAACAACCTTTGATTTAATTTCCAACAAGATTGAGTAAGATTTTGTATAATGTGATTAATCACATTGACTGTTGATTTTGTTTAATTGAAAAAAAAAAAGGAACTAAAAGGAGCTATTGCATAAATGCCAAAAAAAAATAGTTAGTGGCGTGACGTTTCGGCCCTAGTGTAGTCTTATAACATTGGTGATGAGGAAGATTTATAATAAATAAAAAGATTCTCACTGAAATTCATTTTCTGTATAGCCCAAAAGGTTTTGAGGGATGAGTGAGACAGTCATGATGCAGTGTTTTTAAGGCGGGTGGTCGTCTAGCCAATGAACTCCTCTGTTGCACAATGTCGGTCAATGTAGTGCAATGGGGACTGCCTGTAACCAGGACAAAGTTTCGTAAATCCTGAAAGCTCAAAAACTTGCCCAGCATAAAACAAACATTAAGTAAGATTTGAAACTTTGCATTGTGGAAATACGATATGGAAAGGTTTGCCGTAACACCATGTCAAGGGTTCTTTTCAGAACCACCCCAACTCATTAGAGATAGTCATTACATGGTGTTACCGCAAACCTTTCCATGAAACAAATAATGCTTAGCAGAAACTGGTACCATGCCAAAATTCCATATTTTACATTGCTATGACTGAGGCCCTAGTGTAGTCTTACATCCATTTTTTGGCTTAGCATAGAAATTTGCGAAGCAGTATGTTCCATATGAAATGAAACATTTTTATGAAATTTGGCCCGGGGCTTGTGGTCCGCTTGATTCTTTACTTTCTTCTTCAGCATTTTCATTGTCGTCATCTTGGTTAGCACCGTGGAATTCAAGGAAGCATCTGCCCTCGCACAGGTTGACATTGCAGATGATACAGCCATGCCGCGTCATCGGGGTGTGGCCGGCCGAGTTCTTCAGTTTCTTCCTGACGCACCACCTGCATCTCTTTGCGTACTTTCCTGGCATTCTCTCCCTGCAGTGAGGCTGCGAGCATGACACGGGCCTGGTGTCCGACTGCGGGAGAGCGTTGCCCTTGGAGAAGCCGGCTATCAGTCCCTTGGCAACATCCATGGTGAAGCGGGCATGTGTCTTCTGGTTTGATTTGCCACTTGTTGCCTGGGTGCCCTCACCCTCTGAAGAGTCTGCTCTGTCCTGGGGATGATGATAGCAGTAACAGAGCCAGGCATTGACTCTGCTCACATCAATCAGGAAGTACAACAGCTTCCGCCACCAGTGCTGAGATTTCCTAGAGCAGGAGTAGAATGAGCGAAGTTGGTCTGCTCTGTCTACTCCTCGTATGTGCTTCTTGTAATCTGCAACCTGGCGAGGCACTGGAATAGTGGTGACCTTCTGCCTTCCACTTTCGTTTATTATCTTTCTTTTAAAGATATCTGCCTTCCGATCATGACAGCCCTGGTGGGCTGTGCTAAGCAGTTCGATGAGCTTGGAGTATTTCCAAATCACACAGGTCATCTGGCCATGCTGACGGGAGAAGATGGTCCCGCGTGGCATTTTGTTCAGCCTTTTTACCTAATCAAAAAATAGAAATATAATATTAGCCCTATGGGAGGACAAGAACAAATATTCAACAACATTACTTGCATATGATTGACTGATAACATTAGGAAAAAGTAATGTAACAACAGAAATTATGAGTTAACTTAAGACGCCTTGCATACAAAAACAATGGAGAAAAGCTTATTTGCCCACTCGCAAAGAAAAACTGTCGGCTTGTCTTGAGCTTGTTTAAACAGAGCGACCCTGCTGCCAAGTTTCTGATTTGATATGCAAGGTGTCTGTAGGGTTTAAAGAATGTACCTTCTTATAATACATGGGGTTCTTGATACGATTGGATGAGAACTCTATTGGCAACCCTTTGCTTGAGGATTTAACAGCCCCGGTGAGGTAGGTTTTATTGGACAGTAACTTTCGGGCCAGTGAAACTGATGTGTACTGCTTGTCTGTGAAGAGGTGGTGGTAACGACCCAAGATCGGAGCTGCAACATCCATTGTGATATCAAGCATCTTTGCAGGCTTCCCCTCTTTATATGGATGGACTATCAAGTTTGATATGTACCCCGTAGCAGAATCGGCCATGGCGTGTATTTTGAAGCAGGCCTTACTTTGTCCCAAGGGCATGGTCAGAATTTTGTCGCTGTTTTTAAACCCGGAATATTGTATCATGGCGTCATCGATGGCTAAATGCTGACCCAGGTTGAAGTTGGCATTGCACCTAGCAATGACATCATCCCACAGGGGTTGAATGGGATAGAGTGGCATATTCTTCATTGAGTCATGTTGGTGTTTCTGGTTGAGGAATTGTGACGGGTTATAAAGCAGGTAGTTCTTGGGGTTGGTCTTCGGATCGGCGCAGGCTAGGTGTTTAGAGAGTGTGTCAAACTTGTTCCGAGTCATCGTGGTCGCTATGAGCCGGTTGTAATAACCCGGGTCCGTGGACCAGTAATCCTGGTAATCGGACGTGCGCACCAGACCCATGACTATTCTGATGCCAAACCAGGCTTTCATTTCTTGAGCGGTTGTCAGTGCGCACTTCCCAGTCTTTAGAAGATTCAAGTTTGTCCACTCTGTCAACTTGGTGAACAAATCCAGACTGAAAAACTGGAGGAAGTACTCTACTGGAGACTGATATATTTGGAAGGTTGGGCCTTTTGGTTTTGCTCCTTTAAATTTCCGTACCGTAACCTTCTGAAGAAATCGAGTCCAACCCAAGTGGTCTGCGACAAACACTTCACCATCTTCTTTGGGTGGGTCGGAATCACGGTCTGATTCAGGCTTTCGTAGTTGCTGTTTTCCATTCCCTTTTTTCATCTGTCCCTTGTTTGGATGATTCCCCCCAAATCCTTCATCCTCATCCTCCATTCTTTTATCTTCAACCATTTCTTCATTCTCCTCCATCCTGACATCTTCCTCTTTTACACCATCCTCCTTGACTCTTTTCTCTCCCGTTGCTCTCCTCCCCTGTGTCATTCTTCCCATTCCTCCATCTTCCTCAAGTCTGTCTATGCTCTCCCCTCCCCCACTCTCCTCTTCTACATCCTGGACACCCAGTCTGCACTCTGCCACTACGTGCTCTGCCTCCTTGCCCGGCAGTAGATTCTCAACAATCATGTCGAGATAAAACTCCTCCTCCTCTTTAGAAACCTCCACTGCAGCCTGATGGTGCTGTGAAGTCCTTGGTTTTTTGGCTTCCACACAACTTCTTTTGAGTGATTCTTTCAGTTCCTGTCTGGCTTGTTGACTCTTGTGTGTTTGTGCTGCATGTTTGGCCATTGTCATTTCATGCTGTCTTCCTTCTCTGTCCATATTGGGGGACAACCTTCGCAACAACTCCTAGTAAAAGCCGGAGTATGATGGTGTTACTTTGCTGTTTCTTAAGTGAGCGAAATTGCCTCCTCCTTTAATCTGCCTGCTGTCTAAGTGTGTGGTTTCCCAGCAGTGTAGCACTCATCATTTTAGAGTGGGGGAATGTGATGCTTAGCACTTGAATTATGATACAGTTATCAATCCTTTTGATAATCATTTAAGAGCATCAGAATATTTTATCACATGTGTAGATTGATTTGCCAAATATTACTTTCATGAATGTACAGTATAGTTTCAATATTATTAGGATAAATTTCTTCAGAACTACCCATTCTAGTGGAAGTGGTATGGTCCAATGGGTCCAGTACCCTGTAATTCACAGTGAAATACAATCCATTTGCATTCCCAATGACCCTGTGTGTAGCATAATGGCAGTGATCCAATTTCACATGGGTGACCCTGCTCAATGCAACAAGGTACATGTATAATGGCAATAGAGTCAGAGTTGTTACCCTGCTAAATGCTAAATGCATGCATCAATTGATGCCCAGGTCTGTGCATCTGCTTTACAAGTAGCTCTCATTTGGACTGCTGTTTGACATCAATATTCCCCACATAGTCACTATACATTTGACAAATAGATCTTAAAACCATTCACTGTCTGTAGCTAACTTGCTGTCACTTTAGATGACTTGCTAATTGTGTTAAAGGCAGTGGAAACTATTGGTAATTGTCAAAGACTAGCCTTCACAGTTGGTGTATCTCAACATATGCATAAAATAACAAACCTGTGAAAATTTGAGCTCGATCGGTCATCAAAGTTGCGAGATAATAATGAAAGAAGAAAACACCCATGTCGATCACACAAAGTTTTGTACGTTTAGATGGTTGATTTCGAGACCTCAAGTTCTAAACTTGAGGTCTCGAAATCAAATTTGTGGAAAATTACTTCTTTCTCCAAAACTATGGCACTTCAGAGGGAGCGGTTTCTCACAATGTTTTATACCACCAACATCTCCCCATTACTTGTCACCAAGAAAGGTTTTATGCGAATACGTATTTTGAGTAATTACCAATAGTGTCCACTGCCTTTAACATGATTGATGACCTAATAAAAAACTATGGGAATGAAAATGAATTTCCTACTCCCCCTCCCCCCTCCATCCAAAATGTGAGGTTTTATTGGAGTAGAAATTTTACATGTTATTTTCATATTGTGCCTCTTGAAATAATACAATTGGAACTAATGGTTCTAGAAAACAACCGTTCACTTTACTTGTTATTGTTGCGAGTCGAATGGAAGATGAATGACTTTTAAAAATGACTTTCCGTCCTTTAAAAACTTGGTGCAGGTAATCATAGTTGGCTTTTGAAATTTAAAGTCTTTCACCCTCACCTAGTCTTGGTGCAAGATCTTGTTTTGATTTGTCAGTTTTCCCCGCATGAGGGCGCTATTTATCCACACCGCTTTTACAACCTGAATAGCCCCTTCTTGTCGGGCGCTCCATGGTGTATGCGGTTTTTGGATGAGAGCCCCCTCTCTTGGGGAAAATTTGACAAATCACAGCGAGAAGGTCTTGCACCACAAGTTCATACTTCCTGAGAATGCGAATTTGAAGTGAATTTTGACGTCACAGGGCTGTTTTCGCAGCAAATATTTTGCAGGAGTTGAGCAGAAGTCAACTACTACGAACTATTCGTTGCGAATTTGTGACATCAAAATTCGTATCGCATTTGCATTCGCAGGAAGTATGAACCGGGCTTTACACTCACCACAATGTTTCTTCTAAAAAGTCTTTCCTTTAATATCCCACTCAACTTCTTTTTGACTAACAGTTCACTACAGTTTCTTTAACAGTTTCTTCTACAGTTTCTTGGTAATAGAAATTGAGAGCCATATATGCACAGGAAGTGTACAGTGTCACCTGTGTTTTGAATGCTTCCTGCTGTGAGCTAATTTATAACAGTTTTATTTTACACATTGACAAGCGTAAATTGTGTTCAATTCTATGTTTTTCCTTTCAAGTCAATGCAGATATTAAGGAAGTCACTGCTGTGCAGGATGTTTCCTGCACAGTTTGCTGAGGAACTTTTACACTCACTGTGTGTTGAACACATTTTTTTGAGGATTAAAAGTTCTTTTAAACATCTGTTTTTCCCTACACACCAACGAAACATTGTTATTTTTGGCAGTATGCAAACATCGCTCAAAATTCTTTGGGAAAACGTATTTGTTAAAAATGTTTGTTATATGGCCAGACAACCTTATTTTGCTCATAAAATTTGAAACAAGTTTTAAGGTGGCTTGTGAATTATAAATCTTCTTGTTCCCCCTTGTATTTAAAATTTGTCTTTTTTTTATTCACACAATTTACATGGTTCATTGCTTGCTAGGCAGAGACCGTTTATTCAAAGCTGGTGCCCAGCAGGTCATGTACAGTGAAATTGGAAAAGATCCAAACTGTAAAATTACATCAAGGACAACTGACGTCACATTTTAAATTTATCGCTCGCCCTTCCTTCCTCCATGCTTTAAACATAGTTTGGGTGATCAAAGGTTTGATCTGGTTCACTCAGCTTTCAAGAGCAATCCACTATTTGTGTGTGTGTGTGTAAACTTGAGATACAAAAGGGCATGATATCACTTTGCTCTGACAAAAAGATATTTTGGCTGGCAGCCATAAGTTTATTGAGGTTAGCCCCGCTAAACACCCCTCCTTGGTTACCCAAACGTCTGGGGGCGCTTTATACGTATTGAGTTCCGTTAATTAACGGAACAAGCCAAGCCCAGTGAAATGTCATCTTATAGCGGGTAGCGGTCGGAACTTGAGGGACCTGCTTGGGTTGGTACCCGGTTTCCCGCCTCCGTGGCCCTGTGGCAGGAAGATAGAGGAATTTCCTTTGAGACTGAGTAATTCATAAATCTGATGGTTTTGGAGATTGCAGGGTGCTTTTAAATGTCAAAGTAGCTTGCTGGTGTTTGTGGGATATGGGAAAATGGAAACTTGCCCAAATAAAAGACATTTTGTACTAGAAGGAAAGTTATGTTATTTAAAGAAAGAAAAACAAGGGAGTGAACAGTAGAACATTTACAAAACTGACAGAAACTCTACATTAGTTTTTAACCACAGTTATAAGCTTTTGAATAATAAAAATTAGGGGGATTAATGTATTCTCGGTTTGTAGAACACCTTGTGTATACCCATCTACTTTGCCGTGTAGATTTTGTTCTTTGGGAACTGGGTCTTGCTTTTTATTCTACTATCGCAGAGTAGATTTCGGAGTTTGGGAGACTTAGTTCTAAAAGAAACTTATTACCTGCTACCTGAGCAGAAGGTAGTAAATCGACCAGTAACACTACTTTCGTTTAGTGTTCCCTCTTTTCATAACCTTCCCTGCCACAAAGTGAGTTCTTATTGGTCTCAACGATTGACTAGCAATGCTCTAGTCATTGTCAAAATTATTTGTGATGACCTTTTTGTTGTTCGAAAAGGAAAGTTTTATGATCTGTTAAAATCATCATGTTCAAGGAAATAATTGAGGAAGCAAATCAAAATGATAATATCTAAATGCCAGCTTTCTCTCATGTATCCTGTTTCATTTTAAGGGAAATTAACACACAACTTATAACTGTTTTACTGATGGTGAGAGTTCAAAGAGTTTATTAGCAATATCCATTAAAAAACCTTTAGTTTCAGAATCGTTACACTTTAAATTATGTTCGCTAGGTGACCTGTGAAGGTGACAATTTAAATACTCTTGGCGTAATGCAGGATACCTGACTTTCTGTTCTGGCTTAAAGATGCATCTTTTCTTTCATAAGGTAGAATTTGAAAAACAACCCCATGGTAAATAGAGACATTTGTCTGATTTTGTTTTAATGAAAAGTTCTAGAAATTGTAATTCGTGAACCATGTCGTTTATGTAGGACTCGTGTTATTATGAACACAGGTTAATCTCAAACTAAAGGAAGGGTTTTCAAAAAAATCTACATGTCCAGAAATTGCCAATTTTTTATTTTGAAAATCTTCTTTTTCGCTATGTTACTTCTCATTTGTAACTTCAGCTTTGAAGCATAGCATTAACAAAAAGAAGTTGCAGGTTTAAAGTATTGGTGTTGAGAAAAAAAAGGGAATATCTTATTCATAAATACCCCAGACAGTTTCTCTACTCCTATTGATGGAGAGCGCGTCACGATTACCTTTGATAATGACCAGCGGGAGCTGTTTATAACAAGCTGGCTTCCGCGTGTCGGGCGCGCAAGATTATCACGCGGAATGCAATTCATAGCTATAGTAACCGCGCGTAATCTAAGCGTGCACATGTAATCTAAGCGCGCGCATGTAATGTAAGCGCTTGACATACACCCAACCCACGCGCATCGAACAGATTCTTCACAAAGTTTTTGAAAAAAATATTTCAAACCTCGAATCTTTTAATTGTTAAAGTGTCTTTTAACAAAAGGGCATTCATGAATGGGAATAAAAGAGTAGTGACTCGTTCTTAAACGTCTGTTTAAAACCTTGAAGGGTCGTTGCCGTGCGATAACACGGCCGCCGACCCTGCCGGCTTTAAACGGCCGTTGAAGAACTCGACGCTACCCCTTTATTACCTTATTTAAAAAAATATTCAAAAATTCAAAAAAACCTGTGATAGCAGCTGTCGGTAATTGTTGTGCTTTTCAACTTGACATTGCTAATACAAATAATACCGCTTGGGTTCATGTTGATATTGAGTACAAAGTTCACTTCAACTACTCATTCAAATTCAATGACGCAACAACGCTACAAATGTTAATATACAGAATTTAAAAATGTCGACATCAAAAGCAGTGTAAGTATACGGACATGATCAAGTATGGGGCTTAAAACAAACTGAAGTATCTACTTATCAGGGTATATAAGTGAAGAGTTTGTGTTGGTCGAGTGTTCTCTTGATGATGAGAAACCAGAATCGATACTTCTAAAATTCAAAGGGTTTTGTTTCAATGTAATTGTTAATAACAGTGATTTTTATATTGGCTGCATAGACTTTGATATTTTGTAACATGGTCTACATACATATTGCAATCGTGTGGATATAATGTGCGTACACATGTTATGCATAAATACGTTATGTGTGTATATCGTATAGGTATAGGTAATACTGTATGAATGATAAGTTGATATCCAAAATGTACAGGCTTGGTCAGTCGTGTATAGTTTATGTAATGTATACAGTATTTCATTTAATTTTATTAGAGGAGATTGATTTGCATGTGCTTAATACCCATTCGTGGGTTAAGCTAGGGTCCTGCGACCTGAATCTGCACATACTGGACTCTAAAGCATTAAGAACTGTGACGTGATAAAGTTACACTTTCCACTGCTACACCATAAACTACTCATGCCAACCAAATATTGGCGGTCATTTTCTTCTTTTGCGAATGGTTCCTCTTCTTTTGTGAATGGTTCCTTAGGTTTAACTTTAAAAGTGGCATTCATAAGTGTAATACTACTAGTCAAAATAAATAATGTCAGTATCTTCTTTTGTGGCTGGTTCATCTATTTAAGTTTAAAAGTGACAACTAAATGCGTTTAACTTCTTCTCTTCTTCTGTTTGGTTGTCGTGTCTTTTCTGTATTTGCTCCCTATTGTTAATTAAATATCTGAGTCATAGAATCATTTTCAAAAGAATAATCAAAGCACATTTTGTTCAGTCTAGCTTGTTGCTGTAAATCTATCTTCATTGTCTTCCTATACTTTGTATTTGTAGTTTGAAGTATTTTTTATTATTTTGTTGTAATAAGGTTAATTTCTGAATGTTATTTTGAACTCTTTGTAATTTGACCGCAATTTAGCCTTTGGCTGCAAATGTCATTTTGTTGCAATAAACCATTTCAATTTAAATCAAATCAAACCATATTATAAAGTTTGACTGGAATTGCCTTCTTTCTCCTCCGTTTTTCAAACAGGATTGTCAACATCCATTACGGCCAGTTAGTTGAGAAGATTTGAGTGCAGTTTCTAGTGAGAAGGATAGTGAAGGCAAAACAAGTATATAGCAAACATTTCCGCATATGGATTGCCTGTGCTTACACTTTTTTCACAAGGTAAGTTCCTTTTTAAACAGAAAGGTGTTTTGCTTGCCACTCAGGGAAAACAACTTTGTTTACAGATTACAAGTTTTTGCGTGACCCTTAGTTTCCTAAACATTGCACACAGGTGTGCACAATATTTCCTCATATGATGCTTTGATTTTGTCATGTTAGAAGTTCACTTGAAGTTCAGAGAAGTAGCCCAACAATACTGCATAATCATGCTGCTCAGATTTTGTAATCTCTGTGCTTGAAGTTCACAATGCAAAAAAAAATATTTGTCCAGTCGAGCTGTCAATCTTGGAAGTTCCCCTTCTCAACATATACAGAAACAATAATAAATCTGTGAAAATTTGAGCTCAATTGGTCATCAAAATTGCAAGAAAAAAATGAATGAAAACACCTTTGTTGCACAAAATGGTGTGCTTTCAGATGCTGGAGTTTTGCTTCAAGCCTGAAGCTTTTTTCAGATTCAAAACTGTGGTTGAAAAATTACCTCTTTCTCTAAAACTACATTACTTTAAAGGGGGTCATTTTCGGACAGCGTTTTACAAATACACAGCTCTTTAGTGCTCAATACCCAATAAGTTTTATGGCTATTAACTTTTGGAGTAATTAATAAAAGTACACCCTGCCTTTAAAGTTTTGGTTAATGAAGTAAAGTTTTCTCTCACAAGTTAATCTAGAGAGTATCACTGTTTTTACTTGATACAAATACCACTCCATGAAACTAAGTTTTGCAACAGAGTGAAAGTTTACGTTTAATTAGATATTCATCAGGTGAGTTGTGGTTGAACAGTTTTGGTTTTCACTTTCAAAAACTTCCAGTGAAGTGATTTTTGTTATCGCTTTCTAAACTGTCATGTAACACTGCCGGTTTTATCACAACGTTCAGGTGTTGACAGCGGAGCATATCAAACCCTTGGGCCCTTCACTAGTCGTGCTTTCATCTCGCAGCAAAATTCAATAGAAAAACAGCTTCATTGTGGTCATTTATTTCTTTCCAAAATACAAGTAAACATGCTGGGAAAAGGTGTGCTGCTGGTTGTACAAACCACCACAAATAAATCCAACAAATAATCAGAGAGACAGACGCTGACGACAAACAGAATGGAAACATAAAAGGTCGCCAGGGTGTTTTTGAAGTGACCGCAGGAATATGAGCATTTTGTCCTTCAGTGAGGGTTGATTGCTCTTTGGACGGTTTTCAGGCCTTTCAAAATAACTATTCTTTTGATTCTGGAGTGGTCTGTCTGGCCCATTATCGGTGTGGGGGGGGGGGGACTTTTAAGGATGTATTTATGTACAGAAATCCCAAGGAGTTGGACTTCGGACCCTGGAGGCTCTTGCTAATGTGATGGGTAATTTTGAACCCAAAACAACTCTGTTCGTTTCTGGGTACAAGTCGTTTTTCAGAGATCAGGGTGGATTTCACAAAGGTAGTCCTAACTTAGGACTAGTCCTAGGCAATGCTAAGAGATAGGACTGGTCCTAAGTTAGGACCAGTAACTCATCCTAACTTAGGACTAGGACCAGTAACTCATCCTAACTTAGGACTGGTCCTATCTCTTAGCATTGCCTGGGACTAGTCCTAAGTTAGGACTACCTTTGTGAAATCCACCCCAGGTCTTTGGTACTTTGGTTTGGAGAGAAACAGGAGCTGGTGGAAAACACTTTTGTGCCCCTTTTCAGAAGGAAAGAGTATAGAATAGAAAAATGATATATTTACACAGAAGGTGTATCCAAGCCTATCGACCTTACTCATCTGACATCATCATCACAATTATCTTGCTTGCCCCATTTTCGGAAGTCAATGCCCCTGTCTGTTGTACAGTTTTGTGCAAGTTTTAGGAGATGCAGCGTTTACCTGTTAACTCTGAAAACAAGAATGTGGTAAATACCTTATATTAGTATGTGAATTTGAATGTTCCTTGCCTTTGTGTCTCACTTAGCTAAAACTAACTGTGAAAACCATTCAGAATTGTGGCCCTTTTCTTCATGATAGTCTTTATAGGGGTCGGATTTGCCGTAAATTGTCTTAATAAACTTCACCATAAGAAGTTGTACTGATATACAAGCGATAGTTTGTTTCTTGCATTGGGAATGATTTCTGAAATGTGTTTTGCTGTCTGTTACGTTCCAATACCAAGCAGATGTTAAACATTTGGGGGATCTCCCTGTTGGTATGTGAATGGTCCACATTGGGTTCTCTGTAGTTCCCCAAGATCGTTTCATACTCACCATTTTGATATATATATCCTAATTCATGGTTTTAAATCATTTTAAATTGATTCCTGAGGTTTGGACTATTTTCCTCTCACCCCACGCACCTGTTGAACCAAATCCCCCCCCCCTTCAATCTCACCACAAAATTTCCTTCCTTTTGGATGTCTAGTCACAGCCTCCAGATATTATTCTCTACCCATAATCCTCAGCATCTAACCAGCCCTCATCGTGAAAGCCCCTCAGCAGTATTTAGTCACTGTGTTTCAACCCCCCCCCCCCTCCACTATCAATACCCTCTGTTCCATATAATAAGTAGCATTTGATTCACAAGGCCTAGGCTATGGTGATGCTAATCAGTATTTCCAAAAATGGAAAGGGTTTGGTATCCCGTGTTCTTCTGGTGAAAACAACTTGCCCTTGTTGTATGGGAACCTGTTGATAAGATATATATATAGAAAATTATTTTGACAGCGTGTGACCGTCACAGGTATTTTATTTAATAAAAAAAAAAAGATTTGTTGAAAGATATATAAATTTGTCTGAAATGTACATTGTTTTCAGCTTGTTTTGGATAGAGCCTGATGGAAGTGCTTTAAATAGACTGTATCCCACTTTTAATTCCCGAACATTTTTGGTAATTACTTGGTAAAGAGCTAATGGTATTATACAAAAACAACCTCCTTTTAAATAATGTAGTACAGAGAAGGTGGTAATAAAAACTTTCACACTAAAATTTTAGTATGAGAAAAGCTTCAGGCATGGAGCCTTTCCCATCAGGCCTCTGAAATCACACAATTCTATGCAACAAGTGTGTTTTTTTTGTTTATTGTTTGCTTGCCACTAGTTAGATGACCAGTTGAGCCCACATTTTCACAGGTTTGTTATTTTATGCGTGTGTTGGGATACACCAAGTCCTGAGGATTCTGGTCATTGACAAATACCCTGTATTTAAGGTTGTTAGTTTTAAAACCAGCTGACATATTACGTTTAAAATCAAACAGGAAATATTCCCCTTGGTTTATTTGTTTTGTAATAACTTTCTATTTGCTGGCAGCGTCCATTTGATTCCCCCCCCCCCAATTTTAACTTGTATCTTGCAATTCTGTGGTAGAAGATATCAAACATTTTACTCAAAGTGATTGCTTCCTTTTGGATTTTTTTGTGTGAATAAGTTCAACTCATGCTTTCAAGTACAGTTTCATAATGTCTCTACTCTATTCAAGGAAACTGATGACAAACAATGATAGCAGATACAATTTTTTGACACGGGAAATGCTTGTGAGGATGTGTTGTTCGTGATAACACTGATACAGAGCTTGTATATTGTATATGTTTTGCTATGAGTTTGCAAGAAACCCAAGGAAAAAGCATAACAAAGCCTTTCTAATCTTTAAAAAGCAGGAAGAATTAAACGGCACAATTTCAAGTTAAAGAAAGGAAAGAGGAAGGGGGATCATCACACATGTGTTCTGACAATGGGTATTGAAAATAAAATAAAATTATTTTGGTGTGCATTCAGCAGATGAAGAAATTTACTTGCTGTATGCTGTGAGCATTTGGCAATACTAAGCAGCCTCATTAGTTGACCGAAATGGATGCTTTATACTGAAATCAACCAATAAAGTATCTTTAAATAAAGATACCAGATTTGTTATAACTTGGAACAGATCAAAGCTTAAAAAGTAATATTTATGGATCTCATAATTTTGTTTTGTTAAAAAACATTACTGCTATGCGTGCGTCTATATCTAATTTCTTTAAAATAAAAGTTGTTTGCTTGTGTTGTTAGCAGTATCAGGTTTTGTTACATGAGGTTCGCGGTTTTGGTTTTATATTGTTAGCTGTTGGTGCATAGGTAGGTTTAATATCCATAAATGTGGAATGATTAACAAGTTTTCCCACGGCACATTAAAGGCAGTGGACACTATTGGTAATTGTCAAAGACCAGTCTTCTCACTTCGTGTATCTCAACATATGCATGAAATAACAAACCTGTAAAAATTTGAGCTCAATTGGTCGTCGAAGTTGCGAGATAATAATGAAAGAAAAAACACCCTTGTCACACAAAGTTGTGTGCGTTTAGATGGTTGATTTCGAGACCTCAAGTTCTAAACTTGAGGTCTCGAAATCAAATTCGTGGAAAATTGCTTGTTTCTCGAAAACTACTCCACTTCAGAGGGAGCCGTTTCTCACAATGTTTTATACTACCAACCTCTCCCCATACTCGTTACCAAGTAAGGTTTCGTGCTAATAATTATTTTGAGTAATTACCAATAGTGTCCACTGCCTTTAACAGTAATTTGATCAGAGAAAATGAAAGCACTAACGGTGCTAAGTATCTTGATTAGTTTCATAAATATAAATTCATATCTGTAGTGGTATGAGCAATTTTATTGGTTTCTCATTGCATAAAACCATGCACACAGAACCAACATTAATATTTGTAATCAATCCAGCTCTTAAAGCTAACATCAGAAAGTCTGATATAAGTAGGTGTTCCCGTTTTAACAAAAATTATTTATACCTATAAGTCAATAGTCTTTTGCAATAACTATGTTTTTGCCCCCTTGTTGTTGCTTTTTACGAAAAGGCAAGTAAAATTGAACCACTGTGCTATGGACTGATGACAGGGACTGGCTAGCTGAGTATAAAATGAGATTTTTGACTTCAGAATGTACTCTTTAAAAGCAGATTTTTTCCCAAAATTTCTCTTTATAACAAAAGCGGCCCATTTACTTTGTATGAGGTGAGGTGGTATGTTTGAATTTGGTTGAACAAATAATAAAAATCAATTTGGTTTGGAGATCTCGGACATTGCCTTCTGTGTTTTCAGGGACACGTTCAGTTCAAGTCGATTCTGTCTAAATAATTTGTCGTTTCCACTTAATTAATAAATGGAAATCTCACAGCCAGTCTATTTACACAGAAGATTTTGTAAAGAAGTCTTTTGCCATTCCAGTCTGTTAAAGACACAAAAGAGCAGACACAATTATGGAAGAAGGTTTACAAAAGACCAAACATCTTCCGTAGAAATGTCTTTTTAATTAGTGCAAACAACACTTTAAAAAAAGATAAATGGTGTGCCTGATCAATAAGTCGGTCACCGGCGGAATTTTGGATCAATATTTTGTAACTGTCCATTACACATTTATGAGATGTACAATGCCCAATTACTGGACCCCCCTTGCTTTACAAGGAAGTGAATAAACCATAGAGGTACTTCTACCTCCTTCAATAAACCGACCAATGGACTGTTGTATAGCTTGATACATTAGCTAGGATGAATTCACACAATTATCCGGTGTAACAGTAGAGAGTTTTCGTTTTCCGAGGACGGATGGTTCTGCGACTGTAATTATGACATCTGTCTTCATGTGCGCATGCGTCGGCTTTGAGGACGTTCGTCCCTCAATTCCTAGGACAGTACTTGGGATGAATCTGCGCTGTGCCAAAAACCATCCGTCGTCAGAAACTAAAACTCTCTAGTTTAAACAGCAATCTCCCATAAAAGTGGTCCGCTGGCCAACCTCCAGTTGAAACAGTGGAGGACTAGTCAAAGTTCACTCCAAGTGGTCAGGCTGGATAGTTCAGTGTTGAAAAGGAGTCCATATTAAAATATGGAATAACGGGCAAGTGAAAGAGCGAACGGACCAGTGAAACGACAAGCTCACTGGTTCTGCTGGCTAGTCAGTGAAAAAGTTAAGGGGAAATCCTGATAACTGGTTTGTGACCTCCAATTGTGTCGCTCTCAGTGTGTGCAGAGGATGTGCCTCTATCTCTCTTCCGATCTTACTCACGCAATGGTACAGCTGAAGTTTTTTTAAAGTTTGAACCGTTGTTGTAACTGGATCCTCTAACTTGGAAGAGTACATTTGTTCAAGGAGATCCATGATTGTTTGGAGGTCCAGCCGTCAATTTCACCAAACTCTTCCTCACTTAGGATTGATCTTAGGACTTAAGACGAGTTAAGTTCCTTAATCGAAGACGTAGGACGCATTCAACCCATGATAGGATTAATCCTAGCGCTTCTTGAAATCGGCTGCAGGCCTGTATGCTTTGTTTTTGAAAGAGCAACTAAGGCACCAAGGCACTTTCTCCTTTGTAAAGGGCACCCTATGAAGAAATTGTAAAAATCTACTGTAGCATTTCAAGGGCACCAAGGCAATGACCTGCCGTCGATTTCACAAAGAGTTAGGACTCGTCTTATCTCGAGTTAGGACGAGTAACTCTTCCTAACTTAGGATTAATCTTAAGGTCTGCATGCTACAGTGCAGGGTCGGGACTCGTCCTAAGTCCTAAGATTAGTCTTAAGTTAGGAAGGGTTTTGTGAAATCAACGGCAGGGGACATGGAGGCAATCACCTGTGCTTCCTCAGTGAAGTATCGGGTCTGGAGGTCTATGATAGTGGTGTCTAATCTTGCCTTCCATCTCTGAAACCCCTGCTCAAATCTCACCAGGGGCACTATGTGGATGGGGTTTTCAGTCCCTGCCTGACTGCTGTGGTTTTGCCCCCGGTATATATCTCCATGGTTTTTCCTCCAACATCTAAAATTTAAACTTCCTTCCTTGTCCTCTCTCCATTAGGGTTCTTTGCTAGTACAATGATTAAGTTTGCTTTTCTGAGAGTCCTTGGCTTTACAACCAGAACTAATGAATGAAACTCGTCTGGTTTGGGGGCAAAATGCCTTTCGGTGAGGTTCAGACACATTAGCACACTTTTCAGCTGTATACTTTTTTTGTTTGCGTTTAAAGTTGTGCACAAAGTGAGAATTTGTTTTCTTAACTCTAGTGAAACTTAAGAAGCACCATTGCAGCTAAAATGTTTCCTTCTGGAGTTTTAGAAAAACCTCTACATATTACAAAGAAACTGCAACATAAGCCCCTTCCACTATGTGTGGTTACAGAGTTTCACATGGAACTTTATATAAATTGACCAGGAACAGGTCTTAAAAGCTCAAGCATTCCACCGGTGGATTTCTAACCTCATAGAGAACATTATGATTTAATCGTCGGGGCTTTTCAATGTGGGATTAAATACTGTTGGTTTTGGGTGAGCTAGTGGGAACCGTGTGAATGCAAATTTTAGTGGGAAGGTCTTTACCTGAAGAATAAAAATCCATTTGATTTTGAATGTGAAAGGGCAAAGCTGTATCCCAGAGGGGTTGTATTGTAAGACCATGGAGCAGCTCCATGGTTAGACCATGTCCACTCTGGTTAGGGCTGTCTATGGTAATTTTTGCTGTTCCCAGGATGAGAGTGGGTTCGTTTAAGTTGTTAAGAGGATCATTTTGTGTTGCTACAGTGGCCTGGAAAGGCCAAACATTTTCTGGTGGTTTGTAACTCGTGGTCATAGAGTTATATATAAGAACTAGAGGGCGCACTGGTGATGCTTCTGCACAAACGCAACGGGACCGCAACAAGACGCGCGCCATTATGTACGCAGGTTGAATACGAAGTACGCAATTGAGTTTGTGTTTATTGAACGCTGACGCGATGCTGTTTTGTCAACTTACAAAATGGCCGCACAAACACATGCTAAGCAATGCCTGTTTGTTCAACTTAGGAAATGGCCGCCTGCGCGCATGCCGAGCTCGTATATAGGCAAGTGCGCCCTCTAGTTCTTATATATAACTCTATGCTCGTGGTGCATCCCTGAGTTTTATAGCATTGATACTTTGTTTTGGCTTTTCTGGCCACTGTGAACAAGATTTGTGATGACTCTGATAATGCAGTTTTATATCACATTCGATTGAACGTCACTGGCAGAGCGCCCTCGCTTGTTTTTATTTAGTCAGTCGGTTTATGTCACCATCATCTTATTTAGTATACCTATGTGAATAATCCAAGTGTGACCACGGGTAAGATCTACACATTTGAATGTTACCCAAGCTGTCAATTTAACATGAACCCAATGCAAACCACCTGGCTTAAACCATTTAGCTGAATAGCCAATGACACCATGAGTATGAACTTAGTCTCACACAGGAAAATGCTTGGTTTATGTTCAGGTTTTATGTTTTGGTTTTGTTTTTTTTCCCTTTTCAATAAACACAATATGGATCCGTGTTATTTTCCGCTCAGGCGAACAGGATCCATTTCAATCTTCAAATGCTAATGTAGTGAGAACAGGATCCAATTCCAACCTTACAACTTCAACGTAGCTAAATGTGAAGAGCTCTGATTGTGTGATGTTGATGGCACACATTAAAACTTCTGAATATTCATTTGCCAAGATGTACAGTCCTTTAGTCATACTGCCTTCATTTTACTTTCCATCCATCTGAAGGACACAGTAATGCACCCCTTAGAAAAAACACACACAGACTGACCAGGATGGGATTCAAACCCACATTCTGATACAGCCAAAAACTTCATTCCACACTGAGACCAAGATGTTTCCTTAGCCCTTTCGCTTTCCATCCATTTGAAGGACATAGTCATGCAGCTCTTAGATTACACAGCAGACCGCCCAGGCTGGGATTCGAACCCACATTCTGACACCACTAAAAACCACTAAAATTCCACACTGAGACCAAGATTTAAAATCCTTAGCCATACTTCCTTCCTTTTACTTTCCATCCATCTGAAGGACATATTCATACAGCCCTTAGAGAGAAAAAAAACCCTGCACCCGCATTATGACACCATTAAAACTTGATTCAATTGCTTATTTGATAGACAGGTCTATCGAGATGACTTTGAGATGGCTTTGTGATCATCTGCCCATTGCAGGACCCAATTTCATTGAGCTGCTTATCAAGCACAAAAAGCAGTTAAGCACAACAAAATTATGCTTACCAGAAAAAGGTTACCAGCCAAACTACATTGTCATGTGTACAAATTGTGACTGGTATCCTGCTCATTTCTGCTTTGCAGATAACTCTTAAGCAATATTTTCTGCTCTATGAAATTGGGCCCTGATCATCAAACCATTCCATCAGTACCACTGTCTATCTCTGTCTGGGTCGCCAATGTTGAGAGCTGTCAGTTTCTCTCCTAATCCTATTATGCACTTATTGATCTGAAGGAACTCTCCAATGGGGCAATGGTAGATGAATAGATCCCGGACAAGCAAGCTATCCACCCCCTATTCTATCCAGTTTGTTTTGTAGCAGTGTTACTTGATGGTAATCCCTTGTTAGTATGCCCTAGCCTCCAACCATAGTTCTATTCCCCAATCAACTAGTCAGTCCAGGGAATTTAAATATAACTTTTTCCCCGCTGCAGTCCCTGCTGCAGTTGTCAATTAATTTTCGGAAACACCTGTATGTTTACCCAACATGGTTTTTGAATTCTAAGCTCTTAATCCTTCATGTCTTTGTTGCTTTTGTCATCGGACAACAACAACACAGTTGTTCAGAGTTGCTCAATCTAAATGTCTTATGGCAGAAGCCCCTGATCCCTTGTCAAAAGCTCATTGTGAGGTGATGTTTTGTCAGACCTCTTGATCTCTTAATAACTGCTACAGGCGTCTCTTTTTAAACATCTTCCTGGAATAAGTTTTTTTTTTTCTTACAGAGAGACTTGTTTTGGAGGAGGTTTATGGCTTATTGTCACCATAGTAGAGGCTTAACTTTGTGGGTACATGTAGCCACTTACTTTTGCATGTTCATTCTTATTAAGGCCTACATCTGACATTTTTTATGCAGTAAAATTGTGACCATCAATGGGTCATACCTTGTCATACAAAATGAGTCTGAAATCTTCACAGAGTCCGATTTATACAGCCAGTAAAAACTGATATTGCTGCACTACGCCTTTGAACCACTACTGGCTGAAATGTTTTGTGGAGCTTGCGTAGGAGATGTGCTTGCCATACTGTTCTATAACACCTTTAACTTTAAGGGGAACTGTGCGTGGTGATCTAGTAGCAGGGCTTTGGCTGTACATGGAATGATGAACTCTTGAAAATCCAGTTACTGCATCAGCATGTGTGTGTTTGCTGGCTGTTACATCGAAAAAGGTGCTGTCATTTTTCTTTTGCGATGTGATGGCCAGCGCGTGTGTGTGTGTGTGGAGTAAATGGGTTAGAGTTCATAAACTCATTTACAGCCACAGGCGTATGATGTGAGGACAGTCCCCCTTTGAAGACATTTATGAACCAAATATCTTCCGAAATCATCAAATTCTACTTACATATAGGACCCCACAAGGAAGTACCTATGCTGTATATATTTTCAGAGTTTCTCTTTAATGCCAGCTCTGGCTCGGCAAATATAGCACAGCTTAGTCAAGTGGTTTGAGCTTGTGCTCAAGAGAAATAGAAAATCACACAAACAAACTCTTTTCTCATGGTGAAGAGCTTACATCTAAAGACCATGGAATAACAAGCCTTGTTTACAGTCGAACGCACAACCCATGGAGCGTACTCAGGACTCTGTTTGTTGTTTAGCTCTCATCAAGCATTCAGTCTTCCAAACTTGACTGGTATTAGGCTGTTTTTGCAGCCACTTCCTTTGACACCGTGTGTTTCGAAAGTAAGCACTTTTAAACTTCCTGTTAGCAAACACACCTTGAGTGAGTCTTTCCTGATTGCATGATTGTGGAGTTCAACAACCATAATTGCTTCTTAAAAAGTTCGGAAGGTAGTGCGTTGTGCCAGGCTCCAAGTGGATGATAATCATGCCTACATCCTTGTGGACTGTGAAGGGGAGTAACCCCATGTTTCAGCCCCAGGAGTAGGTGGCAACGTGCCCCCTTCGTGGTGGCAGTTGATTTAGGTTGATAGCCCAAATCAGTTAAGTATTGCCCTCAACTTGAAGTGGCCGTCCTGCCTCGTGATGTTAGGCAATCTTTTGCACACATGAGTACAATTGTAAAGTTCATATTAGATGGTTATAAATTTAAGGGTATGATCAAACTTTGGTGTGACCCGAAAACGAATTGGTGTAATTTTTAATCTAAATAAAGAAAGCAACAGAATAAAGAGGTGTCCATGCTGCAATTACAGTCCTACACACCAGTTGAGTGGAATAAAAACAGTGGATGTCTAGTGAGAAGATTTTGGTTACTCCGCTGAACTCAAAAAAAGAAAGAAATAAGTACTTGACTGGCCATGCGAAACAGTTATACATCAAACGTCAATCTAAAAGAATCAGAAAAGTTTTCAAAAGAAAATTACCCCTTGACTGTATTACAAATTATGAAAAAAATTAGGTGTCCATGCAACGCAAGACTGTCTCCAGGAACAAAATTTGTAAAAAGAAATATTGTACAAAAGTTTATGTTTTGAATAGAAATTGAACGATTTTTCTAACAATTGTATGTAATTCATGAGCTGTGACTGGAAAGAAAGAAGTTCAGGGTTTTATACGTGTGGGAACTGCACGGAATAAAGTCTAGACCTACTCAACTCTGTAAAAAGCTCTTTTAAAGCAAGAAGGCTACGTGCTGAAACAGCAAATCCTCATATCCAAAATAAGCTTTATTCCTAATAGTGCAAAATCACAATCGGCATTTCAACATTGAATACTACGATCAATGTGTCGGAGTGTTTTGGAAGACCATATTTTAGAGGCCTGTCTATTGACCCCCCCCCCCCAATCTAAAAAAAACACCTAAACGACAACAAACAACAGTACAACAGCATCAGGCAATCTCACTGGTCTACTGGTCCCAGTAACAGGCAATCTCATTGGTTTACTGGTCCCAGTATCAGGCAATCTCATTGGTTTACTGGTAAGACACTCTGCTGCAGAATGGCAATGTTCACAGGTTCAAATCCCACCTGAGTAATATGCCTGTCGATTATTTTCACAGGCCTTGGGAACGTTTTGAGTGACCAGTGCTTTACTCATATTAGTGTGTGGGTAAAACCAAATAATAAAACAAATAAAAACAAACAAGACATGGCAGAAAAAAAACATCCTTTCTGAGACTGAGCTAGTAGCGAGCGAGATACATAAATGAAAACTATACAATCTTTCCTGGGAGTCTACCTCCACGTTCCCAATATGCAAATCTAATCAACCACATTGAAGAAGACAGCCAATTGTATTCAAATACGTACATGTGCACACATTCAAAGGTTGCAACGCATCATAAGCCCATGAGCTAGCAGTTTTTACATTCCTCTAAAATCACAACATGTCTGGCAGAAACGTTTTCACATCTCATTCTATTCACATCGTCATCTTTTATCTCAGTGGGTTTTCTGCAAAAACTTCCCAAACAATATACTGTAACCACCAATAGATTGAAGCCAGGAAGTGGAAAGCACTTTTACAAAAAGATTGTTTTGGTTGAGAGCTTTTTTTGGGAGCTGCCGACCCTTATCTTGAGTGAGTTTTACATTAGTGCGTCAACTTTCTGAAGGTTACCATGACAAAAGATTATTTAAGCAGTGAGTAGTAGTTTTCATACTGAGATTTATGAAAGGGGAAAACCAGAGAGTGGTTTGTACATAAAGTATAAAAAGGTTGGCATGGTCTGGTGAATCACAGGACCAGGTCTCGAAATAACCCACAGCACCCACAACAATTGCCCTGGTGCCCTAGTGCTTTTGCTGTGGTGCCCTCTGCAAGGTTCCAATACAAATTGACGTTTTCCTCATGTTTAGCAGAGAAAAATTGCTGTACCCCTTCAAGAGCAAAGCCTGCAGGAATATGTATGTACATAGAGCTGGGTCCTAGCTCTGTGATATATACATGGTGGGTTTATTTGAGATGTGCTCCAACTACATGACTCTGCTTAGCGTAAGCAGAGAATCACCGCATACGGAAGCAGGGAATTCCACGCTTACATCAAGCGTATTTCATGGGTCAGCAGGGAATTTTTGCTTGTGCGCGTACGTATTCCATGTTTGCTAGACTTTCTTTTTTTAAACTGCTTAACACAGAAATTTAGCACTTGCAAAGTAAGCACCGAATGGAGAGGTCGCTGGTAAGCAGAGCCATGAAATTGGGCTCTGATGTATGCCTAGTCTATGATGCTAGAACAGGTTATGTGCAAATTTTGAGTCATGCCTGTGGTGGAATCACAAGTTACTTCCTCACATCATCTCAAAGCTACTGCTCATCCTTATCAATTATTTTGCTCTGTCATGAATGGATTTTGAGATCTTGTGATACAATCACCCAATAGCCCAGATACTCAATTAACTACATGTATACCCACATGAAGATTAAACCACTTCCCTCAATTAGCCCCCGCTAAACTGTCCCAATCAAAAGAGCCCCGCCATATGTGCCAGTTCCTAATAACCTCCCTCCTCCTAAGGCACACTCCCTCATAATCCAACCCATGGTGTGAATATTACCTCATTGAGGCACGCCTTCTTTGAACCTCCTAATCATCTTATAATGTCTGTATTATGATCTCATTAACTAAAAAGGATGTCAGTCGGTCAACTACACATCCCTCGAGCTCATCAGGGATGTACAAAGATTACCCATTTCCTGAATTGATACCCGTTTAATGTCGCCCAGTTTTTAACTGATGACATTCTCTGTTAATTGGTTCCCATTGTTCGGATGGGTTGAAGACACTTTCCTTTGCGATGAATGTGCAAAAACAGACTGAGCTAATTGCTGAATAGAATAAGAAGTGTACACCATTCTGTACATAGAAGTGCTGCACACCGAACCGCCAATGCAGGAAAAGGTTTTGTACGTAAAGACATGGACAAATCATTGTCTTGTTTACTTAAGTGAATTTAGTTGTCTTTTCTCACCACTTTACATTGTTGTCTGTCAGGAAAAAATTATAAAACGATTTAGAGCACAGACCTTAAATATTTGCTGAAAAAAATGAATCATGAAAATGGCGCAGGCAATATGTGGTTTTTTAGTGTGATAGCCTCACAGAAACTGCTCAGTCAGGTTTTTAAATGCATTGAATCAGCCAGGAATTTTTTCTTCATATTTCAGTTTTCACTTTCTTTGTACTTGCAAATATTTAATAAGTAAGTTGTACAGCATTATGTGTCATGCTGATTTGGAATTATTGATAATGTTGTAAATTTCATTTTATTATAGAATTTCATTTTAATGTAAAATTTTATGTAGTTGGGCAATATTTGGGGGAAGTGTACCTTTGGTGAAACAAGATGGTCGGAGAAACATCACAGATTTGTCTTAAGTTAAAAATATTTAATATAAAAAAAATATTATTAAAAGAACACGTTGCCTTGGATCGGTCGAGTTGGTCTTTCAAAAGCATTTGTAACTGTTTGTTATAAAATGCATATGATTAGAAAGATATTTTAAAAGTAGAATATAATCATCCACACAAGTATCACTGGAAATTACGTGATTTTCCTTTTACCTCGATCAACTAACACGGTCGGCATTTTATTATTTTATGACTCCAATAAATGGCCGACCATGTTAGTTCGCAAAGTAAAAGGAAAACCACGCAATTTCGAGTCAAATTTGTGTGGATCATTGTATTCTACATTTAAATCATCTTTCTAACCATATGCATTTTATAGTAAACGGTTACAACGCTTTTCTAAGACCAACTCAACAGATTCAAGGCAACGTGTTCCTTTAAAGTATTTTTTTTTCAAAGGACATTTCTATGATGGCCCTATAGCCAAATATCTTTCTCAAACCATACTCTGTCTGTGTGCAGTCCCTTCCTCCTTACTTATATCATCAACGGTACAAGCCCATCACCTACCTGCCAAACTAGTAGCAGAAAAAGAAGGGGGAAAAGTTACAATAACTAACAAAACTTCCAGGAAATTTCAATTGATTTTACGAGTATCCTTTTGAAAATCAACCTTAACACCAATCAATAAAAGATTCTTTCACAGGATATTTTTCATTGTTAAAGGTGACATAATAAGTAGCAATAAACATTTTTTGACATTTTTATGTGGCCCCATAATTTTGACTAGTGTGTGGGATGCACAAGTTTAGTGTTCCACATCTTTCCACCCACTGTACGTTGGAGGTGTCGGAAGTGTTAATTAGATTGTATGTTACATGGATATAGACCATGAAAAGGAATTCATGGCCCATTTTATGTGGCTGGGGACTAGACACGTGTCAGCAAACAAGAAATAGGTGTGAAATAAAAGCATGTACCTCTCCCCCAAGTAAAGGTTAGGCTATCAGGGGCTAAGCAGCCTAGTAGTGATGGAACCAAAGTATTTTGGTTCTTCGTCTACATCCCCCTTCTATAAAAAAAAAACTATAAAAATAACAATTGGAAGCACAAATAATAAATAAATAACAATACATAAATAAATACCCAAATACCAATATATGAATGTATAAACAAAATTTAGTTATAATCAATTACATCTATGTGCTTGTATAAATAATAAATAAATAAATAGTAATAATATCGATATAATAAGTTATGAAATGCAAATTAGAACTATTCATTGGATAGGGAATCTGACTTTGACGATATTCTGATGCCGTTGAATAGAATTAACCACCCCCATTGCTTGGTTCAAACCGCCCTATTCTGAGTAGACTTATTCACAATATTGTGGTGATTCTTTGTTATTGTTTAACTTTTTGTACAAATTTACTTCATGACTATAGTTCAGCATTCCTGTGCATATAGTAATTTGACAGGAAATCCCTTTTGGGCAGCCACCCTATCAGGATACCAGGAACAAAGGCCTTTCTCGAATGGTATTCATTATTATACAAACTGAATCATGGTGTGACTCACCTGTATGACTGGACATTTGAACACACCCACTTCACAAAAGTGGTACAACCCAACATACTAGAAGTCAGACTTGTGGGGGTTTTACTATTGGGTGAAATGGGGGGTGTAAAATATCCACTTGGAGAATGGAGGGGAGATCATGTTTGTTTTTATCAACCTTATTGACTGATTGGAAATAGAATATTTAATCACTTGCAAATTGTTGTTTTGAAATATGAGATAGTAATGGAATGTTCATCCAATGAGACTTATCCAAAATAAGTACATCAACCGAAATTGAGGAGTATATATTTACATGCTAAAAATTGTGGGGTTTTTTCTCACTGTTTTTTTTTTACTTCTTTCTCTTGACTTGCACAACTTAACTATCACAGAATTATTATTTCACATGGTTGATCACATAAAACATGAATACTGTCTCTGATTTTTTTTTTTAGCTCTTCCAATCCTGTATGAGATACCTTTAAACCATGAAACTTATCACTAAAAAATCATAACTCAAAGTCAAACATAAATTATAGATTTTTCTAGTCTGCAATAAACAATGTTTAACACAAGAGTTCCTTTACAACATTTTCATGGACCATTTATAACATATTGGTTGATCATGATTCCAAGTATATGAAATTACTTTTGATAATATTACATGATCTGATATGTAATTGAGTGATTTTGAAGGACTGCCCACCTGTTCCGAGCTTATTTAACGATAGAGTGATTCCCACAGGGGGCTCGGGTGTCCATTTCTATGCTTTGTTGAAGAAGGAAATGTCAGTCAAATACAAAGGTATAGAGAAAATGTTGCATTGATTGTTTTCTGTGAAACTTAGTACTTTTAATGCAGCGTTCTCCCTAAAACAGTGGTGATTAATGCCAGTTAAAAAACCTAAAGACCAGTCGAAATTCACTCCTAGTTCATTGTTTAAAAGCTTCCCTATTTCTTAAATTTTTGGACGAGTGAATAAGCTGGGTGAGTAGTGAAATGACAAGATAACTAGTCCAGGACCAATTTCCATAGGGCTGCTTAGCACAAAAATTTGCTTAGCATGAAATTTTTGCCTCGATAAAAAAAAAGGATTACCAACCAAATCTCCACTTGATTTTCTAAATCAGCAACAATAGCTGAGTACCAGAAACAAGCAATATGTAACAAATGTGGTTGGAAATATGGTTGGTAATCCTGTTTTTATCAAGGAATAAATTTCATGCTATGCAAATTTTTGTGCTTAGCAGCTCTATAAAATTGGGCCTGGTGTCTAGTGATTAAAAACAATAAAAGGCGTGTCCAGGGTTCTTAGACGCTTAATTACTTGCTAATAATGTACTTCTGAGGTTACTGTAATAATCCAGAGCTTAAAGTGCAGGTCATCTTTCTCAACTGCCTAACGTATTTCCTTAGAATTAAGCTGCCGGGGGTGATCTATTCAAACAATAAGTGTCAAGTATGTTGGTTGCGGATGGTAGACGAGAAGTTAATCATTAAAAATGAGTGACAATTCTTAGCCATTGCTCACATGAGTTACCTCGACTGCTGTACTAAGCATCACTGACCTCAATCACCTTGTGGGGCAGGAACCATGGAAAATTATCACTGGCTCCCCGCTGCTTGCATTAGATTTTCAATTCCGATGGTTTGGTTTAACGGTTGGATACAGTTCATTGGATGGCAAGATACCGGGAGCTTTGGCCGTCGGTTTATAGAGAGATGTAAACGTGGCGGTGATTTGTGAACGTGATGTTGAGAATTATTATGAGGTCTTGAGTTAAGCAGAGCCAGGCGTAAAACGAGGACACACTGCTTGAAGGAGTGTATCCGACAATCATTATATTCACGCCACTGTGTTTTATGAAAGTCACATTTTATTTAGTGCCTTAAGGAGACTGCAACTAAATCTGTTGTTACTCTATTTTTTAAAGTCTTAACTTGTTCATTGACTTCTGTGTTGGAATAATCTTATAATAAAGATAACTTTAAAAAAGTAATTTAACAATCTTAAAGTGACATCAATCACAACATAACCAAACTGAATGATTTTTAGGGGTATAAAATGTTCTAGAAAAAGAGTTGCGTTAATTTCAAGTACTTTAATAGCGTAGACCACCAACATTAGGGCAAGATAGCTCAGTTGGTAGAGCACTGGCACGTTTAACTGGATGTTGCAGGTTGAAATCCCTCTCTTGGGATTTTTTTTATTGATTAAACCCCAAATTATTTATAATTTACCCATTCAGTTTCCCTTGTGGTTTGTTTAAAGTTCTTTGAGAACTCTTCGGAGGTCATCTTGTACATTTACCCAAGTACAATTTGGCAAAAGGGGGCATGGCAAAGAGCACTACAAGTGGGTCATAAGTGTTTATACTGTGTAATTGTTTTATTTATAGTCCAAACTTTGAGTTGACACATGGTGTAAACTTGCATGTCAAAGAGTCAGGCAAGATAGAGCTTATGTCAAATTTCTACTGCAGTGCAGGTTCGAGGTACGCAGGTTTGTGGAGTACTACAGACAATAGTGGGTAACGCACGCGAAGTAACATCCAGCGTTGTGTTACTTAGCGGGTGTTGTGCAGTTCAAGTAACTGACATACACACTTAGGTTTTCCAAGATGCCTGTGATAAAATAGTGACATCATTTGAGAAGGGCGTTTTTATCAGTCACTTTTAATTTCGTAAGTTGCATACTTCATCAAGTACAATACTACAATTAATCACAATTAAATGACAAATAAAATAAAGGTTGTTTGTCATTATCATACGAAATAAGGAAAGAAAGTGTTTATAAACTTTCTGTCTGCTGAAAACATTTCACTCCCTTCTCCTGGGCCCAATTTTATAGAGCGGCTTAGCAGAAACGAGCAGGATATCAGTCACAAATTCTACAAGTTACATAGCAATTTGGCTGGTAACCTTAATCTTGTTAGCACAATTTTGTTGTACTTAGCTACTTTTTCTGTTCTTAAACAGCTCCAAGAAATTGGGTCCTGAATAAGAAAACTTTTTGTGACAAGACAAACGTAAACTTAAAATCTGAACATTTGTTTGACTTGGCATACATGCACACTGCATGTCTACCTTTAATCTACAATGTACCATGAGGCCATCCCTTGACTGTCCCGATTCTCCATCATCACCATGGATACCATGTCTGTTAGCAACAGCAGGATGTAAGATTTCATCCTTGATTCCTTGCTGATGATGTGATTCATGCATTCAACGCTTTGGCTGGAAGAGTTCTGCGGAGCCAAGACCATATTTAACAGTAGTTGACATGAAAGTAGAACGTCTGTTTATAGGCCTATAATTGACTTATTCTTTCGTTTTGATTTAAACCATCTTTAAAGAGGCTATTCAGCAGATCATTTGGTGGCCCATGCATAATAATAGAATACATTGAGGAAGAATTTATTATATTGGGTCTGGCCAAGGATTCTCAGAAAACTTCAGCACTATACTATCCAATAACCCCAAGGAGAGAAGGCAAGGAAGGAAGTTGCAGTTTTAGATGTAGAAGGAATTATCGAGGGAAAATCCCAGGGGATTATTAACTCTCTGGTTTTAAGAGATGTTAAAAAATTGCCTTGTGGTCTGGGGATACAGAATATTGTTTGTGTTTTAATCGTACTGTGAATTCAGTTCTACTATCAGTAATTAAATTTCCTCGAAACGACAAAGAAAACAGTTGGTTTGGAATTAGGCAACAGTGATGTGTGGGTTCTTCAACTACTATATTACTTGGACTTTGACAATCTTTCATAGACAGACATTATTTCTCTGGAGGTTTTGTATTGGTATGAACCTAATATTTTGCCAGCTTTCAGATTTACATCAATTTTCTTTTAAGGTCACTTAAGAGCCTTGAAAGGTAAAATAAAAATTACTGAGCACTGCGTATGTCGGAGTGCCTATACACTGTACAGGAAATGTGTCGTTGGGGAAATGGGTCCTTTCACAATTTCCCATATTCAAGTACCTCGCTTAGGGCCTTGAACTTGGTATGTAATGACTTTCAAAGTGAGGATTGTCATTTAATTATATCATTGAGCAAGATGTTTTATATGTTATTTCAACAACAACTCTGCTATGTTCAAATTATAACAAGCATCTTTGTATGTTATGAAGCACGGAACGCAATTACATTCTTACTTAACAGTGGTTCGCTGGCCAAATGGCAGTTAAAACGCCAGAGGACCACTTCAAATTCATTACAAGTGGTCTGGCTGGCTAGTTTAGTATTGAAATATTAATTTATTTTTTTCTTCTTAACCATGGGGAGACCTTTCAGGATTATGGTGAATACTGTTTTTCGGAGGTACCAATCATCTACAAACATCACAATTTAAAAATTGTTTAAAGGCAGTGGACACTATTGGTAAAATTATTATTAGCATAGAACCTTTCTTGGTGACGAGTAATGGGGAGAGGTTGATGGTATAAAACATTGTGAGAAAAGGCTCCCTCTGTAGTGCCATAGTTTTCGAGAAAGAAGTAATTTTCCACGAATTTGATTACGAGACCTCAGATGTAGAACTTGAGGTCTCGAAATCAACAATCTAAACACACACCACTTCGTGTGACAGGGGTGTTTTTTCCTTTCATTATTATCTCGGAAGTTCGATGACCGATTGAGCTCAAATTTTCACAGGTTTGTTATTTTATGCATATGTTGAGATACACCAACTGTGAAGGCTAGTCTTTGACTATTACCGATAGTGTCCATCACTGCCTATAAAAGCATCCATATCTACATGTAATTTAAAATATGGACTGACAAATCTGGCAGACCAGTGAAATGACAAGCGAACTGGTCCTGCTGGCCAGTCACAAAAAAAAGTTAAGGGCAAACCCTGGAACGTCTGAAAGTTGAATTTCCCCGTGACTTAAACTCCATATTTTTAGTGAACTGAGAAAGTTTTTGGCCGAATTGCCGACTCATTATTCCCAGTTGACCAAGGGTGTAAATTAGATTTGTACCCAGATAATGGGAATACATGTTTGAAGGGTCGCCTGTGTAATTATTTGTGATCAGCTTGGCCAGTGGTTTGAGGTGTTGACCTTATGACCAAGCCAGGTCAGCAGTCAGGTCATTGACCACTATCCCTGTTGTTAACTTTTTGTCCACTTAATGGAACTGGACACTAATAGTAATTACTCAAAATATTTGTTAGCATAAAAACCTTACACTTGGTAATGAGCAATGGAGAGCTGTTGATAGTACAAAACTGTGTGAGAAACGGCTCCCTCTGAAGTAATGTAGTTTTTGAGAAAGAGGTAACTTCTCACTCAAATATAAAAAGACTTCATATCAGGCCTGAAGCCTTTTAGGCATCTGAAAGCACACAAATTTGTGCAACAAAGGTGTTTTTTTTCTTTCATTTTTCTCTTGCAACTTTGATGACCAATTTTCAACAGACTTGTTATTTTATGCATTTGTTGGGATAAAAGTGAGAATACTGGTCTTTGACAATTACCAAAGGTGTCCAGTGTCTTTAAGGACTTCATCATCTTGTGAGCTGATTATTTTAGCCAGGTAGTGGTCAGCTTATCTCGTGAATGGTCTGATGCTTATATGGTCAGTTGATAACTCGTTACACCAGTGCGTCAAAAGGAAAAGTTGTGGATGTTAATTCCGCAGTATCATTGCGTGGACAGGATATTGCCCAACTGGTACTGTTGCAGATATGCAGAGTTTCATTGGTAGGGTTTAAATAGTGCGTGACATGAGTTTCTCATTTCACTTTTTCTTCCACTGCTGATTGGCAAAGCAACCAAAAGCAACCAAAGGGACTACTCATTGATGTTTAGCTTGGCTACCTAATTTACCCAGAAAACGCTGTTGTTATTCTCTGCTTGTTAGTGTTTTTCACTGGAGTGGAGCCTGCACTGTGTACTGCATGCACCCCCTATGAATTTATCCATTGTGTGGTCGTGACAATAGGTAAGGTAAGGAGAAATGTTTACCCAATGGAAAAATCTTGTTTTCAATTCATAGAATAGGTTTTCTTTAAATAAACCGGTACAACTGTGCAAGATTGTGTGCGTTTTGTCACGCAATGCTTGACCATGTCAAAATGATAGTTTACAATACATCGTGCATTAGGCCTGTTTTTAAGTGTTTGTGTGGTAGCTTTTTGTGTACAAATAAGTTTTTTAGCTTGAAAAAGTAGGCTTGTTTTTGCTACAGATAAAGTTGCCGTGTGAGTTTCTGATTAATCCTTGTTGTTTTGTTTTGCTCAACTCTAGCCAATCGTGGAGGTCCCCCCCCCCCTCCATGAGTCAATGTACTGTATGGTAAACTTGGTAACATTATCTAAATCTAGAAGTCATTGTGAAACACTACTGACTTATTTAAAAACTTAGTTCTTTTAAGTTTTAACTTTAAGGTCCATCACTGATAAACTGGCTCAGAAATCACACTTTTGTATAAACCCTTAACTAGCCCAAGTACACTTTTAAATAATGTGTACTTTTTTCAGCGCCTTGGAATATGTTTGGTCTTACTAGATAGATAGCGCTTTACAAATTTTGTTATTAATGTACACAGACAGTAAGGCTTTAAAACTATTCCAAAACAAGAAGTTCTAAAAGAACTTTTCATTTTGGAATGGTTTCCATATGTGGAGTTACTATCATCCCGTTATCACTCATGGCATAAGTTGAAATCTATTACCCACAGGCGTTTAACTATTGTTGACATTAGAAGTACATGCTGGTGGTAGACTGAGTTTAAAGGACCAGTCAACTACAAGATCCATGCATGGATGGGCATAGGCACACCCTCCAAGGGACCGATCTTTGAATCTAGAAACACATGAACCCAGAAAACCCGTGCCAGGCGTGAGCTGTCCATCGCCCTACCCTATTCGCAAACTTTGCACACAACGCCCATTGAATCACCCATTTGAATTCAAACTGAGTGCTATGTATGATGCAGTGATGCAGTCAACTGAAAAGTATTGGTCCTTGCCTTGGTGTTATTTTATTGTGTGCATAGTAATCAGCTTACAACCTGACTTATTGTGCTTGGTGGGTCACTCCAAGTGGTTAAAAGGACTTGGCTTTGAATGTGAATGTTATATTGCCTTTAAACCAGTTGTTTATTCGAGGTAGCATTTTTGCTTAGGGTGAAATCTCATTGTTTATTCCAGATTATGAAACCTGCTGTTGTCAAAATGTCCACCAACTTCTACTGAATAATAATGCGTACCCTCGTGTGGGTTGTAACACCCCTTGGACTGCAGAGTGGAGCAGTCCAATTGTGTGGTGTGATGCATATGCAGATGTGCTGATAGAGCATTTGTGTACATTGGGAGAGGGGCTTGCATTCAGTGGTTAGTGTTTAGTTGTAGAATACTGTGTGGGGTTGAGTGTTTGTGCTGGACTGACTACATACTGGTGGAATTCTAAATGCCATCATCGATGTAAACTTATTCTCTGGATTTTTATTTAGGAATATACCAGGAACATAAAGTGAGGAAATGATTGGGTAAGTTGTGTCCGAATATCAGTAGTTTGTGAGTGGAATGGTTTGAGTTTATGTGAAGATTTGAATGGGAGTATTGGAGTGTGCTGTGGTGAGTGCCAGTTCTAGCTGCGTGCTGGCAACTGAACAGTGTTACCATAGTTTAACTGCTTACATCATAGATACATACATATACATGTACATGTACTGTGTGTAGTACATGTATAGTATAGTACAGGTGTACGTGTACAGGTACATGTACAGCATCTGCACATCACTACATGTACAAGTACTTGTGTACTGCATAGAAAATGAACATATACAATGAACATGTGTATAGTTTCTGTAGTGTAAGTTCATTTACTGTTTCAGTATTCATAAAAGCATTGAAGCACAGTCCTGTGGAAATGACCGTGTCCTTTCATAAGTGGATGCATTTACTGGTACATGGCTGACTGGTTGATTTAACCATAGACTAGAGTAAGGACTGACTGCTGAGTATTCAATCAAGTACTGTTTAGGTGGATACAAGAAATGAAATTATTAATATCCATTGCTGAAGTATATTTATAAGGATTGTAATCGAGGAAAGAATGACTCAAAATGAAGGGATTGCTCACATGGCTGACTGGTTGATATTAAACTGTAGACTAAAGTATTCAAATACTGTTCAGGTGTATCAAAAAATAAGTATTCGAATACTGTTCAGGTGTATCAAAAAATGAGATTATAAATAATTGCTGAAGTGATATAAGTTACAGGATTAATGTTAAACTAAGGAAAGAATGGCTCCAAAATTATTTCTCACCTAGCTTTTTAAATTTTGGTATACGGCTGTGGCATTTAAAACGATATCATTAAATCAGACATATTTCTGATGATGGATGGAGACCATTCTTTTTGGACGATGAGAAATTGATCTTCTCCTGATGACTATTTCCTGGAAACATTAGTAAACGTCACAAACGTGAATGTGACACCGTAGTACTTAGCCTCTCACCTCGCCCTTAACCCCCATTCCTTTACCTACACAACACATACCTAGCACTGCAGGGACTATGCAGGTTCTGTTTCTACCTGTTACCCTTTACTGAATGACGGAATTAAGTAAAGTCTTTGGTGGCTGTGTTTCCTGTGTTGGGGTCGCTGTGTGTATAACCTCACCTTCCTCCATGAACTCAAGCACTCTAGATTTTAAAGTCACTATTCCAGCCATATGATATAGATATGAGTTGATGCTCATAAGATAAACTTCTTAATATGATGTAATAGTCATCATCATCATTTAGCGGTCACAACCGAGAGTCCATGCACAACGTCACGCCAGAGGTGTTTGTCCCTCATCGTGTTTGGAAGGTAATATTTATGGTATGTTCAAAGTAAAAACTCTTGGTGACGCTACAGTCTTTTCTTTTGATGAAAACACTGCACTCATGAACTACCGACCTCTGCACTCTCCCCACAAGTACTTAGTTTTTGCAAGTGCCTCATTCAAATTTATTGTAAAAAAATTAATACTTGAGAACAAAAATCAATTGTTCACAAAAATTTGTGATGGACAGTAACTAGTTTGTCAACACTTTCAAAAATGTCAACGATTTGTTAACAGAACAAGTTTGTGAGTGTCTGTTGGTAGTTTTACATTATTCCAAAAGTGTGTACGCCTGCAAGTGTTCATTTTGATAGAACAGGAAGGAAACCACTCCAGCTTTGTCCCTTCCGCAGTTATTGAAAAGTAATACTTTCACTTTACCCCTCTCTTTGCAAAACACCTCAAACCAGTTGTTTTTGCTTGAAATGGCGTATTTCCAGATGTCCTGCTGTCAAACCTGCGAGTTTTAGCTTTTACTTCAGCTTGTCGTCAAGCTGTCCTCACTAAAACGTTTTGTCTCAGGGACCAGACGTAACTAGTCAAAGTTTCAAAACCCAACGATTCGTAAATCCCAAGATGCCCTTTGAAATTAATTCAGCAATATTTCAGCAAATTTCCGAACAAGATAAAGATCAAGGGGACAGAAACTGTCTGTGGATGCCAAGCAGCTGTTGCCAAAGTGTCAGGGAAGGGTCCCAAGTCCTGATGGGGATTGGCCACGCCAGGTGCCCCTGGACCAAGGTTCAAGGAATTGAATTCCAGTACAGAAACCAGTCTTTTGTTTACCATCATCATCAGGACTGTACTATAATGAATATTACAGAATGTTACTTTCCCGAGAACAAGTCGGTGTTAACATCAAGCAGGGACCTTCTGTGTGTACACATGTAAGTGTCGCCATGAAAGAGCCAGCCATCCTTCAGCTATTTCCATCATCATTGAGATTTTAATGGATAAATTGAATGGTTCCTAAATGTGATGTCTCTCCAAAATCTTTCATGACCAAATGGACATTTAAATTTCTATCTTGGGCCACTTTGCTTTCTTTACTCTCTTCCAACTGAATGTCTATCCCAATCTGAGTAAAAACCCTTGCAATGAAGTTGTTGACAATGTTAAAAATAAGAGCCCCCAGGTAATTGCTTGGAACTGTAGAATGCTGCAGCAGGTCAAAACCTTTGAGCCTAAGCATTTACCAGGAGAGTTACTATTCTCTACAACGTTAAATTTCATGGTTGTGCCATTGTCCTATTCCTGATAATTGTAGCATGGCTGTAGGAGTACCATTGTCCAATCATGCTAAGCATGCACCCAAAATGCTATTGCTCAGCATGATTTTCTTGACCATCTCACCAAACCATTGATCCAGTATAGAACTGTCAAATCAAAGTAGGGAAAGAATTTGTCAATAGTCAACAATTGAATGAAAATTATCATATTCATACATGTATACAGTTGTTGACCTTTATCACCATTTTAGGTGTCAGAAAGTACTCAGATTTTTTTCTAACAAACACCCTACCTCAGTCTGACACTGCCGATAGCATTATTTCTTTATGGGTCATATTCTGACGATCAGACCAAAGTTGCAAAAGAATTTGTTGTTTTTTTAAGAGGAGGGAAAAAAACTGCACCCTAAAGATTGCCATCAGCAACAGCTCGGGTAGAGCGTCAATTGACAAGGTATGGCAAATGATCTGTGATGGTATTGAGAACCTAGATCCGGATGGTGATGTGTGCTGATCAATGCTCACTTTGAGTAAATCCTTTTTCATCTCAAGAGTTTTTGATAGACATATGGCAGGTCTGCTGTTCCGGCCAGGGCTTTCGCAGCCATGGTTGCAAATTCAATTCGAGCACCATTGTCAAAACTCTAAATTCTAATTTTTTTTTTAAGGGGCACCAAATAAAGCACAGGCCTGTTGGCTTCATTTTTGAAAGGGCAAGGGCACCACCAAGACATTTTCTCCTTGGTATAGAACACCCTATGAGGAAATTGTACATTTCTGCTGGGGCATTTATAGGGCATCAAGGCAATAACCAGGGGCAATAATTGAGGCAATTGCCTGCAGTGCATCCATGAAGTATCAGGCTTGAAAGATGAGAAGAGTTTGTAGGTTTGTGTCGATTGTATTTTTACTACTTGGAATTTTATTCTTTGAATTTTATTTACAGCAGTAAATGTTGTGGGAGAACGTCAGATTTTTGCTTACAAACCCTTCTGTGGGCCTGAGATTGTGTACAAGGCTTTTTTTCTTAAAGGGCACTATTGAAGGAATAGAATAATTCATTGCTATTTGAACACCAACCACACCAAGGCAATGGTTAAGAAGGACATGTAATGAAGTATCAAGCCTTCTTCATAGTGAAGTTCTTCTCCTGCCAGTGTCTGGCAAACTACTTAAGTTCTTGTTGACATTTGATGACTTAATGTTCAACCATGATTTGACAGATCAAAAATTTAGATGATTGTCAAGTCAAAAAGAAACTCAAGTATGGGTTAACAATAACTTTTTTGGGGGGCCACACTCTACTTGGGTGTCCACTGACTTTGACATTCAAACGTTAGATCGTAATTGAAATAACACAGTCCTATGATTGTTTCTATAAAGATCAACTAAATTAGTCCGGGACATTTCAAGTTGCTGGGTTTACCCAACGACCTGATTAATCGGATTGACATTTTCATTTGGCTTAGCGTCGATGTCCTATCACTCATCTCGTCCTAGTAGTCGGTACTCAGCAGTCTCCTTGGTCCTCAATGACTTATCATGGAATCCCCATAGGAAGCTTGCAAGTAGGCAGGAAGTGTTGTTGTTCGCTATAGCGCCCACATAATGTGGCCACACAAAGTCTAGATTTCTATTGTTTCCTCAATACATCTTTATGGCAACGATCAAGTTCGCATTAACGTTAAAGAGATCTTGTAGTGAATCCAGCATTTTACAACTCTATGTGAACCGTTCTTCATGCCGAAAATTCTCAGAACTTATTAGCTTCATCGAAAAAACAAAAAAACAAAACAAAAGTTTTGTTTTTGAGAGTTATATATACGAAGATTAGAGGTGTTTTATAAAAGCAACTTAAACTAGCTTTAAAATAGTTTAAATGAGTTGCACAAAAGTTTGCACTTAGTGTGACCTGTAGGACCTTAATTGTGTGGGCTATTTTGAAAATCTTATTAACTGCTGCTTCCAAAAATACACACTAGAAGTTATATTTAAAGCAAATTAAATCGGGAGGGGTTTAAAGGCTCATTGGTTTCCTTTATTATGGGTATATTTATAATTTGGCCCTGTTCTTAGAAAAGTAAATTAAGTCGCATTTTGATAAAATAAACCTGCTGCGCACAACTGCTTTTGAATGAGAGCGCAATAAATTATCATGAATGATCTTTGTGTGATAGAAGGCACAGGTTTTCCGATCCACTGATTAAATTTATCAGCGTTTATGGTAAAATTAGAATTAGCTTATGATAATTCCACTTTTAGACCATTCGAGTCAGCCTGGGTTATGTACAACTACAACCATGCTACAGTAAACTTCTATCCGATTCACTGGTTAAAACAAGTACAAGTGTATCTTTTCAAATCACCAGTCGAAATAACACTCAATGTCAATTATTTTGAGGTGTTTTTTTATGGGGCTCCATGGCAGAAGTGTCTCCACGTTTTTCTAACTCATAAAAAGGTCTTGTTAGCACACCATCTATTTGACTGTTTGTACATATATCTGTCATCAGCAGTTGTTATTGGGGTCTGGCCTCTCTTAACTTTGGCCTTGTGGTCAGCCTGTCTTTGAGGTCACTCTGCACATGTGGTCACTATAATAATTTGATACCGGCTTGGCTTCTGCTGTTTGCCGGAGGTCAGTCGGTGTTGGTGGCTCCTTTTTTCACGGTCATCGTGTATGAACCACGAACTGCAGTTTTTTTTATATCCATGGAGCCCAACCCAACAGCCTCTCGTGGTATACATGTAGCTTCATTGAGCTGCTTTATAAAGCTGAAAATATTGCTGAACAATTGTCTGCTAAGCAGAAATGAGCAGAGTACCAGTCAAGTTTTGTACATGTGACCATGTGACACAGTAGTTTGGCTGGTAACCTTATTCTGGTTAGCATAATTTGTTTGTACTTAGCTTTTTTGTGCATGACATTGGTCCCATTTTACATGTGACACAGTAGTTTGGCTGGTAACCTTATTCTTATAAGCATAATTTGTTTGTGTTTAGCTACATTTTGTGCATGAAATTGGGCCCGAGGTGTGTATTTCCTGTGTGCGCTTCTGCTGGTCGGCGGTGACAGCTGGACCTAACCTCCCCATGACACTGGTTTGGGGGAAACTGAACACACGTGAAGTCCACACTGTGTACCATTGCTATTCCCACCAATAATGATGAGAAGTTAATTGCTTCAGTACTTTATATTGTCTTAGCAGTGGTCATAGAGCAAGGACATGGTCATGGTCTTACACAATATGCATGATGACCATGCATTTGAGATTTGGCATATTGAGTCACTTCTGAAGTCCAGTGAAAACAGTTTTCAATCTTGTGCTTCCTGGTTGTACTAGGTTTTGGGAGTTTGTTTGTTTCACAATTAGCCTGCATTTGATAGATTCAGTAGCCAAACCCAACCTCCAGCATTTCGGCTGTTTTATCAGTCACCATGTTTTGATTGCAATCAAAAAGGGAGGTTCATATTTGCCTACGTGAACCTAAATTCTTACAATCTGCATTTGAATTGTTTTGCTACTCGCAAAAACCAAAACAACATCCCAAAACAACATTGGATTGATCTTGTTGTGTATCTTCACTCTTCTCGAACTTGACACATTGCAGAATAGCTGGCTAAAGCTATCTGACTCGATAATTCGCTTGAGTGTCAAATATGTCCCCAAGTTTTGCCAGCCCTTGAACTTCAAATCACTAATTTGTTCACACAGGTCAAAGGCAAAGTTCATTGCCCCCACAGGGTTTAAAACCCTCTCAAGGTATCCATTCTTAAAGCATTACTCCCCCATTCATTTTTGTTCTTGTGTACAGTAATTGTCTGGTGACCCCCATGGCCTTACTTCATGACCAGTGGATTTCAACAGGTCCATTAAAGGGTATTGTTAGCCATTGTTTATTCATGATGCCCATTGTTCAATGTTTAGAGCTCATACTGTACCAAATGTCAACAGAGTAGTAACAGACCACTCTTTGATCAGGTGATACTGGGTCAACAAAATGTCTCTGGCCCTCATTCACTTCACAGGATGTGGGTCTGGCATCAATCCAGGTCCCACTTGTGCTTCTTCTTCTCAGAAGCAACTTCTCCAAATACCAAGGTGATGTGTAAAATTGTTTATCATGAGAGGTGGGTCTGGTTCGTGTGTAAAGTGTGTCTGAAGAACAATGTGTAAAGAACAAAATACTTGAGGTTCAGGTTGAAGTGCGTGCGGATCAAAGTTTACTGTGCAGGGATAGTGGCTTATATGTCTCGTCTAGTCAACAAATGGCTAAATGGTATTTTGCAACTCAATGGTAGTTTCGCATGTTGTTCAGTTTTGAAAATTTCTTTATACTGATGTTGTAATCTGTTTAAACCATGTTGAAACAGAGGTTTTGTCAAGTTGTGTCTATGACTTCCATTGCTTTACACACTGAAAGGGGTACAAAATGCAGGCCTATATACTTTGTTTTTGAAAGGGCAAGAGCACCAAGGAATTGTTTTCCTTCCTAAGAGGAAATTGTAAACTTCTACTGAAGCATTTCAAAGGCACCAATGCAATGACCAGGGGGCATGGAGGCAACCACCTTTGTATTGCCTCTGTATCAGGCCTGTACACTGAAAAAAGTACAAAATACAAGCCAACCCCTGAATGTTTAAATAAAGAGAGATAAAATAAACAGGACTGGATCAGAGATATCAATGCCAACTAGAATCTCGATCCAGAGAGCAGAGCGTGCTTCAAGTGAGGATCCTTGTTTGTTTGATGTAGGGCATTCCGTAAGTCCACCAATAAGTTGTGCAAGAACTATGACCATTCGGATCTCAGGGTTCAGGATGGTGTGTTCTCTTGGCCAAGTGTCAAAACTGCAGAGATAAATTATTTTCAGAGATCTATGGAGTGTAAGCATCTGTGTCAGGGTTCATCTCGGATTTCTGAATTTCAGTGCTCCGCGGTAGTTTGGGGTTGGATGTGCTGGTACAAGCAAAACACGAATCATGAATGATGTTTTTTGTGTTCAAGATGAATCAGCGAACTATCTGTTAAAGGTTACAGAAATAGTTCAGAAATTCAGAAGCGATTATTTTTGTAATATGTTAATAAAAATCAGCCTTGATATTGAGGTATATGTGCTGGTATGTCGTGTCCTTTGGTTGTTAGGACCACGTCATATTATATATAACTATGGTCTTAATCAGCATTTGGATTGTATGGCTTTGTAGTAGCAAAAATGACCCTAAATGGGCTTAATTCTTTCTCGAGAAGTCCAAACAAAATGGAGATTGTGATGTGTTGACACAGTAAAAAGCCTACAGACAGGCATTGGTCAAATGTAGCACTATAGCAGAAACTTTGATAAAAAAAGCTTTTTGTTTGGGGGGGGGGGGGTGATACTTAAGGCATTCCTATAGTGTAGATTGATTGACTGGTGTTAATGGGGGATTAGCCTCTCCTGGTGATTACTGGCTGTCTGCACTGGATTAACAGATTAAGGAAATGCTTCACCCCTCCACAGTAAACCATGGTGTGACCCGTCCTCCATGGTGTGTGACAAGCCAGGATTTACAGGGAAAGTCATGTGACCTCATGGATTAGTTACTTAAGGGATTTCTTCCTTGAGTTGAGATTAAGGAATTAAAGGGATAGGATTTACTTGAAACCATTTTTTTATCCTGAGATTTTACAAAAGAGCAAAGCTTTATTAGCAGTACAATGGATATACATATTGAAGGGAGGGGTTCATGGGCTTATGTGTCGCTGACGCATTCAATCTATATGGATAACAATGCATAAATTTCAGAGTGACAATAGGTGTCAATATCAATCCGTCCAGACTAGCACAATAAAGCAGTTGTCAATATTCAAATTACAAACACATAGATCCGTTGGGTACACATGTGGCTGGACACGTGTGCAAACGGACAAAATATGTATTGATTAACGTATGTATTTTAGGGATGGCCATGTGGATTTTTTTTTAATGGATATCTGAATTGCCACGTACTCCAACTAGATTAAAATCAACATCAGAGTTTTGTTCTGGTTATGGTCAAATCATGGTTAGATTCTTGGAGGAAATTATATCTAAAATAGTAAGTTAGAGTGCAGTAGAATAAGTATCTTTCCCTTTTGGAAATGGCTGGTACAAAAGTGGTTACAAACCTGGTTGAATGTATCCTAGTTGAATGTACCCTGAGTTATGGAATATATCATCATGATCATCAGGGACAAATATTATTTTTACTTTCATTCACTCTTTTGTGAATTTCTTATGATTGCTCCAATAAAAAATGTATAAAGCAAGCCGTCATATTGAGATCGGCTGTTTTCAATTCAAGTGCATTTTACACTGGTATTGAAAAAAATCAAGCCTTTGTACTAAGCATGTGTCGTCACTTATGCGAAGAATATGACTCTGTATTCACACATAGAAATCAACGAATAATCACGTATTCTTAAAAGCCTTTTTATGACATGTTTCATATTTGATTAGTCAGACAAACAAAGACGATTGTATTGTTCCCATTGGCCGTTTTGTTATTCTCTGCTGGTCACATTATATTTACACGTATGTCGAGCTGTAAACAAACTTTAACGAGTCTCGGCAGATGCTGGCAGTCGGTGCATAATAAATAATGCTTTGTAGTGTTTGCCTAGATGTACTTTATGAGTGAGTCTGTGAAAGAGATTTCTGTGAGGTTAAACATCAATTTTTATTGAGGTTTCTTGACTTTTCAACATTGTTTATGAAATTTCGGTCTGAGAGCTTAACTGATTATGAAGCTCATACTAGAGTACTATTGCAGTGAAATATTTCCCACTGAATTGAAGTTGTATTCAGTAAGATACGGATACAGGCCTGTATGCTTCGTTTTGGAAAGGGCAAGGGCACAGAGGCAATGATCGACGGAGGGCATAGAGGCATTCGCCTTCATTGCCTCCGTGATGTATCAGGCCTGGGAATATATTAATTAGACTGTTTGACCTCATTCTGTCTAGCATTAGTAATAGGCCTAGTACCTCTCAAAGTTTTGTATATCATTCATTTAAAAAGGGTTTGGGTGTGGAAACAGGTCACTTTTACACATTGTGGTTGAAGTTGTACATGTAGTTGACAACCCTAGGGTAAAGTTCTGTTCACAAGTGACAAACTCCCTCAGCATTTTTCTGTTCATTCATTTCATTATTCATGGATTATGATCACTCTTGTACCCGTACCCTTTCCAATCAGTCTCCAACACCTCTATTATCCCACTCCCGCCTTTTCCCCCTGTCCCTTTTTCTTCTCATTTCTAAAGTAGGTTGTTGAGTCAGACACTTTTTGAAAGTTGAACTGGTTCGGGATAACTTGTGAAATATTTTGTCCGATGGTGAAGTTGAAAAGTTTATTCCTCGGAGGGGACAGGGGGGCTTTGTGGTTTTGATTGATCCGATGTACATGCTGCACATGTACTTTTATTCAGTAAGAGCTTGTCACAATAAAGCTTTCACAAAATGTAGAGTTAGCTTGACAGAGCAACTGTTATTCAAATTTGCAGGGTTTGTACACAGTGTTATGAATGAAAATGGAGCTTCATTCATCATTTTGGAGTGTTAAGATTATTTTTTTCACAAGTTGTGATTCCTCAAACAATTTGAACTAGTATAAAACTGGCCATTATTATCATGACACTATGCAGACCACCCCCAGGTTAGGGGTTAGACCATATTGAGCATAGGATATCATCTTTGAAAAGACAAGGCTGTTTTCATTTTGAAAAGGGCAACTCCATTGGAAAATAGGAATTTTTTGAAGGGGCACCAGCCACCAAGAATAGGGGCAACGGAGGCAATTGCCTGCATGTAATTCCAGACCTAAGACCATATTCCTTAAATGAGGATGACGGAGCAGACAGTGTTCTTTCCAGCACAATTATATTTCTTGATGGAAATGCCTTTATCCGAGTCATCTCATAACTGAACTTCAACTAAATTAGTTAATCAACCTGGAAGTAAGCCATAGGTAAACTTGGAATCGGAATAACATATGATTCTATTCATCCACTGGTGAACTCTTCATCATCTAATAAAAATGCTTGAGACCGGAAGATGTTTTCAAGACTTTGTCAGAGATTCGTACTAATCGTACTTCCATACTTTTTTTTTCCTCAACAGAAAACATCAGACGTAAAAAGTAAAGACAGTTTCTTGTGAACTCCATCATCCAAGAAAAGTATAACCGTCGTCATCGTTTGATTCTGCATAACTCGCTGACTCGAGCACATCACAAGCTGTGATTCCATCCCGAAGAGGGATTCTTTCTATCCTAAACCACCACAAACTTGCCAGAAACAATGGAGAGATTATTAACTGAAACGAGGCTTGTCAACAGAATAGCATTGGCGCTATTACTGACGTTTATTTCAAGCTGCACGGGATCGTCAATTTTCCTAGACCAGGAGCCAAAGTTAGTGACGAACGAGGATTATCACACAAGTAAGTCATCTGTTTTATGTTTTTGTTGGAAAGTTTGTTTTTTCTTTTCAAGTGGTTAAGTCACATGAATGTAAGAATTGTTAGTCACTCGGGTTTTTAATACAAGGTTTAAAACGTTTTTAAACAGAAAGTAGAATTGCTAAGCAGGAGTTTGCTGCCAGCAACGCCGGTCAACCTGGTACCGGTAAATGCTTATCAGAAAGATGTTGATTACAACCAACATGTTGGAAGTTCTCCAAGGTGTTATTGATAAAACAGAACACCTTGGGTTGCATTTTGTACTTTCATGTTTTGATATCAAGAAGAAAAAAAGTACAACCCAGGATCTCGGGAGTGCAACAAACTTCACAGCAAGATAATCCTTACAGTTAATCTTAACAACACTTCCTCCAAAACTCCAAATCAATAACAAGAGTCCCCAAGGCTTTAGTTTCTCTGTTCCTGTCTCATTGATAAACTGCTGTCCAGAGAGACAATAGCTTGACAACAATGAGAACAAATGCAACGGAAGGGAGCCTCTTTTCTGGTCAAGGTAGTGTAAATAATAGCGGAGTCATTGTCCAGAATAAAAGCCCTGTGTCTGTAGCGTGCATCTCGGCTATCTGATGATCTTTTCACTCGAATGAAATGAGAGACGGAAGGGAAGTCAAAATATCTATTCTCTCTCTTCTTTTTTTTCTCCCTCAGGATCATTTGTTGTTCATTGATGGAAATATTTATAAATGTTGATAAAGAGTTATGTCACGATCCTGACCCAATTTCTTAGAGCTGCTTAAGCAGAAAATATAGCTTAACATTTTGCTGCTAAGGGAAAATGTGCGGAACACTAGTTACAAAATGTGACATGATAATTTGACTGGTAATCTTAATCTAGTAAGCATAATTGTGTTGTGCTTACTGTGCTCTATGAAACTGGGTCCTGCTACATAAAGCAGATTCTCTACAATATAAGAATGGAAATGATGAAGCGCTAATTTTACTTATTTTTTAAATTGCCAAAATTATACAGGTTTCCATTTTAGCCTATCTTCCAGAAGTTCATGAAAATATGATTTACTCTATCAAGAAATATTAGGCATTTCATTGAGGCAATGAATTCAATTTAACCAAAGCAATTCAGCATGGACTGAGTTAGGGTTAAACAATGCAAATCCTACTCACAGTCACATGAAAGTGTTGATGACAATTATGTTAATTTAAAATCTGTAATACTTTGAAATGTCCTTGGTGACATCGCTGTCATGTGACACAGCTTGTGTTCCTAAGGTCAACATTATAGTACACCCACAACAAGTTAAACATGGAACCAGTCAGTTAATGTTTGCTTTTGGTTCTTCACTTCTTCTCCACATGTGTACCAACCACACTGACTTTGGTGTTGTAAAACCTTTGTTGGCTGAAAGGCTCACCACAAAATGAATCCTGTTTTTGAGTATTTGGTTATGGTCTGCCGATGTTCTTTTTGAGATGTCATGGTCTTTTTTTCTTCTCTTTTTTTCTTTCTGTCTTCTTCCTTTTTTTAACTGTGTGTAGGCCCTACTCTGTTGCACCGTATTGTACAAGATTTGTGATTCATTCCATCAAAAAAAAGTTTGTTTTTAACTGTTCCATCATCCAGTGCTTTCCTTTTCACTGAAAGAAAAGTTTAGTTCACTTTCTTCTTGAGAAAAAAGGGAGAAACTTTATCCAGTCATCTCTGATTACAAGCTGACACATTTCCTTCCAAAACTTGGGACAAAAGATTCCTTTAGAATTGCTCAGCCATTGAACGCAAGAAATAGTGTGACCAACTTGGAGTTTTAGGTAACTTGGCCTTTTTGATTTATAAATAGGTTTTATTTGTAGGTTTTTCACACTTCACTGGGACACGCAAACAAATGGGAATATCCACACTTTTCAGCCACACACCCGACACCATTTTGTTTAATACAGGCCAGTGAATTCTGTGCTGGCGAGTACACCTGATCTGTAAAACTAAATAAATAGCAAGGTTATTTGTAGCACCCCATGGCATGCATGGTGGGGATAATGGTTGTTTCAGTTCAAATTTGGTCAGACCAAAGAATGTCTTCATCCAATCAGGGGGTGCCTTCATTAGGAAAGAAAATTTAAAACCGGGGCAAAAGTTAAGGATATTTAGGATGACTAGGAAACGGTTATTTTGTGTTTCTAAACTACTAAAGGATTTGAGATTAACTCATGAGTTTGAGGCTCTGAGGAATTAGCTCTGTGATTTTTTTCACCCATTTTGACAAACTAAAATGAGAAACTATCCTTATTTCAGTGAATGAACAGTTAATGTGTTTCAAAAAATCTCTTTGTGTTTTCAGGGAAAAATTAATTGTCAGTTGAATGACACTATGAAAACCCAATCTTTGAACCAACCTCCTCTCACTCAAATAATGAAGCCACAAAGTACACATTTTTTTCTTTTTTTCTTTATGAATATAAAGTACAAACCATCACAGTTTATTCAGATATGATTCACTGCCAATACAAACAGCACAACACTACCAGGTAAAGTGCCAACGCTAATGTGTATATTGTGTTGCTGAAAGAAGAAGCAAGCGGTCACAGAGCAAACATTTGTCTCACCTTGGTTCAAGAACAGACTATTATATATTGGTTGAAGGCTCAAAGTAAAGAACAAATATTTATTGTAGTAAATGTTCCACGTACATCCGGTTCAGCAAGATAAAGAAACAAAACTCTATACCCTCTTTTAATTCTACCCAACAAGATAGTAGTTCCGATTCCACGAAGAGAACAAAAGTACAAGAAACAAAGCAGTCTATAAAAAGCATGGCTTAAAAACAGCAGCTGCGCACATTTGCCCAATAAATATATATTTGAAAACATAGATATTGATCATCACATATTTATTCTATAGTCATGTCAACCTTGTCCTGCCAAAAGGCTCACTAATCCGACCTTTTCTATTAAATGACTCATTTCTATTCTGGGTGTTAAAAACAACATGGTTCATGATTAACCAGTGTCAGACTTTGACACATTCCGTGGCTTAAACTTGAAATTCAATCTTAATCGGCAATCGACCATAAAGCATAAAACCATAATTGGTTAGAGTCCCCACCTGTTTTATTTTATTTTATTTTATTTATTTATTTATTTTTTTTATTATAAAAAAGGATACATTTTAAACGATCTCAGGCAAAAAAAAATCATTAAAAATGGGTCGGCCGCCATTTAAAAAAAAAAGGGTGGAAGAAGGGGACATCCGCTAAACGAAAGCTTGTTTTAATCTCAAAAATTTAAGATTCTGATTTGTAAAGGTAAATTTTTACACTTCTGAATACTCAATGATCAATTGATAAAACGCAGAAACTCGCCTGAGAATCAACTCCACTCTGAATGCAGTTTTTGGAAATAATTTTGTACATCCTATCATTCAATTGTAAATGATACGAACAAAAGATGTTTTGAATAATTTACAAAATGCTTTGTGTTTGTCACAATCAGTTATCAGATTTAGTTAATCATTGAACTAGCCTTCAACCAGATTACAGGGGATTAAAGTACATACACCTTAATAAGAGACACACAAATATTATCTGAAATATGTTTTTTTATCATATCGCACTTTGGTCACTCTTCATGTTTTTTACTCCTGTACTGATGCATTTCTCACATTCCAAAAAGACGGATTTTATCTTTTTTTTTTACACAATGGAATAGTTTAAGGAAATGATTGCGACTGAAAATTCATGGCAATTCAATGCTTTGAAAACAGAACGACATGCATAAGACCCTGTCAAAACTGCGACATGAAACTGCAACAATTTCCACAAACCTCAAGCTCGAATAAATCCACTTAGAAAACGAAAAATCAATTTGACAACTAAATTTTTTTTATATTAAGTTTTACCTGCAAAAGAGGGTGATCAAGTTTCATTTAAGATTTTAAAGTGATAGAACCTCCCCTCCTCCACCCCCAGCATTCAGGAAGTAACAAATCAGGCAAAAATCCTTTCACAAATAAATTGATAGATCCTGTTGCATGATACTTATTGTTTTCATCTATAGGCCTCTTTGTTACAGTGTCAACATAGATAACTATCACTGATCAGAGTTTGTTTTCATAAGATTCTTGTTAAAGGAAAGTACACCCATACTGTTTGCTGATAGATAGATACTTTCAGTTCTGTCAGAACAAATATTGAAGTTACCATGTATAGATTCGGCAAAAGTTTGGCTTTTAGATTAGTTTCTTGTTTTTTTTATGAAAGAGTAGGGCCTACCAGTTCAGATAGAAAATCTGTTTTTTGTGGATGAATGACCATAAGTTATCACCAATAAATTTATTAGCAGAAAGGAAAGTTACACTCAGTGGGAACGATGATGCTGACATGAGCCACCCAAAATGCTTATTACAGAGTTCCCTGTTTACAAAATTATACAATGTAATTGTAAGCAGATCCATGAAATTGGGACGAGAGGTTTCTAAAATACTCTGAAACTTGATCAAATCTTATTTTCCAATTGTACCTGGTACCTATGTGTGCTAATAATTTTGCCATATTTTAATCTTATCTGACTACTGTGGGAGTAGGACATACTCAAGCAGTTATGGTAGTGAAAAGATGGGTTGGTTTCGTTCTGGGTTTGGATGTTGTTTTACATCATTACATGGATTAGTAAATGGCTGGAATAACGGCAAGTGGGAGTGGGCATCAAGGGTGTGGAGCATTACCAAGCGTTATGTTTGTATGAAATGATATCTTACCTCAAATGTTATAGTGTTGGTTTTGGGAATGTAAAGTGTCTTTAAAAATCTTCTGAACGCCTTTAGTTAGAGAAATGACACAAGTACATGTACATGTAGAACTGTAGGGGCCCTTTAAAAATATTGCTTTGTTGAATTAGGGTTTTATGGTTTCACAATGCAGCACTGCATGAATAGGAAACCAGATGACTTGACAGTTCCAGGTAATCTGATTGAAATTGAAAGTACTTCATGTGGAAACAAATGACAAAGTACAAAAAACTACCACTCACGAGTCCATGACAATTGTTGTTCAGACCACAAATACACCACACACACACCCCTAGAGTTGTGCGAGTACCACATTCATAGACCAGTTTTACAAAATGTTGTGGTAACTAAAGCATGAACGACCAAACTTCATCGAGCTGGTTTGCAACTTTTTCATTCCCTTTCTTCCCTGCCTGGGCCCTATTTTATAAAGCAGAAAAAAATCCAAGTTAATTCCGGTGCACAAAATGTGGGGCACCAGTCATTACAATGTAAACTTCATCAATAATTTTGTGGGTTGGTTGCCTGTTTCTGCTAAGCATGATCAGTCTAAGCTTGGCAAATTTTGGTGCCAACAGCTTTCCCAAACTGGACCATGTTCTCATCAAAGTTGTATTGTTGTCCCCAAGGGTGTTTGTACTTGAAAACGCTCCTTCCACAAATTGCGAGTTTAAGTTTGACCCCCAATGATTGAAGACGTTGGGGCAAATTGGCATTGATAAATGAGCAGGGCTTCTTGTAATACTAACTGTATTACATTGATAACACTGGTATGGATATAAATTGCCAAATAAGCAGTCGTCCTTCAACTAACACAGAACATTTGTGGCAAGCTTTGGCGTAGTTGGTAAACTTTTCCTAAAGCACTCCCTCAATCCTCCCAACATTTAAACCCTTTTTGAATTTAAGGAACCAACAAAAAAGCTTTCAGCCTATCCCAGATGGCACATGATTGATAGGATAACTAGTTACAATTACTTTTTACAAATGTACATGAAGTTTTCTGTAAGTGAAAAACTCTCTCGGATGAAAGGCAGTGAACAATGTTGCAAAACTTTGTAAGTTTGTTTTCTGTTTGGTTGTCAGTAAGTGGAGAGTACAATGTGAATTGGATCACTTGCCAGTGAGCCACTCCAAAATACCCAGCTTTCTCAACTGAACACTGAACAGCCACAAGCCAAACTACCAAAGCTTTTGCAAACGAAGTAAACAGAGTAACATACAATGTGTCTGTAACCGTCGCAGACATAATTGTATCAAGAATATCCCCTCTGGTAGTGTCTACCAAAAAGTGATTCTAACATTAATCTCCAAAAAGTTTTGTTAGGTTTGAACTGTTCTTGTATCTGTCAGAATTCATCAGCAAAGTATATTAACACTCGTCCTGTGTGGACTTTGGCTGGCATTTGGCTATGTGGTTGTCATCTTCATCATCATGTTGGTTTTAAGGCCGTTGTACACTCTGTTCTGGGTTTGCCTGTTCTCCCTATGGCTCTCCTCCACTTGGTCCTGTAGTCGCATCCCTTGCATCAACTCCAAGCAGTTGAAAACCAAGATGGGATGTACCCAAGGGATTTGGGATCCTCAGGGTGATATAATCCTCCCTCTTTTTTATAACTAGAATTGTTATCAATGATTAGGAGGAAGTAAGGGTACTTAATTTGTTGGGAGCCACTAACAAGAGTCTTTTCCCCATGGGAATTGAAGACTCACTATCTGAAGTAATGACGTTAGACACCTTTTTTACCACTCTGCTTTCTAACAATGATACCTGCCAGTTTGAACCTAACAGTCATATCATAGAGAAAGGACACTGCATGGTTTGCTTATACCCCCCCCCCCCTTAACTTTTGCTGCTCGTTAAATACTGCGAGGGGACAATGGTCACAACAAGACGTCTGATCATGCGTGAAACTTCAAACTGGTTCCTCTGAACCGAAGTGGGTAAACATTGCGCTGGGTAATTCGTAGTTTTGCACAATGGCACGAGACTGGCTCGGTTTTGGTAAACATGGTTATATTCAAATCAGCAGCGTTGACCCTTTGTGCAGATCTGTTTTTGAGTAAAGCTACTACTCTACCTTTACTTGACTTCTGTATGTGACGTTCGTAAAGTAAAAACAGAGATACTTTCATGTCTTCTTGGTTGTACAACCCTCAAGTAGAGAGGCATTTCTTCTCAATGATACTGTAGCCCACCTTGTTTGGCTGTAGTGTAAATGGCCCTCTGTTTAGTGTTAGCATCGCTCTCGTCAATGACAAGACTGATGTTAGAAGAGAGCCATAAGACCCCAGGTTTGGCTAATATTATTGGTGAACCACGGAGAAACCTGACATTCACACATTTTTAGTTATTAAGGCGGATTGTACATTTTCTAAATGAACCCCCAGATGTAGGCGTAGTGTTATAATAAACATAAGACTGTACACGCACATAAAAAGGTAAGTGCATAATACAGTGTCAACAGTTTTGGGCAGGTGCATAAACATGCATGCTCATTTAAATTCCTGTGGTTTTCAAGACATTGCAAGAGAGATTATTATTAGTAGATTATTATTAGCAATCAATGTCAGGAAGGCAATGGCTGCTGTATATTGCCCTTGGGCCATTTTCATGGAGCAACTGTAAGCAGACAGTGACGCTTAGCAAGTTTCAGTTTTGTGTTTTTCACATACGTACAGTATTGTGTAGTAGGCCTACACAATTACTTATGCTGTATATGTTTGGAGTAATCCCCAAAGCGATGTAAGATAAATCACCATAGTTAGTAAGCCCAAATATACTCGACGTACATAATCATCTTGTAACACATTTGAGGGATAAGTCCCAAGCCACCATATATTCACCTAGCAATCATCTCTTAGTAAGATTTTACTCTGTCAAAAGGGTGAACCTTATTCCAAGGCTTGCATGAAAGCCGTTTCTTAATTTGAATTCAGACACAAAAAAACCACGTCTTGTGTGTTACTTGCCCAATTTGTTTCGTCACAATGTGCTCTAAGTCTGCTTTACAGAACCGCACAAATAAGCAGATCAAGAACTAAAGCCCCAACGAAGGCCTCTTTTATAAACTCTCATTCACTTTCCTTTCCTTAAAATTTTGTTTCTTCTGTTAAAAAAACGTCAATCCCATGGTTAACCTCAAGCATGGCTAAACCTGCGTGTTGGGATCCGGCCTCTGTTTGTACACACCCCATGAGGTTCTTTCCAACTAAAACATCGGGCCAGGACCAACGGGGCATGATTGAACCCATATTGTTCCCGCTTCAGTCATCCATACACTGCACCAATAGAGTGAAAAGATAGTTTAAAAAGAAGTAGATGTACCATGAAGGACATGGTATAGAGTTTTTTTTCTTTTTCGGTACACAATATTTCCTGCTGCGTCACAGCTTATGGTTCTGTACAGTTTATACAAGGTGATTGTAATTTTCCGTGAAGGACTACCATATACGGCCACCAGCAGGGGCTTATGTGGGCCCAATTAAAGATACTTTTTTCTGAGCCAACAATAGATGATTTATGGTGCGGAGGTGTTTTATCCCACACTAAACCACCTTCATGGCCTTCTGTAGGTTGCTTTGTTATTCCACAAATTAGTTAGTGAAGGAATAGACACCAATTGCTTATTAATTTGTGATTTCATCACCGTCTTTTTTTTTTGTACCGCTGAAAAAACCTGTTGAATTCCCATTGAACAATCGTCGCAATTATTGTCATTATTGGATTTTTGGCGATGCTCCTCCCTGCACAACTAATTGACAAAAGTCTCACCCTGTAAATGAAGAAGTGTCACCCTCTAGTGGTGAAGGTGTGAACTTGAAGGATTGACATAGATACAGGCCAACAATGGGGTTTTGGGGAAGCATAGAGGTGTCAAAGGTGTGGTTGTTTTTTACCTTGTCAATAATGTCCGCTCTTTATATTAGTTATATGACTACTGCATCCTAGTTGAAGAGATTTCTTCTAAAATGTTTGTTTTAGGGTCTCAACAACAAAGATTCACTATGATTGTCTTGAAATGTAATCTTGCCAGACATACTGTAGAGGTTTATTGACCTAAAAATATGGTGTTTTAACTGCCATCTGGCCAGCAGACCTCCTTTAAGGAAGAAGTGTAAATTACATCAGTGATAATGGAAAGTAATCTTTTTTCCTTCATCTAAAACTGAATATATTTTTTTCCTAAGCACCATCCTGTTATTGTGTTTTTTTGGCGCTGTTGGATGTATAGTGAAATACATTTTTGAAAATTACTGTAATATATCCAGTCCAGTTTGTGTTTTGGAAGGGTTTCAGCATTGGCTGTTTTTGTGTGATTCACTAAAAATTTCATGTGTTTCTTTTTCCCCTGTTTTTTTTTTCATCAGAATTGAATACATTCAGAGGAGAAAGTCTAACAGCAATGTCGTTATCGGCGGACAGAAGAAAACTCAACTTGGGGGCAAAGAACAAGTTCTACATTGTGGATCTTTCACAGCCTTTTGGAGAACTTGCAGCCGTAACAGTAAGGACTTGGAACTCGTCCCGATCTGATACCAACAGTTGCCTGATGAAGGGAAAGCAGAATTGGCAATGCCAGAACTTTATCCAAGTTGTCCTCAAGAACGATGGTGAGAACCGGTTGATGGTGTGTGGAACCAATGCGTGGGCACCCCAGTGTCGGTACTATCAGGTAAATATATCAGGATGTTTAGACTGAAATGTTCACCAATGCAGGTGTGGTTCATAATAATGGGAGACTTTTGTGGACACTAGGTGGCAGCAGACTTATAAGCTAAATCCATTGTTCTCACAGAACATAGGGCCTTTTCGAAAGCACAGCTTCGGCTTCGGATTCGGCTCAGGCTAGCTTCGCCCCGCAGTTGTTTTGACAATTTGCGCGTGCTTTGCGTACTTGGTCAGGGCTTCAGACGAGAGGAAAGGGCCTTTGTAATCGGTGGAATTTAACCTGGTAAGTCTGCTGCCACCTTGCGTTTCAAAGTCTCCCAAAATACTGATCCCTTAACTTTTTCAGTGAGTGGCCAACAGGACCAGTCAGCTTGCCGTTTCACTAGTTCCCATCAGCTTGTCGCACTAGTCCATTTTTTTCAAATGAAAAGGGGAGTGCTTTATGAGTGAATTTTACAAAATTAGTAACCAGTGATTGGCCAGCGGACCACTGATAGTGATAGAGGGAGAATGCTAATGTGTATAATGCAAAATCTGGCGATACTGCTGTGGCTATGTCTTAGCTGTAGCTGCAGTGCTGAATTATAAGCAGATGATCCAGCCATAGCCAAAGCCGAAGCCATTGATTCTTATACAATACAATTGTTCCCAACAGCAAATGTTTACTGAAGGCTGACATACTAATGTGTTTGTATGGTTAGGTTTGTTCAGTACTATAATCCCTGTCTGCTAATTTCACAATGCAGCCCAAACTTGTTTGGTCACAAGCTTATAGTAATCCTGTGTAGGTAATAATATTTAGCTGGTTCCCTTGCTACATTGGTTTCCTTGCACATTGCAGGCATAATATTCTTCCTACTGAAGTCTGCTCTCCGATTTTTGTTTTACCCTCAGAAAAATCAGCAAAGTTGGCATTGAAAAGCCTAAACCATGTGTAGTAGGATCAGCCCTTGTACTCAATAAAATGTGCATACTTCTTTAGAAGGGCTAACTATCATGCCTGACATTGGTTTCAAGTCAATTCGATTCAATTCACAAATTGTATACATACAGTTGAAACAAATAAACAATGAGTTTAATTTATGAAGAGATGGATGCGATGCCACACAATTCAACAATAAAATGTATAGAAACGAGGTTTCCAATGCAGAAACAAAGCCACAGGAAACAATAAGAGTACAATCGGATGGTTAGAACAGTTGTGGGGAACCACCAAATGTTACTCAGAATATCTTTTAAATTTAGCTTGGGTTGAACAAAGACAAAATTGATTAGAGCGAGACTCTAACAGGCTGCAACCTCCTGATTAACGTGCCAATGCTCTATCAACCGAATGAGGCTAGATAGCTCAGCTGATAGAGTACTGGCACGGTAATTTGGAGGACTCGGGTTCAAGTCCTACACTTATTAATTTTCTTTGTGTGAAAAAAAAAAACCCAGAAATTATTTAAAATAGTCAGTTTTTCATGTGGTTCATTACTTGATACCTACTAATTTGACAGAAGTCAAAATGGCTGCCAGTATTTCAAATGAGTTGCTGCTTCATAATGAGGCATATTGATGTTGAAGGTGGTACCCACAATTATGTCATTTAATACATAATATACCGGCAGCAGCAGACACCTTGATTTACACTTTGTGTTGTTTTTTTCTGATTTACACTTGGCCCATTTGCACATAGTATGCAAGGGAACACTGTAGGATCTTAAGTGTCAAGTTATAGAGTACAGACAACCCTTGACAGCTGCTGACTGGGTCAAGGGTCAGTCGTCCCAAAGGAGATCAAAACCAGTGGAGTTGGGGTTTTTTGTTTGAATACACACACCCTTCTCATTGTTGGCAAACTTAAACTAATTAGCCTTTTTGAGGTATGGTGGCTGCTATTTAGGAGTGTACTGTGTGATTTGGGTGTATACAGACAAATTTACCCAAACCTAATAGTGTTCCAGTAATGTGCCCACAATAACTCAAGATGGCTCACGCTAAAGACCGTGCTAATATAAATAGTTGAGATGAAAATCAAATTATCTCACTTCTAGTCACCATTTCAAAATTAATTTCAATAGGTACTTAAAGGAAATAATAGTTTTCACGATTTTATTCCCTTATTTATTGCGGTAGTGCAGCAGATTGTGACGGTGAAAGTTTATCAGATATTATTTTGTGTTTCTCAGAGATAGACCACAAATTATATGAACCTTCGTTTTTTTAAAACAAGCATGCAACTTATCAGCTGATCTGTCCGCTTTTGGTTTCTGAGCTGCACCATGCATTAAAAAATGAAAAACGCTGTACAACAAAGTCTAGTTGCAAGTGCCAGCCTCGCTCTTCTTTTTGTGTGTAGGCCCAAGTGATAACCTGCTGTTGCATGTGTCTGTAAAAAGCCAGCATTTAATAGCTGAGGCTAGCATGATGGTGATGTGTGTGAACACCAGGCACACACTCCCTTTCTGTTTGAGGGTCACTTCATCACGTCAAACCCAACAAACCCTCTCCTTGTCTCATCTTCCATTTGACAACCAGAACAGACACACATCAAGGCCAATCACATTTCACTCACTTCAACGTTTCTTAAAGGCACACTGTTCGGTGTTGAGAAGGACTTTATGGTCACACCATTTTTTGATGGGAAAAGTTTCACGAGCCATTAGAAATTTGAATCATTTTCATGGTATTGTAAATCTCACTTTGAGAGTTTATTTGAAATTGATTTGATAATGTTATTTGATTCAGCTAACAATACCAGCCACAGTTTCCGATCAGTACATGTACTTCAGCACTTTGCTTTGTCAGGAAGTAGCAAGATGTTATGCTTTGATTTTGAAATGTTTTTTGTGTCTTTAAAAGATATGACACCCCCATCCCTAAAAAATAAAAGAATAAAAAAGTGAAAACAGTAGGGCCTATCCTTCCCTTAACACCACCCTGGAAGTTCGAAGGTTCCTGATTACCCAATGTTAAAGGCAGAGGACACTATTGGTAATTACTCAAAATAACTATTAGCATCAAACCTTACTTGGTAAAGAGTAATGGGGAGAGGTTGATAGTATAAAGCATTGTGAGAAACGGCTCCCTCTAAAGTGACGTAGTTTTCAAGAAAGAAGTAATTTTTCACGAATTTGATTTCGAGACCTCGGATTTAGAATTTGAGGTCTTGAAATCAAGCATCTGAAAGCACACAACTTCGTGTGACACAGGTGTTTTTTCTTTCATTATTATCTCGCAACTTCGACGACCGATTGAGCTCAAATCTTCACAGGTTTGTTGTTTGATGTATAATGTTGAGATACACCAAGTGAGAAAACTGGTCTTTGACAATTACCAATAGTGTCCAGTGTCTTTAGGACCCAACAAATGAATAATAACATATTGGTTGAATCACAGCCCTACGGGATTGACAAAAGGCAGCTTTTATAGATCACAAACTGTACACACATTTCCCTATCATTTTTGTAACCTTAGATTTGCTCTATTGTGTAGCTGTACATACATGTACTAATGGTCCTAGTACCTTTGCATGTAGGCCCTACCCACCTCAGACCTGTACTAAGTACAATACCCCATTGATAAGTGACAATGCCATAACCAGTGACTAGACAAACCATACATGTCTCTATTGATCTTTTAAAGAATTGAGATGAAAAGATAGTTTTGTGGATGAGTGGAGGAAGTGGGGGTCAAGCTTCATACACTGATAAACCCAGTCAGGCAGAAAGGGATTGCAATTCCTTGAAAGGTTACAGGCATAAAGGAACCCATTAGGGTGTTCTTGGTTCTAGAGTGGTCAATGGTTTGGTTTTCTCACAGACAAGTCAGGCTGGTTCCATGTTTGCTTGTTTATATAGTTCTTTTTATGGTTTATGCAGCCATTTGAATTTTAGCCCGTTCAAGTCAATGTAACCAAACCGAGGAGCTAGGGCCCAATTTCATAGAGCTGCTAAGCACAAAAAATTTGCTAAGCATGAAATTTCTTCCTGGGTGAAAACAGGATTACCAACATATAGAAGAGTTTGCGGTAACACCATGTGTTACCGCAAACTCTTCTATATCTTATTTCCACCGTTTCCACCATGCAAAGTTTCAAATCCTACTTAAGGACTACCAACCAAATTTCAATTTGTTGCATATTCCTTGTTACTGGTATTCAGCTGTTGTTTGCTCATCCAGAAAATCACGTTGAAATTTGGTTGGTAATCCTGTTTTTATCAAGAAAGAAATTTCATGCTAAGCAAATTTTTGTGCTTAGCAGTACTATGAAATTGGGCCATGGTCTCAAAATCCATTACATTTGTTTCATTAGGAATATTTTCTACAAGTCGAGAGTATTTAAATTTGCATTCAAAACCTTGCTAAGCCTTTTTCAAAATACAAATTTTCATGTCAAAGTCAGTCAGGGAAAAAAAAAAGTCCTGTTACATAGGAAATGTTTCAATAGGATCTAGGACTTCTACAGATTAAAGCTGTTGAAATATTGCTGTCATTTTGGATTAGTGGCCCTCTTTATCAGACAGACTGAGCTCTTGCTCAGTGGGAGAGTGGGAGACAAGAAACTGTGGAACTGAAGTGAGGGATATTTGTTGTGACAGTCTTGTCTGCTAATTGTCTTGGTTGAATCATGTCTTGTTCTACTGGTGTAGATGCAGTATAGTCACTCCGGAAAGACATCTTTGATTTGATTTGATTTGATTTGATTTGATTTGAATTGATTTTGATTTAATTGGCAAACTACTTGGACATTACACTGTACATGTCTGTGGAAATGGACCGAAAACAGCAGACAATGTTGAACTGTTCATTACTTAATTGTAAAACAAACAACAGTTTTACCAAAAATACTTTGAATGTTGTTATGGATGACTGGAAGGACTTCACGGTCGGAACGACTTGGTTTCTGTCAATAAAAACAAATTATGAAGGTTGGCTTGGTTAGGGACTCAAAAACCATTCTGTAGCAAATGACTCCTTAGATACATGTCGGTCCCTCTCAACATCTTACATTATAAAGTCTAGGGGATCTATCTGTAGGCAATTTTTTTGTGTCAGCTACGGAATTCGGAGTGGCCAGTTGATGGACAAATACATTTAATAAAAAGTTGCCATTTATTATATATCCCCAATGCTAGAATACTGTCATTCAAAGAAATGTTTATAAATATTATTAATTCTTTTTGTGTTTATTTTTTATTTCTTTGCAGCCGAACTCTCTGGATGATTTTCAACCTATTTCTGGCAGCTACAGATGCCCGTTCAGTCCGATGCAAAGAAGTACTGCATTGTTTGCAGGTAAAATAAAAATGTCTGTAGTTTTAATATAATTGTCGGTAAAGAACAGACCATGAATGATTCATTTTGTCTTTGTTCGTACATTTATAGAAAATTCTTTCTGAAAGAAAAATCGCATTGGTAATTTATTTCAAATTGTACCTAGTTATAAAAATAAGTAACCACTTGTTCTTATCCCTTTTCCCACCAAGTTGTTAAAGTCATTGAACCTTCTTCTTGTCCAGAACACAAATAATGTTATTATAGTAGGATTTTAATAATATAAGATTTCCTTAAATTGTTGAAAAATAATTGTTACAATTTTTGTTTACAGAGAGTTCTTTATATACTGCCACCGTGACAAGTTTTACGGCGGTTGATTCTGCAATTATGCGCAGCGTGACGGGACCACAGATTCGGACCAAAGTAGTTGATACAAAATGGCTGAAAGGTACGTACTTAATGTCCTATGTTGAACGTAGCATTACAGCACAGTTGTAAGCACAGGTTTAGCTTCATCTAAAATGAAGTGAAGAAAATTTTATGCTAATGAGCCAGATACCAGTCTGGTAACCTTATTCTGCTAAGCAAAATTCATATTGCAAGTGGTGGCTTCTTCTTGTGCTCAACCTATTTTAAGAAATCCGGCAGTTGCTCCAGTTCAAAAAGTTGCTTAAGCACAGATCTTAGCAAAGCACAACAAATTTTGCTTAGCAGAATTAAGCCACCAGCCACAATACCATGTTATATGTATTGTTTGCAACTTGTTTCATGTTGAATTTTTGCTTGTTAGAATATTTGTATAAGCACTCGTGTCTGCTTAAGTAGCTCTAAGGTTTATAGCCATGTACTCAAACCTTACAAAAGTAGTAAGCAAATTTCGTTGACTTTTCTTTAAATTCAAGGTTAGTTATTCAATGCTAGTGTTGTTTATATGTACGCCGACCAGGCTCACTTCTCCATGTGACTGACGGAGATAAATACCAAATTGAAAATCAACATGAGTAGATGCTTAGAACAAGTTTCTATGGTATAATCCTAAATGTCATTACTGTATTATAATCCAGAGATCGATTCAATTGCCAGATGTCGCCAACTGCATGATATGAGCTACTCACTGAGTAATGATGACAGTGCAGTTGGTGGCTGCAGACAAAACTCATTCAATCCTTAGTAACTTTGGAAAATATAGCTGACATTTAAAGTAAAATAAGACTATTCATTTTGGTTTTACCCGTATAATAGTGCTGTATACTCTGTACTGTCCAGAGTTCTGTCCAAAAAATCACAGGCATATTACTCGGGTAGCCATTCTAGAGCAATTCTAGAGCAGTGTCATACCAACTAGACCACCGAGATTGCCCGGTAGCTAGTGGCAGTTTGAATCCTATGTTTTAGCAGTGGGTACTGCAAACGATTTAACATATATTAAAACAGGACTGTCGGAAGTCAGATTCCCGCTTGTGTCACATATCATAAGATTTTTCCCTGTGTTTTTATTTTGCCGTAGTTCCCGAGTTTATCAATTCCTTTGAGGTTGGTGACTGGGTCATGTTCTTCTTCCGTGAGATTGCTGTGGAGCATGTCAACTCTGGCGAGGTAAGTTGTTCAGTTTTACTCAAACACAACCCTTGGAGAGATGAAGGGGCTCAATATGAAACACACTATGTTACTTCATAGCTCTCTGAAGTTAGTGGTGTTTGAAGCTTTGCATGGTGTTGCAGGCGGGCCTGATAGGGAGCAACAAAGGCGATGCCTCCATGCCCCCTGGGCATTGCCTTGGTGCCCTTAAAATGCTCCATTAGAAATTTACTAACTCCTCATAGAGTGCCCTTTATCAAGGAGAAAATGCCCTGGTGCCCTTGCCCTTTCAAAAGCGAAGCGAATAGGCCTGTTGTTGACAAAATAAGAAGCAACTATAAAATAGTAGACTTGCAGGTACAACTTCTCCTCTGGAGGAGTGTTGGCTCTGAAAAGTGCCAGTAATTCTGAAGTTGTTTACAATTATTTTAACAATATATGTCAATCGGTATTTTGATGATCGAGTCTGTGTGTATTGTGCAGGTATGTGATTTATCAGGGTATTTACTGATTCCAGATTTTCTTGAGAGAGGCAAAATTACCATCAAAAAGATAAAAGACTTTGCCTGTGAGACCAAACCCTTAGATATCTACTCATATTTGAAATGATGTAGAAAGTCTGTAAAACTCTATAATTTAACATTTTGCAATTCTATTGGGTTTGTTTATCTCCATGAAAAGAGGGAACTTATACCAACCTTTCAGTATTTTTCATTTTTATACAATCTCATCATTGATTGCGTCAATAAAATTGCAATATAATTATTGCAATATAATTATTGATGCGGCTGGTGGGTTTTGTCAGCTTGTAACTTTTGTATCTAGACAGGAAAAAAAGGAAAAAAAAAAACACTGAAAGAAAATTTGACAACCTTATGACAAGCTTTCATGGATTTTGTTTCTCTCTTTGCAGGCCATCTATTCTCGTGTAGCCAAGGTGTGCAAGAGCGACCAAGGTGGAGACTGGGTTGCGGATGGAACCTTCACGACCTTCCAGAAGGCTCGGCTTAACTGCTCCTTTCCTGGAGCATTCCCATTCTACTTTAACTACCTACGTAAGTAGATATCCCCCATCCCCTATAAAGCTTGGTCTCGAACGAGTGGTTTTCAACTGTGAGTATGGGTTATGTCGGCTGCTGTTTAATACTGCAACTCAAGTAGAGGCTCGGATGTAACCAAACTCGCATCTGCAGCTGTCAATGCTGGCAAGGGATAAAAAAAAGAACAAAAATTGTCCTTCATCTGTTTTGAGATCTGCATCATCCATGTTTTAGGTCTTGAAATAACCCACTGCACCAACAGCAATTGCTGTGGTGCTCTTTGCTATTGCTGTGGTGTCCTGTGGTGTCCTGCAAGGTTCTAAAACAAATTTACTTTTCTCTCAGATAAGTGCCTGTTAAAAAAAACAGAGGGAAATTGCTGTGCCCCTTCAAGAACGAATTCAGGGCCTGCATGGGATAAACAAACAAAAAATCTGACTTGAGATCTGCAACATACCTGTTTACAATCTTATAGTAGCTGAAGCACACATAAAATTACTTTTGATTTTGATAAATACTTGCTTGGAATCTCGCTGTTTGAAGCAATTTTGTTCTCTCCACAACAGAGCAGTGTTGCTCAGCTGCATTACTTTTTAGTGGTTTACTGATTGACATTGTTTGAGGGGCCCATGAAGCTGAACTGCAACAATATTGCATTCTTTAAACACATCTTTTATAAATAAAATAAAATTACAGTTACGAAAAACAAACGTCAGGTCTTACATTTATGCCATTAAGAAATTTTAGCAGACTTAGGTCAGTACAAAAAAAAACCACATACTGTTAACATGGACGGGGCTCAATGGACTTTTGCAATCTTATCCCCTGTCATTCCACTCACTGTAACCAAACGAAGGGAGACAACATAGACTTGCCCCTTTTTCACACTGCAAGCTTTGATGCACTTTAATGTTGAAAAACTGTTAACCAGCCAGAATGCCATACATTTACCATTGTTGTTACTGGTACCCCGGTCATTTCTTGCTTAGCCTTCAAGTTTGATAAGCAGAATTTTCTGCTTAACAGCTTTATAAGATTGGGCCTAGTTCTTCAATGTCATGAAGTTCTTGTTAAAGGCAGTGGACACTATTGGTAATTACTCAAAATAATTATAAGCATAAAACCTTACTTGGTGACGAGTAATGGGGAGAGGTTGATGGTATTAAACGTTGTGAGAAACGGCTCCCTCTGAAGTGCCGTAGTTTTTGAGAAAGAAGTAATTTTCCACGAATTTGATTTCAAGACCTCAGATTTAGAACTTGAGGTCTCGAAATCAACCATCTAAACGCACACAACTTCGTGTGACAAGGGTGTTTTCTTCTTTCATTATTATCTCGCAACTTTGATGACCGATTGAGCTCAAATTTTCACAGGTTTGTTATTTTATGCATATGTTGAGATACACCAACTGTGAAGGCTAGTCTTTGACAATTACCAATAGTGTCCGCTGCCTTTAAGTCGAAGTTCATCCTCGCGTATAAATTCACAAGCTTCGATCAGCGCCCTCCAGGGGTCAAACAGGCTAATGTTTGCGCTTACTTCATACATACTTGCGCATATTTTGTCTCCTTTTTTTTATCATCTACGATACTGCAGCAAGGCGTTACACGGCTGCATGAAATTCATTTCAAGTAAACAAAGTCTTACAGCTGAACTTCTGACGTCGATAATATCTGTGGAATTTATAATTGCATGCGGGAAAGCTTTTAAAATGGCTCGGATGTTAAAGCGTTCTGGGCAAATCATTGAAAGTAGAAGTTGATGTGGTAAAGCTATCTGTTGATAGTTATCATTGGGAGAGATGAAATTATGGTATTTCCGATAAACTTTCTTCAAGAAAACAACATTGTTTGACCTAAAAATGACCTCAAATAGTGTTGTTGTTCGAGGCCACTTTGGGGTTACAACTTCCCCCTTTTGAAAGCAACACCCCCTTCAAAATGGCTGGCAAAAGCCACAAGTGTATAAAACATTAGCCATATAATGTGTTTTCCATTGAGAGAGACCCACCGTCCAAATGTCAGCAAAAAACACATTTCACTCAAAATTAAGTCCAACTAGTTATGTCGGTCGGCTAAGTTAATGCTTCCTATTGCTGCACCTTAACCACTACAGTCAATCTTCAAATTACAAATCCCTGCCCAAGTAGATAGAGAATGAAGTTGGTGGGCTCGTGAAACAATGCTACTGGGTCTGCAGGCTCGTCACATAAATTCAGGCGGAACCCTGCGTAAATGACTCATCCATCATGTATTTCATGTGTGACTCTCTGAGTAAGGTTTAAAAATCCTAAAAGCCCTAGGTCTTCAGTCTCATTTTACTACTATGAGATTTCTCATCTCGTTTGAATGAGTCGACGGGATTTTTTCAATAGTTAGTTCCCACTTAAAGTAACACAGTGTAAAGTTGGCCGTGTTTTTGTGCAATAACATATTATTTTAATAGATGGAAATTTATTATTTTGTAAAGCACAACTGCATGTTTTGCTTTAAATTGCTTGCATGATTGGGTGATGACAATATTTGGCCGGGTAGAAAAGTAAGAATGCTTGAAGCAGGGCAAAGCCATAACTCAACTTGCCTCATAAGATGGTATATATGTTGGGTACGATCTAATTTGGCAAAGGACCATTTGGTTGGTGATTTCATCTACAGAATATGTGGCAGCTGCTTATGCAGTTTGCATAAGTTGCCTGTAAAGACGGTGTTTATATGTATATTAGGCATTAGATGTTTTTAATAATTGATCTTTCTGTTGTGTTTACAGAGGATGTTAGCATGGTAGGGGAAGGCGAAAACATTACATTCTATGGAGTCTTCACAACTGGAGAGTAAGTTTTTTAACACTGTCTTCCAAGTGTAGTTTCAGGTACTGGGCCTAAATTCATAGAGCTGCTCAGCACAACCAAATTATGCTTTCCAGAATAAGGTTACCAGCCAAACTACCATGTCACTTGTACAATTTGTGGATGGTATCCTGCTCATTTTTTGCTGAGCAAACAATTGTCAACCAACATTTTTTGTTTGAGCAGGTCGATGAAATTGGGCCCTGTTCTGCAAAAATTCAAATATGAACATGAAACCAAAACCAATGTACATAGAGTCACTATAAAATCAGATTAGCACAAGGTGATTCAAACTATAACCAGTTTGTTGCTATCCTGTTGCCAAATGTCATCTTACTCGAAGATTTCGTTAAAACACTTTTTTCTTTACAAACTAAACCTTATTTTAGCCACGAGATTCCCGGTTCAGCAGTTTGTGCGTTCAGCTTGAAAACAATATCGGCCATCTTCAATGACGGACAGTTCAAAGAACAGCAGATGGGTGCATGGTACCCGGTACCTGAAGATGATGTACCTAAACAAAGACCAGGAAATGTGAGTATTTACATAGACAGTGTCCTGGATGAAGCATTAATCAGGCACCCTGGATGAAACGCATATCCCATTTTTCATGTAGTGTTCAGATGGTTGAGAAATTTCATACAAGTATTTATAACTGAGGTGCATTTCAGGTGCATGGTTAGTCTTTTTTCCCTTGGAATTATTTTGGTTGAGAGAGTAGTCGCCATGAAAGCATCATTGGAAATAATTCAATGTACTTTTGCCAGGAGGTTCGGATGCTCTGGGATTGGGATTTGAACCTGCGACCTCCACAAACTGAACCATTGAGCCCTAATGTTGGCGGCATGCCTATTGTTTGTCAATTTCTGTGTTCATTTGTGCCATTCAGTAGTCATTGAACCTGTTGAACTGCCGTGTATCTAGGGATCACACCCCAGCCGTCGATTTCACAAAACTCTTCCTAACTTAAGACTAATCTTAGGACTTGGGACGAGTCCCAACCCTGCACTGTAGCATGCAGACCTTAAGATTAATCCTAAGTTAGGGCGAGGTACTCGTCCTAACTCGAGATAAGACGAGTCCTAACTCTTTGTGAAATCGACCCCAGGTTTTCGATACAACCTCTGTTTGACCAATTTTGTCTTTTGTAAAACGCCATTATAACTTAAACTGCATTATTTCCAATGATTCTGTCCACAGTGCTCTCAAGATTCAACGAGACAACAGGACGCAACGCTCAATTTCATTCTGGAGCATCCCCTCATGCACCAGTCGGTTCCAAACAAGGGCAATGATTGGCCGCGCTTCGACATGACCAGATCGGATAACCGATTGGTCCAGCTAGTCGTCCATCAACAGGTCGGAGAACATGGCAAAACTTACGATGTCATGTTCCTGGGAACTGGTGAGTTGGCACTACAAATTTGGCAGCTTATTGTGAAAGGATTAAGTCTCATAAAGCACTAGGTCCCACATACCTTGCACGAATAATGTTTGGTACAGTGCCAGGAGCGTCAATGGATATGCGCGCTATATAAGAAGCCAGTATTATTATTATTAAGAATTGCCCAAATTTTAAAATGGAAATATCACTAATGTACTCTAAAGCTTGAGAATTATACGCAATCAGACCAGTTTAAGAACTGACTCCCGGCAGTACAATTAATCACGATCCTATAAGCTAAAGTAGTCGTCCCAGCCTCTTTTCTACACCATCCGCGGGGGTAATAGTTAAAAAAGCAGGACAGTTTTTTTTTCCCGAACCTGAGAAGTTCTCTAAGAACAAACTCTACCTCGCAAGTAGATACACACATGTTGTTACCGCAAACCAAATATATACATGTATAATAAATACACGCAATCAGTCAATTAATTGTTTTCTTCTCTCAACCAAATAGACGATGGGCGAGTCTTGAAGACGGTCATCGTGAAGGGTGCTGATGGTATATACCATTCCAACCTGCTGGAGGAGATCTTTGTGTCTCCGAGAGAAAATACTGAGGGCGTGGTCAATATGGAGATCATCCGCAACGACGAGGGCAAGGAAGTCATCTTGGTCAATACCAACAGTACGGTGGTGGAGCTACCATTACAGAGATGTAGTAACTTAACCAAATGGTAAGTGGCGGTCTGCAAGGATGAAAAATTGCCAAAGTTTCCTCTGATAAAAACATTTAGGATTTGGAACTTTGTATAACTATGGCCCAATTTCATAGAGCTGCTTAAGCACAAAATTTTGTTAAGCAAAAAAATCCTTGCTTAGTAAAATCAGATTACCTGACAAGACTCCACTCAATTGTAAATGCTAAGTAAACAACAGCTAAATACCAGTCACAAGCAATGTATAATGGCATGACATTTTGGCCAGTAACATGTGTAAAATAAGCGAGCTGTTTTCGTGCTAAGGCAAATTTGTTGCTTAAGCATGAAATTGGCCCCTGGTGAGGTTTGCAGTAGCACCGTGTGTAAATCTCCTTGAGGAGTTTTGGTACTGAAAAATAAAACGGTGATTGATAACACAGCATTTCAATCAGTATGCTCTGAATTGTCAGAGTTTTCAACCACAGGTTCTTTTTAGAGCCAACACTACTTAAAGAGGTGTACACATGAGACCCAATCATGTAGCACAATATATTAGTTTAATGGTTTACAGGGTGGCTTGGGTTTGGGGGAGTGAAAAGTGGGGAATTTGTATATTTTAGTTGACAGAGTTTGAAAAATTTCTCAGCTCAAAAAAATGTATTTTTTGACATGTGTCAATCAGTTTCCACTAATGATGTTATTTTATACTTTGGATATTGTTACCCAGTTTGAGTTGCATTGCGTTGTATTCATTCTTACACAATTTGTGCAAAGGGACTGACAGATTGCTGCTCAGCTGGGGGTACTGTCAATACAATGTTTTGATGTTGCAAAGACTCTCTTGTTACAACAGTGTTGTTTGTCTTTATTTGATGATTTGATTACAGTGCGTGTGTCCAGGATCCCTACTGTGTCTTGAATAATCTGAGCGAGATGTGTGTTCCATTCGATGGCAGCAACAGCTAGTAAGTTCCCCTCGTGATTTCTCAGCATTTTATTTCCGACGTTTTTTTATTTTAGCAAGCCACTTTTAGGATTTTTCACATTTGGCAAATCTTACCGTGTAATATTGAAACAAGAAGGTTGGTTTGAAGCCAGAAATAAAAGTGCATTCAATGTAATCTTGCTGTATTTTGCTTATCTCTTTTTTTTAGCCTCATGTTTATAATATGTACACAATTTCTGTACAGCGTTTGGAGATTTTTTCAAAAATAAATTAATATATTATTATTTCTAACTTTCGTTCAGAAGTGTAGAAAATAATTTGTAGATTTTTTTTTGTGGGGGGAAATGGAGGGAGCTTGAAATGCTTTAGTCTGAGATGTATATTTACAGAACAAACATGGTGGAAGTGTGTGTTCTTTTTTTCTTTCACCTACACATATTACTTTTATATCTGCTTTGACCATCTATTTATTTGTTTTTGTTCCATAGTGATACGCAAGACGTGGACAATATTAAAGACTGTCCAAGTAAGTACTGAGAGTTATAAACCCACCGAAATCACACTTCCAGTTCATATTTTGTAGGTCTGGTTTCCTCAGCAAACTGCACTAAACGACTCATACACAAAAAAAAGGCCTTAGATTCTTGCAGTTTGAAGTTTGAGTTTAGCACTGTCCCTCGTCATTTAAACCCGACTGCACTAATATAAGTTGACCCTGGTTTCTACTGTTATTAGTACGAGCAGTAGAGCCATATGTCAATATAATTAATGTTCGCCACACTGAACACTGTGTGTATGGACCCCATGATGTTCACTGAACTTTTTTACCCAGTGTTTTCTTTTAAGGGAAGAGTGCAGGCCATTGTTAGTAAATTTAACCTTGGGTCACGTCATTCATTGCATTTAAAGTAATCAAAAAAATTGGCTCATAATTTTTGTGTTGAATTTTTTTCTGGGTCAGTTGTTTTGAGATGTAAACATCGACAGTGACCCGAAAAATTAGCTTAGTATGATAGACCTGGGTGGTGTCTAACTTGACAGCTTCGGCAGTGGCTATGGCTGATTGCTGAAATGGCCTATTCTTCACTATTGTCACTGCAACCAGCAGCCATAGCACTCAAGTCACTTGTTACAGACACAGCCTTATGTCTTCCTCTGGGTTTTTTTTTCCAAAAAAAAAAATACTGGTAAATACTACTATGAAATTACTGATTTAAACTGCATGCCGCTTGGGTCAAGAATGTTCACGAAGGAAAAAGACAAGTCACTCTTTTCCTAACCCCCCCCCCCCCCCCCCCAAAAAAAAAAAAAAAAAAAACAAAAAAACAAAAAAAAAAAAACAACAGCAACACAAAAACAGCAACATAACCAACAAACTAACAAACACTGTTTCAAAATGAAAACAAACACATTTTATCACCTATTTTTTACCTGGGATTCCCCCCCCCCCAAAAAAAAAAAAAAAAAAAAAAAAAAAAAAACAGCAACACAAAAACAGCAACATAACCAACAAACTAACAAACACTGTTTCAAAATGAAAACAAACACATTTTATCACCTATTTTTTACCTGGGATTGTATAATCACATTTTTTGTGTTTCATTTTTCAATGTATTCAAAGTGTTAATTTTTCCCTTTTTCTCATTTCTCCTCTTTTTTACACTCCATTGCTTCTTCCTCACATCATCATCTTCCTTCATCAGAAGAAGGTAAGTCAATTTTCCAGAAGTCAATTCCTAGGTATCGTAAAAAAAAAAGTTCAGACATTATTATTATGCGGACAAAATAAAATCTTACTACTCATTTTGCAACAGCAATAAGCTTGAAAGCCCAAGCGTCATTTGCTTTCAGGGGCATTCATAATGGGCGTTTGCTATCACATCCAAAAAAGCTTCAGTCACTTACAAAACATCTCATAGACAGGAGAAACATTTCCTTTGGGAAAGTGGGTTGGGCATCCTGTATTCATCAAACCATTTCAGTTTCAAGATTCATAGCTTTAATCATATTTTGTCTGGTTGACAATTACTCATACCTTATATGATATATGAATAATGTTATGTTATAACATATGATATATTAGTTATAGGTTATTTGTTATACTGAAGTATTATAAGTGCTGAATTAGATATAGTATACTGTAGATTATGCCTGTGTGTGAATAACAATAGAGACTGGCTCAGCTAATCAAGCATTACAATGATGGCTGCCTTTTCATTAGATGGTATTACAGCAGCAACAATGCACTAATATAAATAGCCAGAGGTATATGTGAGGTCTTAACATGGTGATCATGCAGCATAACAGAGGTATTCAAATACTACGGGTAGTACAGTGTTAGACCACAAGTACTGAACAGATATTTGGTAAAAGTACAACTGGAAATCCACTTCTCTGCATTGAGCTGCAAACTCTCCCTGATTCTGCGGAAAATGTCCAGAAAATAAACCAATCATTCCATGTTGTGATGAACAAGTTGGAAAATCTCCTTGATTATGAAACTTTGTCCCTGCCATGTTAGATGCAGTTCTAAATATCTCCCTTGATTTTTGTACAAAATCTTCCTGATTGCAATATACAAATGTTGGCAGTTTCTGGAACTGATTTGGGGGTGTTCTTTTTTGGGGACATATACTGAGGGGTCAAAGAAATAATTTGATCCTTTTTTTGGGTGTTTGTAACTGTGTGGTGACGGTTCCGGCTAACAGGGAACTTAACCTAAATGGCAGCAGCATAATAGAGGTGTGCTACTAACCATTAGGCAGTTAGAATCCTTAACATCAAGTAATTCATAAAAATGTCCGCTTCTCATCAAAATGGGAATACTCTGGTAAACAAATCTCTCTTGGGGATCATTCAAAGCAAACTCGCCAAAGAGTTTGCTTTTTTTAAATCGTGTCTTCACCTGATGGGTAAAATGTCATTCATAATTTTTCTCACTGAATGATCTTGCTGATTATTAAACAGATCATATAAATGAGTATAAAGAGAGTTTGTTCAAATGAATAGAAAGATTATATACCTAAGCTATACCACTTGAACTTGTGAGTCTCATATAAATCATGAGCAATCCGGGAAAATAAATTTGATGACTCGTGTAGCAACATAAAGCCAGCACCAGAAGAACTCGCATACATAATATAGAAAGTTCCTTCTTGACACCACAAGTCAACCACCTTGGTGGGCAACAATATGTCATTTTTGAATGCACAAGTACAGGTTGTCCGTAACTTTGGGCTGAATTCGTTGCATGATTGATCAGTGAACCACAGCGTTGACAAACTAGAAAGTTGGCGCAGCTCAAAGCTAAAACCCAAGTTGGTTTTAAACATGGTCAGTAACCGGAACAATCCTCTGCTTACACATAACATCACACATTGAGTTGCCAAAGAGAATGGCATTAAATACATAATCTTTCGGAGATCAGTACTTCTGGCATACACATTGCACTTTGGCAAATTGGTTTGAGTACGAGTGTGTTTTGTTTTTCACTTATGTAATCACTTTTGAGATGCACAAAGAGAATGATGCTAAAGCACAGTCAGTTCTGTTGAATCATATAATTTATTAGCATCAGAAATACCACACCCACTCTTGCCTGTGATGTTTTTCATTTTTTTGATATTTTCTAATTTGGGGGCATGCTGTAGTTTATTTTTTCGTCAAGTTAAATCAGAACATCTATGGATGTTTGCATATTAATTTGGGGAGGTATTGTGATGTTGCTTGTTTCGAGAAAACACTACTAACTGATTTAAAGGTGTCTGCTTCTTTGTACTAGGATTCCTTCATAGAATAAGGCTGTCAACTAACCAAGACGTGTGAATGTTGCCTAAATACCTTCCCTTTAAGTGGAATGCTTTAAAGGTGTCCCAGTGATTTTACGGAATGACAAAACCCACTATTAACTTCCTTAGAAAGCTTTCGTACTACGAAGCTTCAAAATTAATGTTGTGCTTTGTTTGTTTTTAATAAATCTGAAAGTTAATGACTAAAGGCTAAACATTTCTTTTGTAGATATTAACTTGAGGGTACATTTTTGAGCATTTCACTTTCTGGTCATCCCAGTTCGTATAAATAGCGACGGCAGCCATCTTTGAAGATTTGTCTACAGTTTGGTTGAGCTTTTGAGCAGAGAGATTCAGGCTGTGTTAGAATGGACTGCTCTGGCTGTGCTACGGCTAGATCACTGCATCTCTGGCTGTGGCCACGGCTAGATCACTGCATCTGCCTATACTGAAGTACTACTACTTTAGCCAACAGCCACAGCCAAACCAAAACATGCTCAGTTCAGGCTGGGCCTAATTTCATGCCGCTGGTTACCAGAAAGTACTGCGTAACATTTTCAGAAAATGATTGTGGCACCATTCGCAACAATGTAAAACTGAATGGAATTTTTGCTGGTTACCAGTTTGTGCTAAGCCAGGTTTGTCTGTGCTTAGTATGTTTTTCTGCTCACAGGCTTGATGAAATTGACAAAGACAATATGGCTGCCAGGTTGAAGTTGCCCACTGTTCCGTCTTCTAGTTGATGTTTTGCTAACATTGTAAATTAATTTTCCCATCTTGTTATAGTTATTGTCGCAACAACAGCTATTTCTTGTACAGGTAAAGGAATCCTGAACCACTGCGGAGGTTTTATACCTTTTTTGCCTGGTTTTCATCATAGGGACATAACATCCATGCTTGCTATAAATCCATAGGCTTGGCATTTATCATCCGCTATCATTGTTTAGTTTGGGAATTATTTACTTTGCATCCAGTCATTTTTATTTGTCCAGCATGCTATTGTTAAGAATTTTTTGGAGTATTTGTGTTAGATTGATGGTGATACTTTTGTATTATTTTGCTTGGTTGTGTATTTTCCTGTAAGAGCGATTGACAGTTTTTATTTACTTTTGGGTTCAAGTTTGTGCAGTTTCTGATACCAGTGTTGAGGGATTTTCTTTTAGAAATGAACTTTTATAATACAGAATTTGGATACAGAAAATTAAAAGGAACTCAACTTACCTAATTGTTATTTGTTGTTAAAAACTGCCATAGTTCTACAGGGAAATAGTTTACTTAGAATGAATTTTTTTTATTTTGCTGATGTTCTATAAAGGCAGTGTATACTTTCGAGAAAAAAAATCCATTCAAAATGTTCCGTATATTCATTTTAAAAAAATGGCAATAAAACAAAAGTTGTGAAAGTTTCAGAAAATTCCAGTAAGCCTTAACAGCTTCAAACCCTCATTTAACATTGAGAAAAAAACTTCTGAAACCCTGTAGTTCTTCCTTGTTATGACAGAGTTTTTTATTGAAGTGTCCGCAAGCATTCAAGAAAATATCACCAAACATATTTTTTTTTAAGAGAAATGTAGTCCTCCTGAATTTAAATTTGAACATCTGTAACTTGCCCCACAGAGGAAAACTCAAATATGTTTAAGAATGCCTTACAAATTCTGCTCCACTCCATCTTAGCTTTCAAAAAGAAGATATGGTGAACTTCTTAAAGACAAATTAATGTTAGTATACACTGTCTTTCAGTTGCTTTGTTGTTTTAATTTGCACAAATTATGTTTGAAAATTGTTTTGTTGTAGCAAATACTATGATGCATTTCGGTTTACCATCATGTTGCACTTGGAATATGTAGCATAAACAATCTGAGATTGCTGGTATGAAGTTCAAACCATTTACAAAAAGAAATACATTTTTTTTTCTCCTAAACCTTCAACGGTTTACTGAAGTTGCAATTCATCAAAAGGCAACATCAATCTACAACATTGTAAAGAAGTTTTAAAAGAAAAGTGGTTGTAAAATGGTGACCACTTGCAGTCAATGCAAGTTTGCACAAATTGCATTTTTGTGACACCTCCCGCAAACGTAGAAAACATAAACCGATAAAGGAAAAAGTTATCAGTAGCAACCAAAACTTTCTCACACATTAGTGATATTTAATTTCATTGATACCAAGCAAACTCAGTGGCATGAAAACGTGCAATTTATGTTTGGGAAATTTCAGTTGGAATCATGTGGTATGGTTAGAGTAGAGGTATGGTGCAGGACTCGGAAAATTGTTTTTTATCCTCGCCAAGAGGTTTTAGACAATCATTTTATTTTTGGACAGAGTTTGAAGATTCCAACAAATTCGGAACTGGCAATGATGACAATGTTTTTGGATGTTACATTTTTTATCTCAAATTATGTGCTTGACAATGAAATTATGCATTTAGAACTGTACTTCACATTTTGATAGAAAAAGGGTCATTTGTGACTTTCATTTTTAGAAAACTTTCTTGCTAAAAAATTGCTTTAAACCTAAAAAGCATCAGCTGCTTTTAAATTCATAATTACATCAAAATATTTCAGCCAAAATGTTCAGATAAGGATGAGTGTTTTTTTGGCAAAATATCATTCCTTGCCGTTAAATCCATACCTCTGCTCAGGTTTTTCTCCAATTTTTGTTGTTGATTTTTCATTGCCTGCCTTTTGATTTGTCTCCTTTCTCCCCGATTCCTTTTATCCCCTTTGCTTGCATATTTGGGTTCATCCCCCTGTCCCCATTTCCCTGCTGGCTCTCCCATCGTTCCCCGGCCCTCCCCCTGTATCTTTCGTTCCTGCATGTTACAGTGCCAGTTCCTCAGACAACCACCCCAGGGGAGTGTTTTTGTCCGACGGCACAGCCCTGTGTTGAAACTGGTCAGTGATGCTATTATTTTAGTTTTGATTTTTAGTTTGTTATTTCTTCGTTCTTTTCTTCTTTTGATTTGCATGAGTTCAACATGCCAAGCCTTTCACACAAAAAATGCAACTTTGAGAATAGCGGTATGAGGTTGCACTTGAGTAAAACCATTTTTATTCTTGTTCAGGGGCCATTAGAAGCATTGTGATTGGTTGATCAGTACACTGAAATTTGCATAACAAAATGATTCTCTTCCATAAGTGTTGAAACAGCCAAATAATAGTTAAATACATGCTAAGGTAACATGGAAGTTTGAAGGCCCAGGCCTGAAACAACTTCTTGGAGGCAATGGAGACAATTGCATACATGCCCCCTGGTCATTGCCTTGGTGCCATTGAAATGCCCCAGTAGAAATTTACTCATAGGGTGCCTTTTATTAAGGAGAAAATGCCTTGGTGCCCTTGCCCTTTGAACTGAAGCATACAGGCCTGAAGGCCTTCATTGATGGAGCTATTTGCTTTAAGTTCTGTCACGTTTTCTTAACCAATTTTCAATTCTGAACAGGCATAACCACAATAGAGTCATGTGCCACAATCATTCGTACCTGTCAAGCTTAAGGCTGGCGTCAGTCGCAAGCCTGGCATCACGTCAAACAAAAAAGCGCCCACGTGATGTTCTTTTCTTTTATTCGAAAGACTGAGTCATCACCAGTGTGCACCGCCCAGAAAGAAATTGTCATACTTTTAGGTTGTCAATCAATTGTTGAAAAAGTCAGTCTGGAACGAAAAAGGGATAGGCTGAGTGGCCTTGTTGCTGCTCATTCTTTCCTGACTCTATGTATGCAATGTACAGAGCTTGTGGTCCCTGCCTAAAATCGGTAGTGTTGTTTCACATGAATGAACACAGCTCATTCATTGAAGCATAAAATCAAGAAATTTTATCTCTTATAAATGATTGCAAAGAACAAGAAGCCCGGTAGTTAAAGTTAACAATAGTGCTCATTTTGTCATGCATTAGTTCCCTTAATTGCAGTTGATTTGTTGTATCCAAATCGAAGCATAAAAGTTGTCATTTTATTACTCAATCCGCTTGAAACTGTTCAGCGATTTTGTTGTTTGGTGAAAAACAGGAAATGGCTTTTGATTGAAAGTAACTGAACCGATCACAATATTCTATTTTTGAAACCCCTGGACTCGACTAAAGATGGTAACGCTTCCAGCAAGTTGGAACACCAAGAATTGTTTTCCCTCTCTGCCTTTTGAAGTTTCATTGTTTGACGGCGGAACAATGGAAGTAAAGTCAAGGACTTTCAAGTCAAAACAACAAACATTGTTTTGTCAAACAAATTTCCCAATTGTGAAAAGGGAACTAAGGAAACTTCTCCTGTATTTAGTGCTTCAACAAAAACACGAGTGAAAAAACAAGTTTATTTTTATAATAAACTAACTTTGTTTGTAAGCGTGCTCAATGTCAGAAGTCAAAATTTGAGGGAAAACAATTCTTGGATATGTGAATTGAAATTGAACGATGCATAATGATGAATTCTTCCCTCTGTTTTTTGGTATTTATTTTTAAATTTGACGTCGAAGCAGGCAAGGATTGCGACACTGATGGCGACTTAGGTGATAATGACAAAAGTGATAGTGAGTTAACCGAATTTACAGTGCCATTGTTGCCATTGCAATAACTTGCTCTACCATAACACTTCATTTTGAACCCAACAAACCCTAATTTATTTGAGAATTATATTTGATAGTTTTTTTGGGTTTTTTTTGTGGTTAACATTTTAACAAGCAGGTAGAGTTTTTTGCAATATCCGTACTAAACAAGGTTTTATCAAAATAATGTTTTTCTAAAAGCCTGATTTTTAAAATGTATGCAGTTTGTTGTGCTGTAATACTTGGAAATGTATCTGCGGCCCTGTGACGTATGGTGTCACTTTCATCCAGGACAAATTTTAAAGATCTTTAAAATTCAAAGAGTTTGAAGACTATTAAAACATAATCTGTTAGAATTTTCCGAAAATCTTTGGGAGAGATTTAAATAATCTGCATACATAAAGCTGTACTTCTTTTGTTTTCGGCAACACGATAAAATTTATTTTACTAAAACCTTATAAACACACAAAACATTCAACAGATTGATAACATTCACCATTGAAACTGAAAAGCTTTTAACTTCAGACTGGTGCCCACTTCAATACTTTGGGTATTTTCCAAACCTTGGCTTAGGCTCTAGGCTCTGTCTGATGTGAAAAATTCACACTGTTCCATTACCCAATCCCAAACCTGGAGCCAGAGCCCACGCCTTGGTTTCGAAAAGGCCCATAGTATCATTCAGACTGGTGCCCACTTCAATACTTTGGGTATTTTCCAAACCTTGGCTTAGGCTCTAGGCTCTGTCTGATGTGGAAAATTCACACTGTTCCATTACCCAATCCCAAACCTGGAGCCAGAGCCCACGCCTTGGTTTCGAAAAGGCCCATAGTATCATCGCACTCTATTCCTTTTTTATTTGGGCACCAGACTTAGTTTCAAGCAATGGATGTGGGTATGGTTATTTCATATCGTTGTATAGACTCATGAAACTTTGCTGTATGTTTATACAGCTCACTGAGCACTAGACATGCATGACACACACTCTAATAGAGTTCTTCATTCACTCTCTTAGTACAACAAAAACACTTTCATGTTAAGAGTTTGGATCAGATGTCTTAGCAAATGTTGTCAAAGTACCTTAAACGATGGCGTAAATGACAGAAGTTTTACTAATGTCTTGTAATTACCTTGATTTTTGATACTATGTCAAGTGTTGTGTTTTTTTATTTGAAATTACGTTTTGCCTGCCTTGCCTGCTTGTTGGTTAGTCCGTTTATTTTGTTACTTTTTTAGATTGATTTATATGATTAATAACGACATTTCTCAACAGGATTTATGTAATTGTAGTATTATGTTAATACACTGGATCGTATTGTAATTATGGAATTCTGTGCCACATTGAGATGCATGATGTAAAATGTGCACAGACCGTCCTTGCATGCGACCTATGATTTCTTATTCTTTTTTTTTTCCGTTTCGTACACTGCATCTCTTATCCCGGCATGCGGGTTGTTGTATATTCATCGTTGTGAATGTTGTTTACGTGACTGTGTGTGCTTATCCTCCCCCTTCCTGATAACTGTAGATCTGGCAACCACCATACTCCCAACCTCCTCGGCCGTTCCACCCAACGGAGCGACGACGTCGTGGCCGACGCGGCCTAATTCAACAACCGCAAAGAAAGGTAGAGCAACTCAATGCTCTGCAGTTTATCTCTCTCTTTTTTGTAAAAACTTGCCTTACTCTGTCTGGAACACACCTGTCTGGCACCCTTTTTCCTCCTGTGATCGCACTAAGCAAAGTTAACTCTAGTCGGTGTACCATTTTTGTTGTTGCTGGTTTTGCTGTTCTATGTGGGGGCAGATGAACATCATGTACAGAGCGTTGCTGGGTGCTCTTGGCTTTTCATCTTTGGCTTCAGATCCTCGGGGGTCATGCTTGATGCTCAATATACACCCCCCCCCCCCCCCCCAAAAAAAAAAAACAATAAAAGGAAAAACCAGAAAGAAGGTTTTTACGTGTACCTTGTGGTGAAACATCATACATTTCAAGTCATTACACATCCCCAAAACAAGTCCACCAAGTTTATACAGCACTGTTTGAATTCAGGACATGGCTATGGCTTTATCTGTCTATGCAGAAAAGCCATAGCCAAAGACCCTCAATTCAGACACGGGCTGACATAAAGTAAATTCCACATTTCCGTCACACTTTGACAAGCCAAATGGTAGAACTCTGGCTACTGATGTTGAAGAGCATACTGATGTCCCACCTACACAATTTCACCACATCAAGAAAGTTCACTTTTGCACCAGTGTTTTTGTGAAAGAATTGTGTACAACGTGACCATTTTCCACTTAAAGACATGACATACATACAAAATCCACATGTTTATCAACAAGTCCTCAACAAGTCCTCACTGTTACCATCTTCAAACCTGAACATTTTCCATTCTTACTCTTTTTCGAATCCCAACACTGTTGGGTACTCCTCTTTGTCTTTGGTCTTTTCATTACCATCACCCTCGATTACAATAAGATAGTAGGCGTGGTTGGGTTGATCTGACACTAACGTGTGAAATGATTTCTCTATTAACACTTTGTAGTGAACTAACAAGTATCTGCTTAGTAGCAATTAAGGATGACAGGAAGACTACCCAGACCTTCTTCAATAGACAATTTGACCTGTGACATCATATGTTTACAAAAGAGCCACTGAACCTGGACTTCCGGCAGGCAGGATTTGTACACAGCCCGAACACCTCGTAAATTATATTTTATGGAGATTGCTTTGATTTCTCATCAACTTTTGATAAGAAGACAAGGGGCACATTTCAAACCTTGTTTGGCTAGTTTTTTTTTTTTACTTTCGAATTTATGCGGAACTTATGACACCAGATTTAATTTTTTTTCCAACGGAGCAGTGTAGTATCTTGCCTGCCAGGAAATGCCATGGAATGTCTTGGGTCACTCTTGTTGTAAACAAAAGTTACATGGTCTATACAAACCATGATTTGATAAACGGACGTGTAACCACAATATCAAAGTGCTTCATAGGCTGTAACTAAATACTGTTTGTCAATTTTAACTTTAGGCGAGTTTTTCAACATTACAATGCACATAAGAATCACCAATGGCCACTATCCAGTCTCTTTTTAGAGGCATGGCATAGGCTATTACCGAAAGGGTAAATTAGACAAATTTCACTCGGTATACAGTTGGTATATAGGATTTAATTGGTTTGGAAAGATACGCAGTTACAGTTCAGTCTTGTTCCAACGGAAAACAGATTTCTTTTGTCTTGTATAGCAAGTACAAAAGAAGGGTTAGGGCACGGAGGTAGAATTATTTCTACCCCCTCCCCTTTGTCAACTTTTTTGTCATGAAAAGCAGAAACGTTGTCTTCAAGTTCATGTCTTTTGAGTCAGGTTCCTTTTCTTATTATAACCTGTAGAACATTAATGCTAAAGAGGGGACCAGCCCATTTGTATGTAAGCCTCCCTCTGAATCAAACAATCTTTAGTTTTCGGTAAAACTTATCTTGAGACAATCCATTCACCACTTCATCCTCATTGAATTCATAGTGTCACATTTCACCTTTGTTGATGTCCGACATCAACAAAGGGTGTCTGTCTCGCTTCCTTTTTGTCAAACTGATGTCCACCCTCGGCATGCTCAGAGGGTCTCATGCTATGCAGGGACAGGAGAAGGGGGCCTTGGTGATGACGGACAGCTTGTGGAGCAATATTTCTTAGCAATCTTGGCAATAATTCTGTCAATTATACAAACTATACTCAAATTTAATTAAGATTAAATGTTGGATCTTATAGGCTTATGTTTATCCTTAACTCTGCCATATAGCTGTAATACCAAGATGAAATGCAGCATTTTTAGGTTCAGTTTTAAAAACAAATGCACTTGTTTAAGGCAAGTTAAGTAATACAAATTTAACACCAGCTCAATTTTGAAACTCGTGCTTACGACTTAAGAGGTTTAAATTACAATACCCGCTACGTAAGTAACATGACATTCCGATCAAATAGAAGGGTATTTGAGAATTTGTCTTTGTTCTTAGGAATCAACTCTGCTCATATGTTGGTCGTTAGTTAACATATCAAGACACTTAGATGAGACTTGATTCTGTAGAGCTCCATGCCGTAATTATACAAGTTTGGTAATCTTAGTAGATAATCAAAAATCTTTTTCCTCTGATTAGTTTAGCTGACATCCTTGATTAACCGGATTGTCAATAGAGACTCTTGTCTTGTAGGGCCCAAGGATGTAATCATTCTTGGAGTTAAATTTCTTAATTTACTAGAGTGACTTTGATCAGTTGGGTATTACATTCTCTGGAAGTATTCCTGTTATCAACCTTTAGGGAATTCTTACTGTGCACTAACTTTCAACCTGCACCGACAAACTCTTTGAAATCCAATGCTTGATTATTTTCATCTTCTTAGTGAGAGAGTGGAGTAACCTTTTTCCTTCTGTTTGAGAACTAACTAACCTCCAAAACTGTGCGCAGGATTTCTCCACAATAGGAGACTTTCCAACGCTAGGCGGCAGCAGACATACCGGGTAAATTTCCATTGTTTACGTAGTTCTGAACATGCGCATAATTCTGAGAACAATGGATTTACCCGGTAAGTCTGCTGCCCTCTATCGTCCCAGAAAGTCTCCCATTGTTGGATTTAATAGTCGATTGCTTTAACCATAACCCCCCTATCTCTTATACCCACTCCTCCCCCTTCCCCTTGCTACGTCTGTATATATAGGTACGACACCAGAAACCACTGAGGGTTACTCAACGCCGTCCCCCAGTCCGCGGCTGGTCGTAACGACTATAAGCAACGAAATCCTACCAGGCAAGACTACGACTCAAAGGAAGAACACCTCTAACAACATTGACCCTTACGTTGGAGGTAAGGCCCTTTGTACACCTCACAATGGCGGCTATGTTATATTATGTTCTTGTCAGTTTAGTTTTTTGATAACGTTGCTACGGCATCTTTCTCCTGCATCAAAACATTGCAATTAGTCACTGACTCATAATCACAACGTCACACACAGGGATGTGATTCCACCATCCGAATTCTGACCCTCGTCGAAGAGTTTTTGACGTTTGAGAAGAGAAAAAAAGAAGAAAAAGTAACAATTACATCCCTGTTTCAGAGACAACCGTAGTGCACTGCTCAACTAGTTTTTATTCACGTATGAAGTTAACGCAGTTGAGCATTATTTCCTAACATTTTTTTTTGAATGAGCTAGGCTTAGGAGAATGGTCTGTGCCTGAAATGTTAGCTTGGCATGCAGTTGGAAGGGTTACTTAAAAAAAAAAGAAGATGAATACACATACACTGTAATTAGGTTAGCAGGTGAACCATTTGGCCAAAAGTAGGAAATGTCATCATGCTTGCCCGAAATCAAACCCAAATAATACCACTACCATGAACGATTAACAGATCAATCATTAACATTGCAGTCAGAATAACAATTCATTTTAGCTACCCGTATAACAGCAATAACCAAGCTCAGTCCCCCCCCCCCCCAAAAAAAAACACACACAAAAAGAAAAACAGTAATAACAATAACTGTGGTACATAATACATCAGTTTGAGATTCATGACAAACTCAAGAAATTCTGGAAGACATGTTTTTTTTTTCGTTTTTTTTTATATATTATAAACAATCTCTCACTAAAGAATACCATTGTTCAGAGATGCAGTCTGGAAGAACATTTGTTTTTGTTAGTTATCAGAACCCTTCCCCCAACCCACTGCCCAAGTTTCTACTTGTATGTTTAATCATTAACGCTTGCATTGTATATAGTATCTGCATCACTCACATAAAACTAACACCACGCAGTTGCATTTTGTTCTTAAGTTCAATACTAACGTTTCTGTTGTCCCATGTGATTTTATTTTGCCGGCGGACACGCTGGCCTGTTTTATTGTCTGAGAATTTGCATTTAGCATATTTTGACCGAGCACACAATATTTGGTCGATGTTTGTTTCACCGTCCATTCTCTTTGTTCATAAACGGCACAAGTTGGCAATATATAGCTCTGAAGATGAAGTTTGACAGTGGTTGCTCAGAATAAGTTGGATATGTCTTGCTGAGTCCGCTAACATCACAGTTTTTTCCGACCTGGAAGTTTCAAGTCCAGAGGAAAGTGAATCTTTAAAAAGTTCAAAGCTAAAAATCTTTAAGCAGCGCCAAGACGGCACAGCTACAGCATGACCTCTTGTGACATTCCTGGTCTGGTATTTAGTCGATGTTATTTGTAACTAGAGACTCTTGATGCATGTTACAGTCCATGAAGCAATTTATTTGATGGTCAGTCATAGAATATGTCATATATTTTTTTTTCCCCTGTTCCATACCATTAAACCCTTTTCGTTTCCCATCTGGTAAACTCATTTGTCTCTCATTAACGCTGAGACCTAACTCCCATGAACCATTGGTAAATATGGCCAAGAAATGTCCAAGCTCTAAAGAAATTGTTTAGGATCGGTTAAAGACAGGGCACATTTTTGCTTACTCTCTGGAAACAAAAAACAATCAGAAACTTAAATATTTTCAGGTACTTAAAATCTTTCTGTTCTACAACTCTGGCATCAAAATAACTTTGAGTTATTCACTCTTTTCAATCTTTTTTCCCCCTCCATTCTTTCAAATTAATGAAAATCAATCATACTATTAACACCTTTCCTAAGTGACTATTCTAAAAATGGAATTGAGGTACGAATTTGGTATATTAATAAGGGTAACAACAGGATAGCCAGCTGTGCTACTTCTAACAATTCTTACAACAGGGCGCCACTCTGGAATCCGGCATTCATTTTGACTTGCAAAACACACAGCTTTAGTCATGTGCCCTGACTTCATTGGTTGCAAACTGCATTAAGTTGGATACATCATTAATTCATTTTCAAGAGAAAAAAAAGCATAGAGACATACCATTTAATATAAATCAGAAAAATGAGCATACTCATACGTTTTAAATTTTAGATTTTTTTTATGTGGGTTAAAAGGCTATCATTTTTATACTACCAATTTCCCTTGATTTTAGTTGACTTTGTCACTTGTCCCTTTTTATTTTTAATTTATTCGTGTGTTTTATTTTGATCCCACCACCCCTTGCATGCTTAAGAGTAAATGGTATAGCATTGGTTGGTGTGTTAAAGAAAAAAGAAGAAAAAAAACTTATAACGGGTAGTTCCTCGAGGCGTCAAAAACAAAGATAGAAAAAAGATAAAAGTTAGAGTTCATTGGAATGCCCTAGACTTTCTTTCTCAATAGAAGCACACCACCTGAACGAATGGTTTCATGTTTTGTTGCTGATGATAAAGGCATGCATCTTCAGCCCATCGGCTGATTTCTTTTTTACTTCCTCTTTCTAGTGCCAAAGTGAAAAAATGAACAATTCTGTACTCTGCAGTTAACTTTAATTCTGTTTGCGTAAAAGATAAAGTTGCATGTCTGGTGATGCTTTACTGTGAGCTGATTGAATTAGAAGTATGATGAATTTGACAATCTCACAGAAGTTTCTGACGCACAACCAATGTAGTATCTTATCCATAAACAAAAATCTTCACGCATTCAAATTGCATCGTAGAGTGGGGCCAAACTATGGGAGATTTACTATTCCAATTGATAGGGTTTACCAATTCAGGGATAGCTTAGGGCCAAGTTTTTTTTTACATTACAATTGGGTTAAAATTATACTGCTGAAAAGGCAATGCAGTAGTTTAATCAGCCCCCCTCAAATTAGGCAAACAAATATCAGTTGTTAGCGGTTTTTTTTTTTGTCTTTTTATTAAAAAAAAATAATAATGAGGCTTTAAGGCCGGAAATAAGTGTGTCTGTCATGCGTTGTGCAGAATGCATAGTATGTAAACATTTAAACTGAAATACACGCCAAGCAAAGCACATATTTTTTTTATAGAATAACGCAGGAATTATGTGTGTTGCGTGTTGTGCACTTTCAGTTTTACGAATTGTTCACTAAAAACACTACATGATGATCGCACAGATTTCCAGCCTAAACAAGCTCTTTTTTTGTTTTTTTAAAGCTGCATAAAGTTAATCATATAAATACCACCATGCCCATGTAAAATACTTAGAAGGTAGTAGCATACATTCATTCACAAACTTTCACCAGTAGTAATCAATATTTTGTGCACAATGAAAGAATAAAATTGGGAAAATAAAAATAAAAAATAGAAACAAATCGAGCAGACTGATTGCCTAGAACGAAACAGAGAAAGTCGTAATGAGCAATGTCTTTATCTAGCCGCCATGAGTGACAATAAAGGGTCTTCTCTTCAATATCTTCTCACAGGTTCTTAATACAAGGGATCCTTCCGTTCTTCTCTCTCTGGTGATCGGCTTAAGTACAGTTGAAAGATTCCCAAAAACAGTGTTTAGAACTCGTGTCTAAATTGGTGACCTTGGCCTTGCCTGAGCCACCAGACAAACATTAGGCGAAGCTGCTCTCATTGGTTATTAACAGTAAAGATCTCGAAAATTAAGACATATTTACTGTATTAATTTTGTACATCTGATCTCATCCTCAACTGCTCTAAACATTTCAAATGAACACATCATTATTGAAGATTGTTTCGCACACATAATCAGATTAAAAATATGCATTGAATTTTGAACTTTAGTTCATCAAAACTTGCATGAACATACAATATTCAGTCATTCCGAAATTTGACCCGTTTTCCTTCAAAATTTTCTTTTCATTGAGCTGATAAGATTCTGTTTTAAAGTTACTTTCAACTGTACATGTGTCATCGGTGTATGTGTTAAACTTGTTTATTACAAATCAACCAAGAATATTTTTCTTTTTGCCTTTCTAGTTTTCCTGTAAAGATCCTACACAAAATTAATGCAATTTGAGGCTAAAGACCAATGAAATATTCTTGGGCGATTTGTTCCACGTCACATTTTTGACAGATTACTTTGGTTGTCATTTTTTCTTTTCAGTTATTCAGTCTCTCAGGTTCTTATTCACCAGTCTTGGTTATGTTTCTCAGTAACAAACATGATTTTCCCCCTCTCCTTGAAACGCTATCCAACTTATTCTACTTCATTGAAGAGCTCAAAGTCTACAGCTTCAGGTGGCAGAATTGTGCCTGTTGAAACTGAACTAGTTTGGAACAGTCGGTACTGGATTGGACCAGTTCTATCTGGTGAAAGAGCTGGGCTTTCAATTAGCGCTATCTGGTGGAGGAACTGGTTTTAAACCAGTACTGTCTGGTTAAGGAACTGGTTTCAACTGGTATTCTCTGGTGGAGGTACTGGTTAAGACTGGAAGGACCTGGCTTTTGGTGGTTAATAATTGGTTGTTGGTGGTTGGCTGGAATTTTCTTTATAGCTGGATGGTGGTGTGCTTTATCGGTCAATATATCTACTTTGTCATTAATTTTTTTGTCTGTTTTTTTTTGTATATGAAACATTGTTTGTATCGATATGTAATTGTTGTTAATGTGTTTTGTATCGTGTTTGTGTCCTTTTAATTTGTGTTTTTTGTTTTGGTACAACAACAGATACACAAGACAACAACATATTCAGCATGCTGGTGTTTAATGTCATTGTTGATGCTTGTCTTGTTTGTGGATGTGTTTGTTTGGATGACAATTTGTGTAAAATGTGTGATCATTTTGTTCTGGAAGTAATTGTTTATGCACCTTGTACCAACACTGTCAGTTAGGAGTAAAGTTAAATAACATGTTGAGCAGTGCATTCAGTTGTCAAATTTGTCTTAACAAATTGTATAGAAAGGCTGGCAAAACAATTCAAGAACTGTTCAAACAAGTGTTTTTTTACAGTTAAAAGTAATTGTTTAATTATACAAAATATTAGTAGAGATATCTGATCCGTTTTAGTCATCTACTGCATGCTTGCCTGCTTTTTCTATTCTTATCCAATTTTTAGATTAGCTAGAAATCCTAAAGTCATTTCTGTTTGACTTTCCTTACCGTAAAATAACATCACAAATAACTTTCCCAGATATTCCGTGCATGATTGATACCCGGCATGACTGTGTACCAAAATAAATTTATACCTTCCTTTTCATCATCAGTATGATACTGGGTACAAACATCTTATACAAATTCTACAACACTTGGACAGCTCGGTTATTCCCATGTGGCAGGCCTGGGTTTTCAACTTTGAGAGGGCAAGGCCATCTTCATTTTGCAAAGGGCACTCCCATTGTAAAACCTTGAAGTCTATGGGACACCTTTGAAAGGGCACCAAGGCCAAGACCAGGGGCAACAGAGGCCATAGCCTCCACAGACTTTGTGTAATTCCGGGCTTGATTTGGGGTTAATTACACTGTGGAAAGTGAGGACAATAGGACAGTTATCTGCTTGAACAGATAAACCAAACTGCACTTGGCTGCAAGTTATCAACGATTTGACGATCACCATTCATATTCATTCATTTATTTACGATTGCACAAAAAAGTATCCTAATTCAAGGGGGAACAAAAAGCATGTGAAATATTAGTTATTTTCTTAAATAATTGCTTTGAGGTGGACGACCTAAGTCACGGCGGACACTGTTGTTGTTTTTGTAATAATTCATTCACTTCATTAATTTAATCATTGTATGCCCTGTTTTCTTTTATTCCCAATTCCCTTCTCCTTCCTTTCAATTCCAACTTCAATGATTCCATGCGGATTTTTCCCTACTAACCCTGTGTGGAAAAAAACTGTTATGCTCTGGTGAGTTTTACTCGAATGTTGTACGGATGAATGAACAATCCAAGACTAACCATTATTTTAACTTGTTATCTTGAATGCCTTGTGTTATGTTTTTATGATTTTTAACTACCTGTGGTTCCCCTTTGTCTGTTGTAAATGTTTGATACATCTGAAAAGGATGTGAATGTCGTTTTTGTTTTAACTTTGGGTTGAAAGAAGAAAAATCGGCTAGAGTGGGCTTCGAACCATCGACCATCAGATTAACGTGACAGCACTCTACCAACTTTGTGTTGTACTGTATTGTCATTTTAAGTTCAGTGTGTGTCTGTTTATTTCATGTTGATTTTACTTCTTAACAGGTCTCTGTGACTTAATTTGTGATGTCTATGTCTGTTTCCCACATGTCCTACTGAATGTGTTTGTTCTCTATGTTCTTAAAATGTTGAAATGATTTCTGACTAATAATATGTTGAACCAATTTGTTATGATTTCAGAATAATGCATTATTTCTTTCTCTAACTGGCAAGTTGAATGATGACAACCACATAAAAATCTAACTTTCTTGTTAATTAAACTTTGTGACTAATGTTTGCTCTGCTAACATCTCTAACTTAATATTTTTTACTCAAGAGGTTGTTTCTTTCTCATTAATTTATGGCTGTGTTTAAAACAATGGCTTGCATGTGCCTACAACTGCTTCTGAAGCCGGAGTTAAAGGCACTCCTTTCTGTCATGTCTTTAAATCGCCTCATCAACCACTTATTAGCCAAGTCTTGGCCGATACCCAATGTGCAGAACTTGTTTTTTAAATAACAGACTTCAGCAATTTAATGGTGTTTAATTGTTGTAAACTAACAATAAAATTTACTATGAGAGGGTGTCAATAATTTTATTTTTTACTAAACACTAAATTCTTCATTTCACTGTGCTGAGATAAATCCAATTCCATTCACCTCAAAACATGCACCATTTCAGACATAGCAAAGAGCATCTCAACCATCACCAAAAAAAGCTACAGGGCCACTCCCAAAATAAAAGTGCTGCATTTTGATTTTGTTTGTTCCTGCAGAAAAAAATGCACAACATGAATTCACAAAATTCGTTTCATTCTTTCATTGCACTTCTGAATAGTTCATGATGTAATAAGTTGAAGAGAATGGATAATCATTTAAAGGAACAAAGAGGCACAATTAAAAGATCAACGGGTTTTTTTCAAGTTTTTTTTTAAATACAATTTTTATCTCTTAACCACTTTTCCTACCTTCCCAGGATCTGTCGGTAAACCTCAAGGCTCCCCGTCAGCGATAGTCTGGACGTTCTTCATCATCGGCTGGCTGATCGCCTTCGTCTTAGTCCTCTTCCTCGTCTACATCTACTTCACCAAGAGATGCAAGGGTAACTATCAGCCCACAGACACAGAAGATTCCGTCTTCGGCTCAAGTAGGTGTTCCAACGTCTTGACCCGTACTGTGTGTGTGTCTCAACCAACCAAAAAGCCATCCTTGTATCTGCCAGAGCTCACATTTCACTCCCAAACTCCCCCCTTTGAAGAACAGGACACCTCCTCAAATGCACCCTCTCTCAGCTTCATTTATTTTTGTCCTCGTTATTTTGTAGAAGGCTTACATTAGCACCCTGTGTTTTGGTTTTGTTTATGTTTTACTGTGGTATTGCATTCAGGGTAACCATCTATTTTACACTCGGGATGGATGAAGAATTTACTTTTTTTTTAATGGAAACCTTCAATGAATAGAAAGCTTTTTGACAATGGAAACAGTCACCTGTTATATCAACACGACTAAAAGAGTCTGACCTGTGTAAATTAAACTCTGTATACTTAATTTGAGAAAGAATATCAAGAAATGTTCTTTCTCAAGTTTCTCTAAATTTCAAAAGAAATTTCAATGAAAATTATCAATCACCCTGAAAATTTAACTACAAAGAGAAAAAAAAAAACCTTCATAGTGTCACCCTCTATGCAGTCCCACTGTGTCAAAATGTCTTCACGTCCTTTTAGTTACTTCTGCGCAATTTTACATCTCCTGTCGAAACTCTCTGCTTAGTATTATTGCATGGCATTACGTGTCCGCTCAGTCAGGAGACAGATAAAAGATTAGAGTCCATACCTTTTCGTTTCTCTGTCACAGCATTGCAATCAATGTGACTGGTTTTTCTCATGATTTGTTGTTTCTTCAGTCATCCGTAACTTGAGACTCGAGGAGGGCAATCACAACCATCCAGTATGAGTAGCGGTTAGGCTTGTAAGCATTGATGCTCCCCCAACTCACCACACCCCTACTCAATTGACTAACACCCTCCACTCCTATTATCATCAAATCAGACATATATATCCATCATTTTGGCAGGGGTGATTTAATCGGGGGTCTCTCCATATTTAACCCTAGCACCAGCCACATGTTTGTGGCCAATGAACTTCTTGAAAAAAGGTGTGATTGCTTTTCTTTAGGCTAACATTTTGCAGAAATGATTCTCAAGAATGATGTGTGCTGTTGCACAGTGTTTTAACACTCACTTACTTATTCAACTCAGAAATCATTAGTTTTGGCTCGAAATGATGTGATTTTTGGCTCAGAAATCATTTCTGAAAGTTTTACTCTCTAAGATGTGTCTCTGCTGCGGTTGTGAATGCAATCATCTAGAATTCCATTTCAACTTTCGCTTTTCTAACTTCTTCTTCTTTCTGCTTGTACTTCCTTTCCACCATTTACACGTTCTAGTTTGGTTTTTGGCTATGAAGCAATAATATTCTCTTGAAATCTGTAGTGTAGAGCTTTGTGTCTCATACTTAAAGTGTTATGTTGTTGACGTCTTTTTTCTAAAAGCTAATTGTTTGTCAACAGACAATGCCTGGTTTATACATACTATTATGCAAGTGAAAATGGGGAACATATTAAGACCTTCGATGTTTGCAGCAAATTCTTCATCTCTATTGAAATATTGTTTGTTGAAAATCTCATATCAATTTCCAAGTTTATTTTTCTTCTTGGCTGTGAATTTCATTTTAGAGCTACCTTGGTTTTGCAAGCGCAAAGTTTTCCAGTGTAACGCAATGAAGGGGCCAAGCCAGGGAAAAGGGAAGAAAGGCCTTTGTAGCAAGTATGACAACCCCGGCCTGTTATTGACTGACGATTGCCTTTGCATTTGCATGACGTATGAATAGAATGAACTGAAGCATGTTTGGGTTATGGCTTAATTTTACATTGGTCGACGGAAGTCATTGCTTTTTCTTTTTCGTTACCTCTATGGGTCATGCGGCTGCTTAATACCAAAGTAGAAATGGTGTAGAAAAATGTAGTATCCCAAACCCACTCTATGGGTATATGGGCGTAAACTGGGTTATATCAGGTTTATCGTATTTGGTTTTATCGTTGTTCAAAACAAAAGCAGTGTAGGTGTTAAATTAAAGACATCCCCTTTAGGCCTGGAATTAAATGGAGGCCCTGGTCTTCGCCTTGGTCCCTTATCAAAGGTTCCCCGTAGACTTGAAGATCTTCCAATTGAAGTGCCCTGCGCAAAATGAAAAGTTCCTTGCCCACTTTATGATGAAATTCCAGGCCTATCCCTTGGTTTAGACTTTACTGTAGGTCTGCACTTGCCCGTGCATTTTCTAGACCCAAGTTGCACTTGAACCTGAATAAGGTAGGGTGCTATCAATCAAGCCAGGTGTTTCTTTTTGTTTGTTCTGATGATAACATATCTAGGATTGACTGAAAATGCATGAAACTGTGAGGTTCTTTTTTAGTTGTGTTCCATCTGCAAGCAACAATTGGGGTTAAAGGGAGTTGTGCTCGATGCTTTGTGTATGAAGCGCTTTTGAACTTCCCTATAGTATTAATTTTGCACAACTCGTCACCGTTCTCGCAAAGAGCCACATATCTGACAAATTATTGAATAACACAGGAAGGGGGCGTATATCACAAGCATTGTAAGGGGCTGGGTACCTTTAATTTAATGACTTGTTTGTTGTGACATCAATACTTCGAAGTAATTAGAACCCAAAGATATGCCTAGACCTGAAACCATGCAAGGTTAGTTTGAGATATCATACAGTAGGTTTTTTGGAAACGGAAAACTGGCCAGGGATCCATTGAAAATCAACATACATTTGATGCCAGATGAAATTGAGAATCAACATGGTTGGTATCACATTATTTAATCTTTACATTTTTAAAAATGCCAACAATGGTGTACAGAATCAATCGTAGGCTTCCCTCTACCTAGAGTAAAATATCAAACCAAGCTTTAAATTTTCCCCTACTACCGCAATGGTCTGCACTACCCCTCGGAATGAAAGCTGCGCCTCACTGCACTCTTGCCATTTGGTAGCACTGTAGTAGTTGTTGGGATACGGGTATAATGTAATGAAGTCAGAATACTAACTAATGCCTCTCTTGTTTTCCGATTGCCACCATAAGTGCCCTCATCTACTTCCACTAACACCAATGCAGGCTCATGCTGCTTTGTGTTCAAGGTATGATTTCGTAAATCTTTGTTTTAAAAAAGATGAAACAATTCTCTATTTTTTGCAGCAAAAGAAAAAAACAAAGTGTATTGTTTGTTTCAAAAGTGTTGGAATTGAGTCAAATAAAGTAAACAGTTTGGGATGAAGACAAACAAGTTTATAAATCTTAAATTTGGAAGGAAGTTTACATGAGGGATTTGAAGAATTGCTTAAAGGTAAAGGGTTACATGAATTGAGCAAATTAGTGGAATGGGGTATTACTGGTTACGTGTGCCGTGTACATTTTTGTCCTTGTTAAGAGTGTTCCCATTCTCTTGAAAAGTGTTTGTCTTGTTCCATCTATACAAAGAAGTTGATCATCAGCAGACTGGTGTCACGTAGAGAGAAGTTGAGCAAGACGGCCCTAAAAATTACCGAAGAGAAAATGTGTGTGTCTTAAATGTGCTTGATATGAAAAAGAAGCTTTTAACATGGAAGCAAACAATTCAAAACTTTTAATTGTATTTGTCTTCATGTAGAACATCGGATGTCGTCTAAATCGACCAACCGCAAGCAGTAATTGGTAGGATAACTTTGAATGTAAATGCGTCGGGCTAACAGATTAATTTGTCTTTGCGAATTTTGTGAAGCACTCCGGCGAATTTATTTCAAAGTTTGCTTTCGTTTATAAAGAAGTAAATCTTCAAAGAACAACGCTGACTGTCAGGATGCCAATTAAATTTCTTTCTATTTTGTTTTAGCGCAAACACAGTCTGTTTAGTTTGGTTTTTAAGTACATTTTAATTGTTTGTGTTGACTGCACTTTGTTGGAGTTTATTTTGAGCCCGGATTCACGTCGTCGTTAATTTTCCGTGGAATTTGGCCAAGGCTTCAATGGTGGTGTTATTGCTCAACTTTCTCACTAACATGTGAAGTAAAGCAACAGGCTCCGAATGTCAAAGCAAGCCAAAATTGGACTTTGGTCTGGCAGGAACGCGATGTTGTTTTGTTTGGTTGTCGAGTAATGAACCCAAGAAGAACATGATTGATGCAGATTTTACTTTGTTTCCTCGTTCACCAAATGTTATGATTATCAGTGGCGCACCTTGCTTTTGCTTCAATTTAATAAGTTGGAAACGTTTGTTTTTTCTCCTTACATTTAAGGAGTACCAATTGTTTAATTATATTATGTAAGAAGTTTTCTTTAGCTGTGATACACATCACTCTCAAAGTCTTTAGGATGGTTTGTTTTATTTGTTGCGGGAAAAGATGGTTCAATGGATTTCTGACATATTCATAGTTGCCAAATATGCAAGATTGCTTTACTGTTAGTGTTTTATAGCGTACTTGTTTTTTGTTTTTGTTCAACAATCTAACTAGATTTATCTTTTAGTTCATAGAATCTTCTTTTAACTTTTATTTGAGTTTACTTCAGAGTCATTTAGTTTTTTGTTATTTTATAACCGGGCTTTTCATAACTAGATGTAGCAAGGTAAACTAACCAGAACAACCTAACTAACCGGATAACAGATAGAATAGCTACCACAGTCCACATGTTTGTTGTTAGTTCTCATTGCTTTTGAGACATACCAATCAAATAGAGGGGTGTTTTAGTTGAGAGTTCAGAGGGTGAGTTTGGAGTGACTTGTGAGTATTACAACCAGGTAACTTTTGAGACGGGTGTCAAGCATTGGAACTCCTACAGCTGTAATATGACAATAGTTTTTACAAATTCATTAAGTTTTTAAGTTTGCAGTGTTTTATTTGTTTAGGCATGGATAGTTATTGGCAATATTATAAATATTTGTTCAGTATGCTAAACAGAATTATTGTCATATTCAAAAAAACGGAATGATAAATTTGAAATTTGGCCTGTATCCTTGATTTTTTGTCTTCTTATTGGAATTTTTTATATTTTTTTTATGTATGATATTTAAACAAATTATGCTCTTCTTTATTGTTGAGGATACTGTTCACAAAAGCTCCTTAAAATCTGTAACTCCAGAGGTTACCAAAAGGTTCAACATACCTCATTAAAGTTTGGATCCTAATTTCAAACTTGTTTTCAGCACAGACTCTATTAAGAATGATCAAAAAGACATTTTTAAATAATGAAATATACATATAGTTTTTACTCTATGAGTATTTGTTATAAGTTGTTTTATGATGATTTCTTCTGATTTCTTTTCCGCTTCTTTTCCGCTTCTTTCGTTCTTGCACCGTGACGAACTGGTTTATTTCCTTTTATATTTCTTTGATTTGATTTGTTCATTTCCTTTCAACTATGCAATGAACATTATTGCATTTTGTCTGCAATCATCATAGAATGCATGAACAAAGGAACTTAATATCAGTCATCGGTCTGGTAAGAAATTGTCGGAAACTAATAATACAGTTGCATATTGGATGAACTTCTCCAAACTAAAACCAACTAGCAGTTTTCGTGGATTCTATGTTTCCAAAGTGACTGTTAATATTAACAACTCGGAGCTCCCTTTCAGTTAAAAATCCCATTCTAATGTTACTCTGAACCCTAAAGTAATTCAAAATGTCTGTCCTGATGGAAAGAAAAATGGGCCATATCCAAGACAAAAAATGCATAGCATAAATATCATTATTTTTTATTATTATTATTATTATTTATTCGGCATAAAAACACATACAAAGTACAAACATATACAGTACAAAACAAAAGCCAGGGACATATGCCTGGAATTAAAAAAGTTTACCTAAAAACTGATGTTTATTAGTCGGTGGTCTCACAATTTTTTTCATAAAATGTTTACAAATTTGATATACATACATGTAGATTCATCTGATGATTTAAGTTCTGTAATCAAGGGGGGTTAGTTCTGAGAATCATAGTTTTGTTGAAAAGGTTCAAATGCAAGACAAAATCAGGAATTCAATGAAAAAAAATAATTAGATTGCACATACTTGATTTAATATGATGTACAAAGTATCATGTAAAAACTTTTTGTTCATGAATAGCGGGGTGTTACACAAACCTTTGCTGCCAATGTTTTTTTCTTCTGGCATTTACAAACTGAGTTTAACATGCCATTAAAGATCACTAGTCCTGTTGTATTCTAAACTGTAAATTAATAATTATTTTGTAGCAATACAATTAATATGATTCCTTTTTTTTGATACCTTTGTATTGTCCAATAATCCTTTAAATAGTTCTAATTGTGCCCCTTGCCTTAATTCAATCTGGTCTACACATTCAGACAATTGACATATAAGTCAATAATTAAGCATTATGTTTGTGATGTCATCACTTCATCTACAAACAAACAGCCGCTTTTAATCTAGTTCCTGCCAATTTTGCATGGCAACCGTGCATGTCGGATTAAACCTTACTGACACTGTATGATCCCTAGTTAGTGATCTTCATAACTATCACCATTTCATCTACCCACTTCTCCCCATAATTATTACAGATAATCTTCAAATTTTTAATGATATTCTACCTACCATGTCATAATGAATTTTGTTCTTGGTTGTCATTGCAGTGAATGTCACTTTATCCTCATTTCAGCTTTTTAGCTTATGGTTTTTGTTTTGTTTTTATAAACTGTTTGCACTGTTTGGTTTTACTAAATGAATGGTGTTTTAATGTGTCAATGTTTATCTTGCCAACAGATTATAAACCATCGCCCCATATCGTCCAGACGGTCGTCCCTTCAGAGAACGGAAAGCCACCCCTTATGACCCCGCTGCACCAGTCACCAATCAAAGCTATGCCAAGCAACGGTAGCCTTCCGCAGTCACGCACCAACTCGCTGACTCCCAGCGTAGAGCCACCGTACAGCGCCCCCAATGGGAGGAACTCCAGTGGGTCGTACCGGCCCAATGGCTCCTTTACGTACGGTATGGATACTTCTTACTTAGTGCCTCGGCAGCCAACGACAGACGGTACTCCTAGCGAGCTCGGCCGGCTTCCGAGCGAATCAGAGAGCAGACCATCTGCATCGGGGGCCTCAGATTCAGAACACTACGGGGACGATTCAGACATTTGGCTCAAGAGGTCTGACGGGACAGCATTTGGTCAAGAGCATGAAGTCTGAAAAGAAAGGTTCTTTTGCTCAGTTCACCACGCAGCAATGAGAACAAAAAAGAAATAAAGGGATTTGTTTTTTAACGATGAGCAAGGGACTGCAATTGAAGATATTCTTGTTTTAAAGAAGAGCAAGGGAGTGCAATTGGAGATAATCTTCAAGGCCCTGCAGAAAGTTAACAAGTGATTGGAGTGGAAGACGTCAATGCGGTCAGCACCAAGTGCAATCATTAAACAATGTCTTGAACCATTTAGTGAATGCTGTTTCTGAACGCCTCCGCGTGGAGCTTTTGACCACTGCTCCTAATATGGCAAGATAAGAAACTTCAGTCTGCGGCACAGTGTACTTAAATAACAAGTTGTAAGATGTCTTTGTTGAGATGGGCCTGCCATGCTTTACCCACCTAGCAGGAGTGACAAGCTGCTGAATTGACCGATGAGAGTGGAAAATATCCCCTGTTCTGTTTGTGGATTGACCACGCAATGTCTGTTGGAATGGATGTACACAAATGCTTATTTATGCACCACTTCCTTAAAAACCTTCTCTGTGTTTGTCCAGTGTATGTTAACCTGTTTGCCTTAAAGCCACATCATTTATGGTGAATCCCTGTAAAAGCCACATCAGCACCAGTGAATCCTGCAGCACCATATTTAGAAGAAGAAAAAAAAAAAAACGCTATAAATAAGTCGGCTTTGTCGATGGACCAAAATGGAGGACAGAAGAAGCTAACGTTGTGCCTCTGCTTTTAAACAATCAAAAATACGCAAACATTGATAGAGCATGTATATATTTGCTGAATGTGAAATGTTTCGTCGACCATGAACTGTAAGATGGCGGAGGAAATAAATTTATGAATTAAAAAACTGTGATTTGGTGATAGTCTTGTGTGTCAGTATTACAATTTAGCCTGACTCTTACCTTGAACTCATGTCTCATGTCTGTGTATTTGGTGTTAGTGTGGTCAGAATCTAGAAGACGATAAAGTATGTTTTTTTTCTTGATTAATCAGAAAACTCTTTTTATTGTAGAGTGATTGCAGCAATGTATTCATGTATATAGGTGAAAAAGTGTAATGTGGTAGTAGATGTCTAAAAATAAACAAAATAAAGGGGACATTTTCACAATGAATTCTTTTCAGAGTCACCCGTGGAGGTAATTAAACATAATTTAGGATGTTGTAAACTTGGTATCTTCAGGCATGACATTTTGTCTAACCCTAATACAACCTCCAAAATTCTGTTCATGAAGTTGGACGCGGTTGCAAAGGACCGAGGCTTGTAGGTCGATAGAAAATTTGGGGTATTGGAAATTTGGTCCCTGTATAGGCCAACATTCTTTCTAACCCTTTCAAATTCGCGTAAATCTTCTTCATGAAGTTTGAGGGTGGCGGAGGACTAACGACTGTAAGCCCAAAGAAACATTTGGATCATGGAAAGTTGGTACATGCAGGCATGCATTCTTCCTAACTCTTCCAAATCAATATTCTTTATGAAGTTGGTGGGTTGCAGAGGATTGAGGACTGTCCGCGCAACTAACACATTGGCTAATTACTAGGCCAGGCATACCAATCTTATCCAAGTCCAAACATGTTGGTGTGAAGAAAAGAGGATAGTTTGAGGTTTGAAGTCGGGGAGTAAGGATTCATCTGATTTCAATTTTTCTTGCCCCCCCCCAAAAAAAAAAAAAAATCTAAATAGCCTATTAAGGCCTTCATCACATACTGAGTAAAATTGTTTTACATCTTCCAAGGGCCCTATATCATGCCTGTAGTTTGTAAGATACCAAGTTTGTTCGTCCTAACCACTTGACTCTTAAAGAAATCTTATGAAATTTTCCTATTGAATATTAAAAAAATTATCGTGCATTAAAAGTAGTGGCAGTCAATGAAATTTTATGCCTTTCATACTTGCTGAACTGGACACAGACAAAATAACAATTGGAAAAAAATTAATATGAGAATTCTTAAAGGAACATTACAGAATTGGTTTTTGCTATAAAAAACAGTTGCTGTCAGTGTAAGCACTTTATGTAATCAACCATTTACATAAACTGACAAACCTGTAGAAGTTTGAGATCGATCGGCCATCTGGGTCACAAGAGAATAGTGAAAAACCGATTACAAATTTTGCATTGCATCGATGCCAAAATAAAAATGGATAAAACGCTCGCAGAGCGATAATCTCCAAACGCGAAGTTAGATTATTTATTTCTAATCAAATAAGACATTTCAGACATAAATATTTCAAGGGATATTTTCTACTATCATCATCATTAGACATGTAAGTTTTATGTAAATCTGTGATCTTCACGATTTTTTGTTTCTACCAATTCTGTAACGTTCCTTTAAATGAAATATGCATTAACTGTTTGAAATGTTCATTTCAGCAAGAAGACAATTGTGGCTCTGCTACAAGAACACAAAATGAAATTAAATCAACATAAAGTGAAAATAATTTTTCATTTTTGGAGCACTCATTTTTCGCTTGAGTTTTCAAATGTTTTTTTAATTTTTTCCAAGAAGGCTTGACATAACATGCACTAAGCATGAACTAAAAAAAAATTCTCACTAGTAAATGTTTTTGTTTTTGGCTGTTGTTGTTGATTTCCCTCTTACGTTTCATGACAATACTTTGACCGATATGTGGCACGTGCAACCCCCCACCCCTCTATTTGTTTTGGGAATCTTGGAGATTCTTCTGGTCAGAGGAAGGACTTCAGTACAAAAAGGGGAAGAGTTGGTTAGAGTATAGGAACAGTTGGAAAGGGGGGGGGGGTGCTCAACCTGTCACATTATAGACCCTATGCACAACGCGCAGAGCACACATACACGTCCACCATTTTGTGTGTCAAAACATGCACAAAACATGGCCCCAAAAGGGTGAAATGGTTGCACGCAATGTTTGGAGGTGCTTTATAACGGGTACCATCCTTTTGTGTGCATTTTTGACACCCAAAATGGCGGATAGGATACGCACATGCATGTGCGTTGTGCATAGGGTCAATTGGGCAATGTATACAAGACATGGTGGTTGGTAGTTGCACTGTGTAGGCTGTCATAGGATTTAGAACAAGGGAAAATGACAAACAGGCCAAGGCTTGGTGGCGATTGTGGTGTGGTTGTTTGTGTGAAACTCAAAAAAAATACCAAATTATATTAAGTGTACAGTTTTTTTTAACAGTAGATTTTTAAAAATGAATTTTTTTTAATTTGTATATACGGTAATTATGAATGAGTGTTAAAACTTATTTTATTTATTTGAAATTTAAGGTTTTTCTTTTTTGTTTTGCCAATTTTTGTATCTTTTTTTAAATTCATGAGTCAAATCTGTAACTGAAAGAGCATAGAATCCCAAATGTATTGTATTTTAAGACATTCCGTATATTCTTATAGTACAGAAGGCATCGTAAAAACTATACACAAGATATAAACACTGAAACACAAAAGGCTGTAAGAATTGAACCAATAAGTGCTTGTCCTCACAAATAGCATGTACGCTGAAAACAATATATCATTGCTCTAAACTTAAAGATGGGGTGTGTACGTTCTTCGTCAGGTGTCCAAAACATTTTGGCCGATAGTGTAGCTCTAGAGTAGGGAAAATTTGATTTATTAAAAGGTTTTGGAGTCAGAGATACAAACATGCTCATTAAAGAACAATACAGAATTAATTACTCCTGATTTTTTTTTCCTTTCAACGTTAATTATTTATGGACATTGTGTGAAATGTACATAGAAAAGTCAGAAGTGTGTCCTTATACATGTATTATGTCCTGTGTACATATTATTTTCCTTATTCTATGCAAAAGCCATCTGTAAATGTTCATAAAGGATGTGAAAATTCTCCTGTTCTTAGTTTTTCTTCTTGGCAAGAATTTGGATTATTGTTTAAAGACACAGATCTATCATTAAAAACAAGTTCAGTTATAACAGTTCAAACTTTTATCGCTTAACACAAAAACACAAGAAGGCTGAAAATAAACATATATTAATGGAATAATAAAAACCAATTGGAATTGAATCTTTATTCAGACTGGTTTTCAAAGTAAATAAGAAACTTGGCCTCGAACGTAAAATATACTGAACTTCTGTTTTGTTCAGTAAATAATATTTCAAATAAATAAATAAATGAATAATCTTGGTTTAAGATACTTAATAAAGTCTCCCAAAGAAATAATTAGAGTAGAAATCACTCCAGTCTTGCACTTTTAAATTTAAATTTTTGTCTGTGTTTGTCGTTATTTTTCACCTTTCTTTTTGGATTTTGTGTTGAAATGTTAGATGTCTTATTTTTATATCATTAAATTGTACATTCTATTCTTTACAATAGGCTTTTGTTTTTTTACTATGCTTCTTGGCACACGCTTACAGATAATGTATAAATATTTTGTATATTTTAAAGCAAATATATTGTTTTTGTGTCTTCGTTTTGGATCACTGCCATGTTTAATTTGTTTTGATTTCTGTTGCGTTTTAACGGGCCTCTATGAAGTGCTGTTTGTGTTATCATAGTTGTTCTTTTTAAAGTTTTAAATTTGAGGTTGGCTGTTTTGCAGTGCGCAGTTGACCAAGATCATCGGTTAGGAAAATATTCTTACTTTGAGTGCAAGGTGCGTAGCATTGACTTTGCAAACTGGAGGGAGTTCGTGTTAGTAAGACATTTATATAATATATATTTACAAACAAAATAAAGCCAATATCCATTCTTGGCTTTCATTTGTTCGGTCTTGGTCAGTTGCCAGTTAATTTAAACTTATTTCCATCTTTCTTGGAATTTAAGACTGGTCAGAATTGGCAGCTGTGGCTGCGGCTGTGGCTTTAAGCCTCCTATGGTTCAATGCATCTTCACATGATGATCAAGCCAAAGCCGCAGCTGCTAAGTCAATCAAAGTCAAAGTTGAAAGTAAAACACTGTTCGTAAATTAAATATTGTTGGAGTAGCACATGCCTGGTGCCACTTTGTATACCTGCTAAGCAAACACTGTTTGGCTTAGCGAAGAAAGTGCCAAGATTACCCATATTTTAACTTGTCATAACTAAAATAAATTCACACTGGAACTTCTCTGCTATGCGCAAGTTGATGAAATTGGCTCCAGGTCTAATTAATTGCTAATAAGCATAAATTAAATTACAACACTCGTTGCAGTCACCTGTTAAATGCATTGCCGATACTAAGACAAAAGGAAAAGGGTCGTTATGAATTGATTTATTAAAAAACTAAAAATCCTTCAAATAAATCTTTTTATTGGGTGCATTTTGTTTGACGTTTGTTTCAAAGTTTCAAGATGTGCTTTTATAACATGCATTATTAGTTAAATTTGTTTTCTGTCTGCTGTTCAGAAATATTCCATTGTAAAACCATGTTGACTTTTTAAAACGGTTGAATATCATTTTAGAAATTCCTTTTCATGCAAGTGGAAAAACAAGGAGAATACAACACAGTGATATATAGGTGTCTTCATAAATGATTTAATCAGATATAAAACAAAAATGTACATACATGTATTATTAAATCACTCCTGACTGATGTAGTAAGCATGTTTAGTAAAGCTATACATACTGTGCCTATTTGGGGACAAACACATTTTCCTGTGAATAATAAACCATTGATGCAATAGAAGCAAAAAAGAAACTTAAGTTGTGAAAGTTGTTATTAATTTTGGTGTTATTACCCATATACACTGATGTAATTTAGCACTGTATACTCTGTAGTTTCCCCTAGCTCTGTGAAAAAATCACAGGCATTTTACTTGGTCGGGATTCGAACATATGACCTTTGCATTTCTAGAGCAGTGTCTTACCAACTAAAAGCTGATGTTCTTATGCGTTGATGTTCTTATGAGTTAAAACAAGTTTATCAAATATCAAAAACTTGGGTACGATCTCTGGCTAAACAGGACTTACAGTTTGAATGGTTGCCAACAAGCACCCCCCCCCCCTTCCAAACAAACAAATATTAGGGAGATTGCCAACACAGGGCTATATAGCTTGCCCTTTGACCTCCCTGTCAGATCAACTCAAACCTTTAACACATTGGATTAGTAAACATACTGTTTCCCACTTTTCATTTAAAAAATAATTCAACATATTAAAGATGCTATATGTATGTAAGATTTTTGGCCCCAAACATTAAATAATAGATTTTTTTTGAGTGAATGGTATTTCAAAGAATATCACCCGCTCTAACGAAAACAAGTTTAACTTTTACTTTTAATGGTCAGGAACCATGACAAAAATTTAAAACGTTTCTTATAAAACACATAAGAATTGGTCACGTGATATATTGTCGGGATCCCGACAAAAACTAATTTTGAGCACTTTATTTCACTGCTACTACTGGCGGACTTTTTCGAGCAATGGCTCAAATGAAAGCTTGTAACTTTCTCGACGCCCATCAAATTTTGGGGTCAAATCGGCCAAAAATCTGACATAGCATCTTTAAGTGGGGTTTTTTTCTTGTAAAATATACAATTTACAAAGATCATAAATTTCTGTCCATCAAAAAAAGACTATACATGATGTGAATATAAAACATCTTTCAGGAAAGTTGATAGCATTTCTTCCTCGTTCACATCTTCAGCTCATTGAGTCCAGCTGGCCTTGAATGGCTTCCAACTGCAACAACAAACAATGAAATTATTTTGAGTTTTAGAAATTGCCTGAACGCTAAAATTCCACCAAATACCATGACAAGAAACTACTGGGGGGGATCCGGGAGGAGAGGGGCGGGGCACACTGCATATTGGATTGAGTAGGTTGTCATGACCGAGCAGGTTAGCTTGTCAAATGTAAGTTCTGGTGGTCAAGTCTTCAGTTAAAAACACTCCGGGCTCAAACTAACTGCCCCCACCCCTCATACAAGTGGTACAAGCAGAGATGAGAAATTTCAGACTTTTCGCAGATTTTAGACGTTTTTCAAGTCAGCCTGGTAAACAAAAAATAGCTGTGTCTTTCTCCAAAGGAAATAAGTTTGGCTCTTAGATGGAAAAGGTGGAAATGCAATCATTTCAATGTACGGTCAGCTCATGATAAAGAGAGCACTTTTAAGAAGAGGTTCTGCTTATAAAGAGTACATTTTGAAGTCATCGATCTCATTTTTGCTTCTTGGTTTTGTCTTATGTGTCTTGATTTTGCTGTCCTCCTATCACAACGTTCCTGTTGTAAAGAGGTTGTTTGGGCAGTCCAAGTGACCATGTTATAATGAAAGACGACTGTACCTCCTAAGATCTGGGCACCCTTTTCAAACTTTTCGTCTGCAAATTACTGTACCCCAAACTGTTTTACCTTGTTGTAGAATTCAAAGAGTTCATCGTGGCTGAATTCCATCCTGATCTTCTCTTTCTGGTCGGGATCACTGCCAGCAACGACCATCTCAAACATGGCGTTAGGAATCTTCATCTTGGTCTGGGAAGCCTGTCCCATCTGAAGGTTCAATCTCCAGTTGACCCCCTCCAGCTGTGGATTGAAAACAATTATCAGGAAGACTCTGTTAGAGTCCAAATGTCAGGCCATTAAAGGGTTTTGGTACTTTTTGTGTGACACAAAACACAATGTCCATAGATTTACATTAACCTTACACGGTTTGAAGACAATAATGATAGAAAACCACGTTAAAGTATTTATTGCTGAGGTATTGCAGTTTTTGAGAAATGAGTAAAACAATGTCACATAAATAATGTTTGTCTTCAAGAGACGAAAATGATTCTATCATGTACAACAGATTTACGCAACTCTCCTGAAAAAAATTGCTCTACGATTTTACATACATCTTCATTCACAGTCAGCAGGCGTTCATGTCATGGCCAAACATTTTTATCTACAAAAGGTATCAAATTTCTTGAACTTTTTGTTACAATATATAAATTTAACATGGTTTGAGGGTGGACAGTCCATTAGCTCCCCTGGGGTATTGGAAAATTGAACTAGTTTCTCAACTGCCAATACCCAGTTGAGAATTCTGGCACCTACTGTTGGTAAACATGTGACGGTGAACGCACTAGTGAGAATTTTGCTCTTGAATTGTATATGATTTAGTAAAAATCCATAAGATTTCTGCAAAGGTAACCAAAACTTTAACTTTACACAACAAAGAGCCTATGGACCTTTATTATTCGACCACCGTCTTTGTTAGGTCCCTGTCTTCAATATCAGTAGTTAATACCAAATCTCATAATACCAAAATGACACCAGACTACTTTGCCCTTGCAGCCCTCGGTTTGGTGACAGAACAAATGGCTGCACTATGATAAAAGTCTATGTAAAGGACTATAATTGAGACGATTTTTGTGAAATTATTGTGAATTATTATTACTACACCCCAACCTCACATTGAAATAACAAGATAATTTGTCCAACCTGGTTGGGTGCTAGCGTTCTCTGGCGGAGGTTTTCCACCACACCCTTCCCACTTGATGTCCATGCTTTGACAAACACTGAGACCTGGAAAAGGGGAAAAAGTATCATAAACTTGATGCCTCAGACGAACAATTTATTTAAGATCTTTTTATTTTTTCTCAAAAAGAGTAGGAAGATCTTTTACAGCAAAGATTATTGTAAGTTCTGAGGCAGTGTCATATAAAATTCTTAAACATTACAGAATGTACAAAACCAATGATATAAACAAAAGTGCCATGTGGCATGTGAGTTTTGACATTGTTATAATTCAACAGGGCCAGATTTCATGCTCCGCTAATCACAGAAGCAGAATTCTGTTCTAAGCAGCATCATAGACTACTTTGCAAATACTTTTTAAGTGCACATTAGCTGTGGAATGAGACACATGCACCCTCTTTCCATGGCAAATGTGCCTGCAAAAAGTATTTGCAAATTAGTCTATAAAAATTGACCCATATCATTTTTGTCCTAGCCAGAACCTGGCCCAATTTCATGGAGCTAAAAAGTTTGCTTCACAATTTGCTGCTAAGCAAAAATTAGTAGAACACCATTTAAAGACCTTAATACTGGTATGGTATTTTGGCTGGTAACCTTATTCTGGTGAGCACAATTTGTTGTGCTTAAATAAGCAGCTCTATGAAAATCTGGAGTCAAGAGCTAACATTTCAGTTTACAAAAGAATTGCCAACAAAACAGTTTGTTTTAAAAACAAAATGATGTTTCATTCTTTTTTAAGCTTAAACCTTTGTCTCTCCAAATTCAATAATGTTTCTCCCAAACTGACAAAATTTGGCATAAAATTACCTTATCCTCTTCCAGTCCAAGAGTTTGCAGCTGTTGGGCAAGTACTGTTGGCTTAGCTATGTGATAAGCTGCCTACATGTCAAACAAACAACAATTACAAATCAAGATTTCTTTCTAAATTATCATTAAGCTTTTATGAGGAAGGAAAGATGAAGAAAATCACAGTGTGAATCACCAGTGTTAACGTTAGTTCCAGCAGTACCTGACCGAGCAACAACAACAAAGCTAAAGTGCTATTACAACATGCCAATAACATTGGTAATTGTCAAAAACCAGTATCCCTACTTCATGTGATCCTACGTAATGTGACGCAAAATAATCTGAGAAAGTTAAGAAAATAGTAGGGAAGAAAAGTCGTACATGGTTTGACAGTTTCAAACATTGGGTTTGGTTGGACTCACTAGATCAAACTGAAATGTTTGACTCATTTCTTAAAATTGTTTAGCTTTCACCGTGACCTTCTGTAATATTTATATTTTCAATCTTACAAATTTTGTATGCACATCCGCATGTGCACAAAGTCACTTTTAAAAGTACATTTATAAATACCTCAGATAGTTTCGCTATTCCTATTGGTGGACAGCGCGTGTATAAACCTTTGTTTATGACCAGTACAAAGTGTTGAAACATGGGCGTGACATGCGCGTTTGCACCTGTGCTTATAAGACAGTTTCTTCATTCCTATTGGTCGAGAGCAACGGCCGAGACAGTTGTGCCACATTACGCGATACGCGCGACACGCACAGCATTCCCTTATAAGGAGTTGTTTACCCGAGGGCCTTGACTGGGCATTACCATTTCAGAGCTGGAGGGGTGTTGTGTTGAAAGAAATCATTGAACAATTTTAATTTTTGCATTTATTTTACTTATGACCATAATTGTTGATGTTTTTTGACCGAAAAGGTATTTATGAAAGGGAATCAAAGTGTGTTGAATCGGTTTTCAACAAGTGGTTTAAACCCACCGAGGCCTGGTTCTTTATAATTTACCTCCACTTCGTCTTGGTAAAATTATCAAGAACCAGGCCTCGTTGCGTTGAGATTAAACCACTAGTTGAAAACCTCTTCACCACACATTGATTCCCTTATGTAAGCATCCTTTGAAAGCCAGTTTGAGACTACTAAATGACAATCTCTCAAATAACATAAACTGTTGTAAATTGTTCACAAGACACTCTTTGATTATCAAAATTTAATTTGGAACAAGAGGTACAACTTGCAACATAAATGGAGTCTTTGCTTGCTTGAGTCGAGACTTAACTATTTATCTATAAAGCTTAGGCGATGTCTTAGGTTGACAGCATCGGCAGTGGCTATAGCTGGCTTGCTGAAAGGCATATCGCCACACAGCAGCAAGCAGCCATAGCCGAAGTCACTTACCTGTTCTAGAATGAATGCTGTCGTTTCTAAAACAAGTTGAAGGTCATTTCCTTCAAGGCCAAGGGCCACTTGGAGTTTCTCCTGCTCCTCCTCTGAGAAGGAGTGTTCATCCTGGGCACAAGGTTGAAATGAGGATAAACAGAATTATTTACATTGTATAATATATCTGGTAATGAAACCAAGGAAAGGGTCTACTCCATATGTGAACTTAATCACTGTAACTCACAAACCTGAGGAAACCTGTCAACAAGGGTGCTTGCTATGTGAACCAGAAACAATGGGGTTTACCCCTACTCTTCCATGATAAGTGTTGAGTTCTTAAATCTAAAATAAATAAAATTTACTTACTCTCAAGTGGAGTTTCTGTAAAATTCTGGAGAGTAGCCTGGGAAACTTTGCTGCGTCTATGTTGTTAATGAACTCCACTGCCTTTTTAATGCTTCAAAAACAATAAGAAAAGTGACCATCAATAAAAAATGGCACAGGTTTTGTATGTTTGTGGTCACCCAAACTAGCCCAAATGTTCACCACACCAGGCCCCAATTTCTTGGCTCTGCTTACCGCCAAATTCTGCGCTTACGATCACAATTCCCTGCTTACAAGTTACATGCACAAGTTAGCCTTGTAAGCGAATGCCTAGCCCTAGTATGAGGAGTACGAACGCGCAGAAACCAAAATTTGCCGCTGTCGCTAACCCATGAATAACCCGTGAAATACGCTTGCCATAATAAGCATAGCATTCCCTGTTTCTGTGCCTACGGTAAGCAGAGCCATGAAATTGGGCCCAGGCCTAGCCTGTGTAGGCAGTATGCTTCGTTTTTTAAATGGAAAGGGATGGCCATGGCCATGGGGCACCAAGGCATTTTCTTCTTGGTAATAACAAAGGGCACCATATTTTTATGAGGAAGTTGTAAAATTCTTCTGGATCATGACGGGCACCAAGGCATCAAATGGAGGTCCATCATGTCTATGGACAACTCAAAATCCGGATGTGCTCTGCTAATGTTTACATTTACTTAGGGTGGTTCTTAAAAAACTATGAAAAATTACATTGTTGTCGCCCTATGGGTGTCTGGGAGCCGGGCCATATCCTAAAAAGTACATTACGCAAGGTGGAACTCATTCTAAATAAAACCCATGGTTTAACACACTTCATATGTGATTATTTACTTGAATAGAGTTCAGTTAAACCAACAATAGTTTATTTATCTTGGACATCTATCTATCACAAGCAAACTTTTCTCCTAGCTGACTAAGATAAACAAAACAAAACACATACCTCGCAGTTTTAGTGAACATTAACGCCATGTTGACAAACTAGACTAAAATTAGCCGCGTATTGGGCCAGAATTTCCATCTGCAGATTCAAAATTTTTAGAATCCATGCAGTAAGAGGTGGTGACATTTCTGTCGTCAAAGTGGCCGATAATTTCTTTTTCTTGCAGGGTTAAAGGCTAATAGAAATTGCATAGTGGCCTTTACCATGCTGAAAAATGTTTTCGCCCCGCCCACATTACTATAGATTGGTCTTACACAGTGCAATACTTGAGTTTCATAATAAAGGAGGTCAAAGGCATGGGGACATAAATTGTGTCCCCCCCACCCTTCAAAAAGGGGGAACAGTGACACGTCCCTCCCATTCTATTGAGAGGGGAGGTGCTTGAAACTGTCAATGATGGAGCATTTGGGTGTGAAACCTTTACGGCGTGGGGTCCGGGCCCGCATAAGGGCCCGGGAAAATTTTGCATTGTAGATGCTCTGTTGTGCAATCTTAAGCCAATTTTGAGGGGGGACATTTGATATAGTGTCCCCCACCCTTCAAAAAGTGGTGTCATCCGTTTCCCAGAGGATTGATGCCGAATGGCGGGACAAAGGTCGTTTTACACAATAATACAGGGTGTCTCCAAAAACTATACACTTTTGAAATGCCTGCCGAATAAAAAATATTTGATTCCGGGGGGGAAGGTTTATATTATGTATGGATAGCTTATGGACTCAACTTTAATATCACACCAAAAAGGCCGAAAATACTATGATCGGGTGAGCACTGCTAACTTTTGTAAAGGGTATGAAAATTAGGTTGAGCAGTAGCCTTCCAATTTGTGATAGGTAATTAGTCCTTGAGCGTACAAAATTCTCTCCAAGATGTCGGCTACTTATTCTCCAGGGAGTGCTCACACAAGCATTTATTGTTTTCTGACGTTTAGGTGTCATATGAAAGTTGAATCCATAAGCTATCCAAACATCTGAACCTTTTCCCCAGAATCATATATTTTTTGTTCGGCAGCCACTTCAAAAGTGTATACATGTATTTTTTATATTTTTTATGCACAGTACAATACTTGAGTTTCATGATAAGTTGGTCAAAAACATTTGGGGACATTGTGTGCCCCCCCCCCCCCCCACACCCCTCAACAATTGGGGGACTTGTCCCCCTGTCCCTCCCCTGATTGACGCCCTTGAGGGTGGCACATAAGATTAAACTCGAATGGTTTAAAAATGCAGAATCACCAAGTGAATTCTTTGAACACTGTGTAGGTTGTGATCGCTGCAGGTTGTGAGAAAAATGTGAACCATAGTCAATTCCAATGAATCCACGCACATATTTGGTGGCTTTTGTCATAACGAATAGCCTACCACTATACCAGGCAGTTTGTCTGAAACAACATTCTAAAGTAGACTGTAATCCACGCAAACGAATCCACAATGTGAGAGCGCTCTCTTTAGTAGTCTTGGTGCAAGACGTTTCTCGTTTCCCTTTTCACGCACACCGCGGCCAATTCACCAACAGCGCCCGCACCGACTCAATCCGCACCGACTCACGTGACTTAGGAACTTATGCCGTGTCCGAATTGGCGACTTCGGCTACAGCTACGGCTAGGGCGCGCGCGTCTGCTATTCTTCAACACTGACAGACGCGCTGATCTAGCCGTAGCTGTAGCCAAGGTCGCCAATTCGGACACGGCCTAAGTCACGTGAGTCGGTGCGGATTGAGTCGGTGCGGGCGCTGTTGGTGAATTGGCCGCGGTGTGCGTGAAAAGGGAAACGAGAAACGTCTTGCACCAAGACTATCTCTTTAGCCTCTCTTTACAATACACACTCGTTAAAATACTGGGCTGACCCACCAGGTTCGAATCCCTCTAACGATAATACATGCAAAACTGTTTGTGTGAACTGGTAATGCGTGCGTGACACGTGTTATTTAGACGATGGGTGTACCATTTTCTCAATGGTTCTATTATATAACTCTTTTTAGGTCCACGTGCCGCTATTTGTTACGGCCCGGGAACACATTAAATAAGCCAGCTGGGAATGAGACTTTTACTTTGTTCATTCAGTACATACCTGGGACTGGGTTAACTAATTCAGAACGTTGCCTCATTGGAGATCTGCTTATAGTTATGCAAAGAAGGATTTTTTTTGCACAGTGTTCTCATCTCAAACTCAATTGTGGCGAAAGAAGCCTTATTCAGTGTTGGCAATGGAGGAATGGGTAGCATCGTGACCTGGCTCTACTGTGGGATTTGCAAATATTGTTATTTCTGACGAACTTTTCTGATAAATTTATCACAATTTGCCAGAAGCTAGTGATGTACATTCAGAGATGTTTCAGCATGGACTAAACTTGCCTTTTTTAAAAGCAAAGTGGTGTTCTGTATCAAGGAGTTTGCAGTAGACTACTTGAAGTAGACTACGAGAAGACGAACCCACATGTGCACTATCTTTGGCCAGAACTGCTAGAAAAAGGGCCAGAAAAAAAAGTTGCAAGATGATGAAACATTATTTTTTTGTGCAGATGACGTCTTTCTAAAAACTGTAACCAGATGAGTTGAAGGTCTAATGGTATGCGTATGTGTTTTATCTATGGATCTTGACGTACAACAAAGGACCAAGGTAAGGAAAACTTTGCCGTATATCCGCCCTCCACTAAAGCTCGCCAATTGGGCGATTCACCTCTTTACAAAAAAACAGCGTTGGCTTTTATTTCCCCCTTTATTTCCAAACAACTTGCAGTAAATACGGGGAATATTTTCCGCACCTCGCCACCAATTTATCCACCCTAAAGTAATTCCAATTCCATTGATTTTGTTTTGTCTTACCCTAGAAGAAGGGTTACCGCGGTACATTTTTACCTTACGTTTCTAGAAAAACAAAATTTAATAATAGTTTATTGATAAAGCGTAATTTTTAGTGGAGGTCGGATAACGCAAGTTAACCTTTCAAGATCAAGACCAAGACAAGATGAAGACTGCAAAGTGTAAGAGAAGATCTAACCCGTTCTCTTGCAGAGTCCCACCCCTCGTAACACCCTTTCCCTCCAAGATGTTCTGCGATCTTGTTGATGTTGTCCTTGCTTGTGCATGTTTCTTGATGGTGGAGTCACACTTTCTTGGCATTTCTTGATGTGCATATTGGTCGAAGCCAATGATGCTCTAAGTTAGGAGACTCTCTTACTGGAAATTCCAAAATTGTTTCAGGGTTGATGCTTCAAGTCGTGAGCTGTCATGATTATACCTTATAATGCCATAATGTTACATTTCACTTGTGTAATTTACATACCTTCACTTTTCACTGGTATGAGATACGGCCATAAGTGTTTTAGAAGTAGGCCTAATCGAAAACTGCATGTAGTAAATACAACAGCACATGGTCACCATTCATTTAATGATTAATGTTTGGTTTGGGAGTATAGAAACAGTTAATTTAGACAAGCTAAATTGATATTTACATACTCCTAAGTATCAGCATTACATCAATTTTGAATGTAGACATTTTCAACTGATCGTGTATTGAAAAAAAAGCGAAATTCAAATAAAAGTTAAGAGGGGAAAATAATTGTAAATAAAAAATAAAAGTAAAACAAAAAATACTATAATAAATTTTATTGAAGCTTAAAATATGGATTGTTGCCAAGAACTTCTCTAAACTACGAGCGCTGAGAAGAAAAAAAAACATCGATGAAGTTTTTAAAAAATTATGGAGGAGAAAACCAGAGATAAGAACACTGGATGGAGAAAAGAACAGAGTGCGAAAAGAGCTGATGGTGGAAAAAAAGCAGAGTACACAATGGAGGAAAGACGTCAGTGATAAATTGGTTTGTATAATACAGCTGAAAAGGCCTAGAGTATAATTGAAGTGTTGGCCTAGAGATAACAGCAACTCTAGTAGCAAACTTCTCCTGAAACCTGCCATAACATCAACATCGTATGGCGATAGATCATTCTCAGCTGTTGCTCCCAAACTTTGGAATGAGCTCCCAATGTCCATAAGATCTGCTAAGTCGTTAGATGTTTTTTGTAACTTTGCTAAAGACCCATCTTTTTATCTGTAATTAAAACCTGTTTCCCTGACTGTGTATATATAGTTTCTGTGTAAGTTTTCAGCATTTACATGTAGGTATTTTAACCCTACTTTTAATATTGATAATTTTTACTTTTTAGTGTAAAGAGTAATTTTCAGATCCTTTAGTTGTTTGTGGTATTTTTAATTGTTTCATTTAATTTACGTGTAGGTAACAGCTGGTCTGGCCTAATTTTATAATTATTTGTTTTGTGATTTAATTGGGGAATAATATATGCATATAAGTTTTTGTTTTCTTGTAATGCTTTTCATTTTGCTGTTAAGCGCTTTGATGAATGCCAATTCATATTGCGCTATATAAATACTGTTTTATTATTATTATTGTTATTATTATTATTATTATGATTATGATTATGATTATTATTATTATTAATATTATTATTATTATTATTACCCTTTCATTTATTCATACATTCATTCATTCATTCATTCAGTAACATTTATTTTAATGATGTAATTCATTACAAAAAGCACATATTATGTTGAAATTATCCAAGTAACACAGGAGCATGAGATAATAAATATATTTGGTGCACAATGATTCAATAATAGTCGGCAGAATGACAACATTTAGGTGTAAAATGGTTTACTTGCGATAGGTATAAGACATTGACTGGTGTAGTTCTTAGTCTTGATTCTGAAATGTTATTTTTCTTTTGCTGTGAAACAATCTTGTCCCTTTCCCCATGCAATACAAACCTGTTCTTCCCTAGGTGGGGTGTGGCAGGTGAATGTGTGCATTCAAAATATAAAAATGACTTAATGTTGACTCTCCCTTTTATGTTTCAGACGTGTGACCCAAGTTCAGCAGGAACAATTGAAGTTTGGGGTAAAGTAGGATGGTAAGTATGAAAAGAAACTTCCTCCACAGCCACTGTCATACATATAATACAATCCTTTTGTTTTCCACAGTCTGTAACCTGGGCCCAATTTCATAGAGCTGCTAAGCAAACAAATTTGCTTAGCATGAAATTTCTTCCTTGATAAAACAGGATTACCAACAAAGTTTCCACGTGATTTTAAGGATAAGCAAACAACAGCTTAAAAAACAGTAACATGCAAAATGCAACAAATGGAAAATTGGTTGGTAATCGTGTTTTCATCAAGTGAGAAATTTCATGCTAAGCAAATTTGTGTGCTAAGCAGCTCTATGAAATTGGGCCAAGTTCGTACTGAAGCGTTGGCAAGATGTGACAGCAGAAGAACTCTGAGTACATAGAACTACGGATGGTTGCAGCAAAAGGTAAATAATTTGTGAATTTGTAATTTGTTTTTTTTGTGCTGTATTATTGAGATAGTAATTGTAGCGGCTAGTTACTAATTAAAAAAGTGAGCAAATTAATCTAATTTTGACTTCTAGTTTGCTAAATCCGATATTTTTAACAAAAAAAACGTTCACTAAGAATAGGAAGAAGGTGAGCTCATGGGCGAGACAGAAACTTCAACCGCCTTGAACTGCATTGGTTCTAATTTTTCTGATTCCAAAGTTTGCAACTCTGGTCCAAAACGCGGCTAGCTTTGGCTTGTTTGATAAGTGCACTTTCTTGACCTCTGACTACTACACTTATTTTCCCTCGAACAAGTCCTTGCTCTATTTTGATAGTTGGAATAGCATGTAACACTGCTTCAAAATTTACTGAAAATTTAGGTCATACTTTATAAAATCATTAACACTGCAATATTTTCTGCTTTGGTTCATAGCAATGTGAACAATTCAGACGAATCTAAAATGGAAGATTCCACTAAATAGAAATAGGGGAGACACGAGTAGGACTTTGTTATTGAAACAGCGACCTCTATTGTGCGGTTTGTTCAGTAATTTGACATTTTTTTCTCTGAAGACTCTGGTGGTCCGTCCACGGATAAAAATAATGTAAAATGTTTTAAAATCGGTTTGTTGACTTTACAATGTTTCCAATTCTGATGACATTGATTGAAACGACGACCGTGTAGCCTTGCTTCTCGGTAAGTGTGTGGTGGTGGCGTTCGTCGGTGGTCTTGCCTTTTGGCCCCTCCCGGCCGGCCGACGTTCTCGTCGCTCTCAGTCGGTAGGGGTTCGTGCGTAACCAAGCAAACATAAATCATTCCATCAATCAATCAATCAAGTTTGAAGTGGGGTTGAATTTCTGTTAGGAGGTGCTAAATGATATTTTAGCATTTTTGAATTTTCATGTGAACTGCCAAATAAATAATAATAATAAATAAATAATAATACCCAACAATTAGCGTCAAAATGTAATACTTGTGTATCGCATTTCTTAGTTAGTTTAAAATGTCAGGAAGTAGTTGCGATAACTTAACCCTCTTGTCGACGGCAGGAGGATTACGTAATCGCAACTAGTCAGGAAGGTAAAATTTATAAACATTTCAACAAGTAAACACTGGCCTCCTTGTTGGAGTCTAGCTAGGCCCCGAGGCGAACTTGCATACATGATACTCACTCACCTGCTCACTGTGCCCTCCAGATAGGCCCCTACTATTCCATGGGGCTCCGACTGCACGTTTTAAGAATACACAGGGTTTTATTTTCAGCTTACCCCTACTCCAGAGCAGGAGTGTCTACTCCCTGTTGTGCCCATTTGCTGGAGGTAGATCAGGGGTGAAAATAACTTCTAAATCGATCCAAGTTTGAAAGGGCCGGCTAATTTTTGTAATTTTTTTTGTAAATTTGTGTAATTTTGTAGTTTATGTGAATTGCCAAATAAATAATAATAATAATAATAACAATATTCCCCCGGGGAGATTCCCCCGGGGAGAGTAGTATTTTCTAAGTAAAAGATTTATATGAATTTCAAATTATTTTCCGACAGGAAGAAGAGGCAGGGAGCAACAATGTCATCCCTACAGTCTAGTCCTCTGTGCAGTCTACCTTCTGCAAGTGCAATGTTTGAGATGGGACCACCCTGTCTACAGACGTTACACGCTGCTATTGAGGACATTGATAGACAGCTCGGTGAAAACGACAGAAGGTGAGTTTGGCCCTTCATGGCAAAACAGCGTTAAAAAAAAAAATGACATTTTGAGAAGGAGCGTACCTGAGCAGTGCTGTGGGAACAGACTCATTGGATGAAGCTGAGGGGAAGACAGAGGTTAAGCTATATCGATGTCCTGAGGAGAGATGCTGGGGCAGAGACCATAACAGAGTTGGCTGCCTTCACATACTATGTTTTTTTAGCGTCCAAAACTGGAAACCGTAAAATTTCGAATCAATGAATAATAATTTTTGTTTTTGTTCAACCCTAAATAATTTACCCTTGTGGTTCATTATTTGACCTTTTAAATTTGATGGGATCTTCAACTTACCATCCTGATTCCGAATCAGATTTTGAGTTTACAACCTTTGCTGAAATTACTCTCTCTAAATAAAATCATTCCACCCAGAAATCTACATTCATTTTTTATATAGACAACAAATGAAAGCCTTGCAAACTTGGTTAAAATTTCTATCTCAATGCTATCACACAGAGTGCTTTGCGTTTTAGAGTGCTATCATATGTTTTTCCAGACTGTTTTTATATGTAAAGTAGACCCAGCCAAATTGCTTACCTTCTGCCCAGGTAGTAGTTAAAAAGCAAGACAGTTCTTTTCAGAACTGAGAAGTCTCCCAAAAATTCAGAAAAATCTACTCTGCAGTAGAATAAAGAAAGACAGTTCTCTAAAGAACAAACTCTACCTGGCAAGTAGACACACAGATGGTGTTACCGCAAACCAAATATATATTGATACCTCACTATGCAATGCCTCAAATCCCATTATATATTTGTAAAATATTCTTTTGTCTTTTTACATTAATCTGACCTGCAGTATTGAAGATACATTGAGACGCCTCGTGCAAGCAACGAATAGCCTATCAGCAGATAACGACTATACCAACATCAAGGATGCAATGGACAGTCTTATCCACACGCCAGTATTAGAGGAATGTGCCTGTCTCACACCAGAACCAGAAGATGTGGGCATTCTACTCAAGACAATTGTAAACAAATTTTGATTGTTGTAATAATATTGGCAATATCGTTGCGGTACCCACTGCCAAAACATAGGATTCAAACTGCCTCTAGCCACCGGGCAACCTCGGTAGTCTAGTTGGTAAGACACTGCTCTAGAATTGCAAGGGTCGTGGGTTCGAATCCCACCCGAGTAACATGCCTGTGATATTTTTGCACAGGACTCGGGGAAAGTACCGAGTATACAGTGCTAACACACATCGGTAAATGGGTAAAAACCAAAAATTAATATTCTTTATCAAATTTAACATCTCTTGGAATATTGGCAATACTATGAAAATTTTTCTTTGGTGACTTGTTTGCTGAAATGCTTCAATATCATTATAAAATAGTTTGTAAAATAGTTGCGTAGTAAGTTTTTGTGTTATGCCAAACTACAAATCAATCAAGTATACTACCAATTTTGTACTAAAAAATTATTGACTCAATTGGCCTGTCGTCATCATCACCAGGCCTGATACTAATGGAGCCAACAGAGGCAATTGCCTAGTGCCCTTGAAATGCTCCTGTAGAAATTTACAATTTTCTCATTGGGGGCCCTTTACCAAGAATAAATGCCTTTGTGCCCTTTCCCTTTCAAAAACGAAGCTATTACAGGCCTGCATCACAATAATCATGGTTGCGCCATTTTGGGAGTCTGTGTCACCGTGTGTTAAACAGTGTCAGTGTGGCATTTATTAAACACCTGTTGACTACTAAAGTGATGAGCAAGACACATTGACCGCAGGTGATGTGCGGTCAAAGGGGGTCAAAATTCACTTCCTGATAGCTGCAGAAAAGCAAAATCGTTTGGATCAATATCATTCAAGAAACTGCTGAAGACCCACTTTGATAGACCTATCTTTGATAGAGATTTTTAACCTGTATTGGACACATCTTAGCGCTTTCGAACTATGGAAGAGGCCCTCTATAAATGCCAGCTTGTTATTTTATTATTGCTTCAACTGTTTCCCATTTTGTTTTCTTCAATATCTTTTTACAGATTCATCATCTGACGACAAATCCTGGCTGCGAAATGACAGTCTTCAGACAGCTACTCTTCCTCTCATCCCACGAGGGCCTTGGTCTACCAATCAGAGCCCCTGACCCTGATCACATGACCCAGTCAGCCATGTCCCTCAACACCATCACTGATGCCGCGGACGAGGGCAACGATGTGATGTGGGAGGACATCCGATCTCGTTTGCGCCGTTACTTCCTGGAGAGGATTAAAAGGCTGCCCATCCTTAACAGTCGCGGCGGGGTCGATCTCCGGCAGAATGAACGCGTGGAGTATCTACAGTCTCTGTGTATCCTATACCCAGAGAAGAAAATCTGGGGGAGCTACCAGCTGGTAAGATCACAACAGGTCACGACCTTGATCCAAGATTTGTTGAACCCCTCGTACAGTGATGAGGTAAGTCAGTGTTTGGTTGTACCAGGGCCTAAGGTCAAAGAGCTGCCTAAGCAGAAAAATATGCTTAACAATTTTCTGCTTAGCAGAAATCAGCAGGATACCACTTACAAATTGTGCATACAACATTGTATTGTGGCTTGTAACCCTGTCCTGGTAAGCATGATTTTAAGTAGGATTTGAAACTTTGCATGGTGGAAGTAAGATATAGAAAGGTTTGCGGTAACACCATGTAATAACAATCTCTCAATGAGTAGGGGTGGTTCTGAAAAGAACCGTTGGATTAACTCGACGTTTTGATCAGTATGCTCTGATGCTCTTTCTCCAGAAGACGATCAGAGCATACTGATCGAAACGTCGAGTTAATCCAACGGTTCTTTTCAGAACCACCCCTACTCATTGAGAGATTGTTATTACATGGTGTTACCGCAAACCTTTCTATAAGCATGATTTTGTTGTGCTTTGCTCCTTTTGTGCTTGAGTAGCTCTATGAAACTGGGCCCAGTCTGCAATTTCCTTGTGCTCTTAGGAAATGACTGTTAATGGTAAAGTTGTGGGTACTACCGTGTGTAAACCTCTTTTTCGGAGGAGTGTTTGCTCTGAAAATATGCAGTTGTTGTTCCTATTTTAACAACGATTCATATACCAAGTAATAAACCAAAAGGGAAACTGACTGGGTGACTTTTAAAACATTTTGGATTCAAGACAGAAAAAATCATCTAGTTTTTCCCAGGTTGTATCTTAAAATTTGGTAATCCCTGGTTGTACGGCAGCTACAGGTTGCATACATGGCCCCCGACTGGTACCCCAAACTAATATGTTAAAAAACAGGGATACTACCATCATTTTGGCTAAGATGGCTCAGTTGGTAGAGTGCTGGTATGCTAATCTGGAAGGCGTTGGTTCAAATCTCGCTAGTCAACATTTGTCCTTCAACCCAAACTTGATTTAATTTTACATTAACAAACTCGGATAAATATATTGGAAGTTTGATTCTTCAAAGTAAGAAAGAAGAAAATTTTGGGTTCCTCACCAAAACACCAAAAGACATAAGAAATTACAGTGTTATAAACTATAAAATGTATACATTGTTTATTTTTATATTGGCACAGTCTATAACAGAATCATCCGAGCCCAGGCAGCCAGTAACATTGGATCTACTAGCACTGCGACTACCAAAGCTAGTGGAGTGTCTTCAATGTATGATAGAGGAAGATTTTGCTGTGATGTTATCTAACGTCTTCGATGGACAAGTAAGACATGTATTCCCCGCAAGTAGCTTGGATTGCTCATGACTAGGGCCCAATTTCATGCCTTTGCTTAACCGACGAATTATGCGTTTCGATCCCTTTTCTCCGCTTCCTGTACAAACGCCAAATTTCTGCGCTATCTGTGTAAGTGAAGAATGCCCAGTAACATTGAGTACGCCTGCACACAAGCAAAAGTACTCTGCTTACACGTGAATTGGCCTTACGTAAGCGCCGATTCTTTGCTTACAGTAAGCAGGTCTATTAAATGCAGTGGAGCATTATACCCATATATTTTTTGTGTGTGAGATTACGGTACAGACACCGCCTGAACTTTGTATTTTTTTCCGTCCAGGTTGAAGCAGCCCAAGCCTTGCGAGAAATCTACCTGTGCAGTCTGTCCGAGGATGTTCAAACCCTTCTAGAGAGAGCTTGGGAGGTCAAAGGTGACCGAGAGAAAGTGAAGAAGGAGGAAGATTCGGAGAGGAAACCTGGAGGCAAGAGGATGAAGGGCAGCCTCGTCTCGTCTTCTCTCTTCGGAGATGATCTTGAAGATATGGAGGAAGACTCTGAAGGGGTGGAGGTTGACGTCTCTGTAGAAGGTGATTGGAGTTTCTCTTGGTAGTTTAAAGACCAGCTTTAATGACAAAAATTTGAAAATGTTTTCAATCAATGAGGAATTGAGTTAGCCCGACAGTAAACCAGTTTTAAACGTAAAAACCAACCCTTTTTGTAATGCTTTTTTTCTGGTGCTTTTCCCGAAAGATTTCCAAAAGGGGGACTAATTTTTTGATCGATATTTGAAATTGAAACCTCAAAATTACAATAAAATAGTCAACAAACACATCATAGTCAAAGAATTTTTATCTTGTCTTGGTGTTCAATAGGGACAGACATTTTTTGAAAGCAACTTGAAATTACAAACAACTCTTCTTGGTTACTCATCGGTACAAAATGATAAAAATGTTTCATTCAGATCGGTGGTTAATATTTAAATTAGAAGAATTTATAATAATTGTTGTCATTGTGATTTCAGATATTCCACCTTTGACCCAAGAGGAGCTAGTCAACCTGATAGGCATCACTGTGCAACTCTCTGGGATGGATTCACTCATACACACCCTACATCAACAGGCATCCATGGATCCCAGCTCACTTATGAAACATGGACGCACCAAGGGCATCAAAAGTAAGTCGTCAACCCTAACCTTTGTCCAAATCACAACTAACTCGGAACTGAAATATTTTGACCGTTTCTTGCTTTTTAATAAAATTTGCGAGATATATGTTGACATTTTTCGTTAAGAACTCGCGCTACGGCAGTGAAGTTAACACCGAGAAGTCTCCTCGATCCACTAAGCGAAAGTAGTATTCCCAATATGTGCATACAATAAAAAAGATCTGAAAATTTGGGCTCAATTGGTCATCGAATTTGCATGAGAATAATGAAAGAAAAAACACCCTTGTTGCATTACTTTTTGTGCTTTCAGATGCATAGTTAAAGGCTTCAGCTGAAGTATTTTATTATTTGAGTGAGAAATTGCCTCTTACTCAAAAACTATGTTACTTCAGAGGGATCCATTTCTCACAATGATCAACAATTATTTTGAGTATTTACCGATGGTGTCCAGTGCCTTTAAGCAGCTTTATGAAATTAGACCAAGATCCTAATGATTTTGTTTCTCTTTCCCCCAGGTGCACTGAAGCATTCTAAAGAGCAGACGGGTCGAGAAGCTCGCCATCGTGGAGAGTATGTTGGTAGAAAGGGGGTCATGCCTGATGCCATCCCACCTCCGTTTGGGGTGACCCCTGGGATGATGGCACCTGAGGGTAGCGCCCAGCGAAGGCACACTGTGTTGGACAGCCCTGTGACTCAGGTAGACTCAATGAGCCTTTTTGAGGTATGGCGGACGCATACCTCAGTTTTGGTGTATACACACAAATTTACCCAAACCTTAGAGTGCTGTAGCATTGTGTCCGCCTCATCTCAAAAAGGCTTATTGAGTTCGCATATATGTATGAAAATAATTATATAAAGCAGTATGATTATTTTTTTCCTAACACTGCAGACAAGATTTGCTTCATATGTAATCTATGCTGGTGGCCGTTTTTGTATAGGCATTAATAGGGCATTTTTATAAAAAAAAGTTTGTAAATCATCAAATCATCATTAGTTGCAGTATAAACCTACAGGTGCCTGGTTGCCTCCATGCCCTATGGTCGTTGCCTTGGTGCCCTTGAAATGCTCCAGTAGAAATTCCTTACAAAGGAGAAAATGCCTTGGTGGCCTTGCCCTTTCAAAAACGAAGCATACAGGCCTGCACATGTTAAAACACTTTTTGGGTGGTTTCAGGTTCTTAAACAAAAATTACAACCTTTGGAAAAGATGCTTGCATGACCGATGGAAAAAGGTGCCCTTTATGAAGTTTTTCTGTCAGATTTTTTTAAAATTTCGTTTTTTTTGTCCTCAAGCAGAAGATAAAGTGGGAGTGGACGGCCATCTTGGAAGGGGTCATCTCAGATGTGAGTGCCAGCATTCCCATCTTGGTCAAGAATGTCTGCCAAGCTGCACTGCAGCAGGAAGAAATGCTCTTCTCACAAACCCGCACTGTCAACATGGTCCCTGTTTGTGGTAAGGCTTGCATGGTGAAAAAAAACCTAATAATTTGCGATAACAACATGTATATAAATAACTTTTTATTAATTGTGGTTCTGAGAAGATCCGGTTGACTTGACATTTCAGATAATATACTCATTATCAGGGCCCAATTTCATTAACTGCTAAGCACAAAAATTTGCGTAGCCTGAAATTTATCCCTTCAAAAAACAGGAATGCCAACCAAATTTTCAGGACAAGCAAACAACAGCTGAACACCAGTAAGAGAGCAACATGCAACAAGTGGTTTGGTTGGTACTCCTGTTGTTATCTAGGAAGAAATTTCATGCTAAGCAAATTTGTGTGCTTAGTAGCTCTATGAAATTGGGCCCTGGAGATGAGAAAGTTGTCAACTCACATTTTGTTAAGGTTATTTTTACAATATTAACAATAAGTGTCTTTCATGATTTTATTTGTTGATTCTTAATTTTTTTGTAATACAAACATTCTGAAATCAATCAATTTAGCCCTGTCTTTTTATTTATTCTGAATTTTGTTTTATTCTGTTAGGTGATTTGGTGAATAGTGATTCAGGTTATCCAAGATTTGCATCAAAGGTAAGTATACTATTTAGGTCACACCCCAACTTCTTTTAGACTGGCGTTAGAGTCCCTAAGCAGGGGTGTGGTCCTTCTTTTGGACTGGCGTTAGAGTCCCCTGTAGGGGTGTGGTCCTTCTTTTGGACTGGCGTTAGAGTCCCTTGTAGGGGTGTGGTCCTTCTTTTGGACTGGCGTTAGAGTCCCTTGTAGGGGTGTGGTCCTTCTTTTGGACCGGCGTTAGAGTCCCTAAGCAGGGGTGTGGTCCTTCTTTTGGACTGGCGTTAGAGTCCCTTGTAGGGGTGTGGTCCTTATTTTGGACCCGCGTTAGAGTCCCTAAGCAGGGGTGTGGTCCTTCTTTTGGACTGGCGTTAGAGTCCCTAAGCACGGGGTGTGGTCCTTCTTTTGGACTGGCGTTAGAGTCCCTTGTAGGGGTGTGGTCCTTCTTTTGGACTGGCGTTAGAGTCCCTTGTAGGGGTGTGGTCCTTCTTTTGGACCGGCGTTAGAGTCCCTAAGCAGGGGTGTGGTCCTTCTTTTGGACTGGCGTTAGAGTCCCTTGTAGGGGTGTGGTCCTTCTTTTGGACCGGCGTTAGAGTCCCTAAGCACGGGGTGTGGTCCTTCTTTTGGACTGGCGTTAGAGTCCCTTGTAGGGGTGTGGTCCTTCTTTTGGACCAGCGTTAGAGTCCCTAAGCAGGGGTGTGGTCCTTCTTTTGGACTGGCGTTAGAGTCCCTAAGCACGGGGTGTGGTCCTTCTTTTGGACTGGCGTTAGAGTCCCTTGTAGGGGTGTGGTCCTTCTTTTGGACCAGCGTTAGAGTCCCTAAGCAGGGGTGTGGTCCTTCTTTTGGACTGGCGTTAGAGTCCCTAAGCACGGGGTGTGGTCCTTCTTTTGGACTGGCGTTAGAGTCCCTTGTAGGGGTGTGGTCCTTCTTTTGGACTGGCGTTAGAGTCCCTTGTAGGGGTGTGGTCCTTCTTTTGGACCGGCGTTAGAGTCCCTAAGCACGGGGTGTGGTCCTTCTTTTGGACTGGCGTTAGAGTCCCTTGTAGGGGTGTGGTCCTTCTTTTGGACTGGCGTTAGAGTCCCTTGTAGGGGTGTGGTCCTTCTTTTGGACCGGCGTTAGAGTCCCTAAGCAGGGGTGTGGTCCTTCTTTTAGACTGGCGTTAGAGTCCCTAAGCAGGGGTGTGGTCCTTCTTTTGGACTGGTGTTAGAGTCCCTTGCAGGGGTGTGTTTTTTCTTTTTTAAAAGAATTCCTTGAACATGTTTTTGTTAGTTTGTAAAATCAGCCATCTCATTACAAAGCCTAACCTAACTTCTAAGTTGGTCGGCAGAGCTCTGTCACATGTTTCTGGTTGGGGTTGCCTCTGATAACAAGGGTTTTCCCGAATCTTTAGGTTTTAAAGGAAAGTTCTAAAGGAACTTACAGAATTGTAAAGAAAAAAAATCTTCTAAGATCACAGATTTACATAAAACTTACTTGGTCTAATGATGGTGGTAGAAAACATCCCTTGAAATATTTCTGTCTAAAATGTCATACTTGATGAAAAATAAATAAAACTAATTTCCCATTTGGAGTTTATTGCTCAGTGAGCATTTTATTAAATTTCTTTTTTAATCGATTACATGCAAAATGTGTAATCGGTTTTTCACTGTTTTCTCGTTACCCAGATGGCTGATCGATCTCAAACTTAGGTTTGTCAGTTAATGCATATGGTGGATTACATAGAGTGCTAACACTGCCAGCAACTGTTTGTTAGCAAAAACCAATTCTGTAATGTTCATTTAAGCATCTTCTTAATTCACGTTTTGTTTTCAGAGCTTGGTGGATCTGATGTCCTTCTTGGATGCTATTCTGCCCCTGGCTGTCAAAGGATCAGAGGGAGTAATTAAACCTGCCAGAGCAGCCTTTGTAGAGGCTGCGTCGTTCAGCATGAACCACTACTACAAGAAAATATCGGCAGTATGTAAATTAAATAATATTCATTTTGTTTCATACCAGGGGTCACTGTCAGCACTAATTGGACCATTATGTTTTCTAAAGTATTATAAAAAGGCACATTTTTGTGTTTGTGTCCATAACATAAGAAAATTTCAGTCAAATCTGTCTAATTACATGTGATCCCGACTAGAAACATGATATTCCTCCTACTTTAGTCGAATTTCCGATTTGTTTGCTCTTTGATAAATCAGAAAAACTGTGATTAATTAGCTTAAGAAGTCTACTCAAGTAGGCAAGCCCTTGTTCTCAATAAAATTGTGAGAGAAATATACTTTCCAACCAAAATTAACTTGTGGTATAAATACAAACAAACATCTGATGGCTTGAGGTGTTGACCCTAGTAGAGTCTTTCTAAATAAAATGTACCACTTTTTTCCAAGGACCAAATTGATGCCTGATGTAATTCTTCATTTGTTTTTGACAGATGCTGATGAGCCCAACCATTACCCCAGGCCATCAGCCCTATTCTAACATCACTGATAAATACAAGCTCTTGTCGATAGCATCCTTTGCTTCCAGTCATCTAGCTTACTATGAGAATGCTCTCAATGACGAGGAATCCAGGTAAATAAAATGAGTAGTCTGCCCATAGGTTGTCATGGTCGAGTGGTTAAGAGCATCATCTAGCTTACTATGAAAAAGCTCTCAATGACGAGGAATCCAGGTAAACAAAATGAGTAGTCTGCCCATAGGTTGTCATGGTCGAGTGGTTAAGAGCATCGATTTCAAGTTCTGGTGGTTGAGTCGTCAGAGTGTGGGTTCGGGTTACCGGTCGTGACACTTGTGTCCTCGTGCAAGATACTTTACTGTTAATGCTTCTCTTAACCCAGGGCTGTAAATGGGTACCTGTGAGGGTAGAGGTTGATACTGTGTATGAGCAAGCCTTTAGAGCACTACGGTTGCCCAGGTTTAAGGCCGTGTCCGAAACGACGACTTCGGCTACAGCTACGTCTAGATCAGCGCGTCTACCAGTGTTGAAGAATAGGCAGACGCGCGCGATCTAGCCGTAGCTGTAGCCGAAGTCGCCGTTTCGGACACGGCCTAATACTCCCTAGGGAGCTGAGAAAGATTAAGGGAATGTTAATGGCCCAATGACCAGGGCACTAATGTAAAGTGCACTGAGATTGTTATTAAACCTACAAAGAAAGTAAAAGTAGATTTCAATGTAGCCAGCTGCTTGCTTATTATTTTTGTTTCCATTCTGGTTTGTATGAAAAGTTTTTGATCTCTTTTGGTTTGCAGATATTTTCTAAACTCGGTCAAGACTCGGTACACCGAGCTGACTACAACTCTTAAAGACCTGATTGTGACCTACCAGAACAACGTCGTCTCCACCGTCATCCTGCAAGATGCTGAGAGCCATCACTGGAGGGATCAAAGACCATTTTATGAGGTAAGACAAATCATGACGATGTCGATGAGCAAGTTAGTCGAAACATTGAGACCAATATTGTCTCTGGCTCGGTACAGACATAACTTGTACAGCACAATCACAAAGAATGATCAATGTGCTTCAAACATTATTGCCCCTGGTCACTGGGCCATATATTGTATTCCTTAAAACCATCTCAGCTCCCTGGGGAGTATACAGCATGTGCTGCCAAGTTTGTAGCGCACTGAGGTAAATTAATCCAAAAGAACATCTCTGCCCCTCGGTGAAGAGAAACAACTATAGTTAAGTGTCTTATTATTATTGTTATTATTATTGGTTTATTCAAAATCAAATGTAGCAGCCAAAAGGCTGAATTGTGTTTAGGTTTACAATATAAAAATACATCTTACTCGGGGGAGACAAGTGTTGCTACTGACCAGGCCAGTAAATTACTGAACTCAAGTCCACTGTCTTAGACCACTTGGGCCTTGACACCGCACTGTATCACGCTTCTTGACAATTAACAGAAGTCATCACTTTTGTTTTGCAGGATGAGAGATGCTCTTTCTCAATCCAGATGTGGCATCTTCACCTGGATGCCTTGAGGCGGGATCTGTTTATTCTCTGTCCTCCTGCTCAAGCTCAGGAGATCTTTGGTGAAGTGATGAACGAATCACTGTCTGTATTAGCACAGCGTTACAATAGAGCCAAGCCAACCTACAAGAGGACTAGGCAGTACAGGTGAGAACATCACGCCGCCATTTGTGTGTTAGATTTGAATATTGTCTCGAACAATGACATGCTTGATCACAAGCTATCGCTTACATTTGAATTCCTCAGACTATCGAGACAGTAGCTATGTCACATGGTTAGGGGCAAGCTTTTGCATAGTTACGTAAGAGACGGTGAACACCCATACACAATTCTGAATAGATGTGTATGGTACGATGGTACCTGGGGTTATCTGGAGGTTGCTCTGGATAATGATCCTTGCAATTATGGGACAGGTTTATGGATGCTTCAAATTCTTTGAGAGGGCAAGGCCATTTTTGTTTTGAAAAGGGCTCTTCAAGACCTGAGTAGGATTAAATGACAGTTCATATACAGTTCATACCTCACTCTTAGATTGCTAAATTGCGACTCTATGTTTACTGAATACTTGTTGTTGTTTACACAGAGCTGACATCACAGCCATCTTCATGATCACAATGGATCATATCTGGTACATCTGCCCCTCACCTGGCCCCCTTCTAGACCCACTCTCCGCCCGTCATCCCATCGCCCCCATCCACAACTCCTGCACCTGTCTCCTGTCTGCCCTCGCCGTGGTGGCCTCCCCTCTTGAGGACCTCTACCGCACCTTCAGAAAGGGCTTCAGTCAGCGGAGGTCCCGGTCGGGGATAGAGAGGACCATCTCGGAGCAGGAGGCGGTGGAGGGCTCGTCGGGGCTGTTGTCGCTTGCGATGACGTCGTCAAGGGAATGGCTGAGATGGATCTATCCGGGGCTGTTCAGGGGATTACACAAAGGGTAAATTCCATTTCTCTTATCTCTATTAAAGTTTTCACTCACAAAATAACCCATTCTAACAACTTTACACAGCCAATTTCAGAAAGCTGGTGAGAAGAAAGTACTGCTTAGCAAAAACTAAGTGGGGCACCAGTTGCAACAATGTAAACATTGTTGAATTTTAGCTGGTAACTAGTTTCTGTTAAGCACAAATTTCTGTGCTTAGAAAGTTTTCTGCTGACGGGCCTTATGAGATCAACCATATTGTGGTGTTTTGTTAAAAATTAATATATGTTGTGTTAAACATTACAGAATGGATAACCTTCAAGACAAGCAAGCTGTGTTTATCCAACTGAAGCTCTTATGCAGTCAGCCTTGTCCAAAATACCATCAAATACTACAGGTAAGTTGATTGACACCACAGAATGCCACAAAGTACCATACCTTCCAGGCTAGCATTGGGTGCATGGGTGTCTTCTGGTTGTACAGCTTAAACTGGTACCACAGAATGCCACAAAGTACCATACCGTCCAGGCTAGCATTGGGTGCATGGGTGTCTTCTGGTTGTACAGCTTAAACTGGTACCACAGAATGCCACAAAGTACAATACCTTCCAGGCTAGCATTGGGTGCATGGGTGTCTTCTGGTTGCACAGCTTAAACTGGTACCACAGACTGCCACAAAGTACTATACCTTCCAGGCTAGCATTGGGTGCATGGGTGTTTTCTGGTTGCACAGCTGGTGTAGTATGGGAAGCCTGTACGGTAGATTCAAGTCGAGGCAATATTAACGACTTATGTGATGTATTTGGTTCGCTGTAACGCCATGTGTGTATCTACTTGCCAGGTAGAGTTTGTTCTTAGAGAACTGTCTTGCTTTATTCTACTGCCGCGGAGTAGATAATCAGAGGTTCGGGAGACTTATCAGTTCTGAAAAGAACAAAAGTTCTGTTCTAGAACAAACTCTACCTGGCAAGTAGATACACACATGGTGTTACTGCAAACCAAATATACGTTGATACCTCACCATGCAATGCCTCAAATCCTATAGATTTATGTGACAATGGCTTGAAGCCAAAAGTTTTTTTTTTTCATTATTGTCATTGCAGCCTATGTCCATAGCCATATCCAGAGTCGCTTGCATCCTATGTGGTCTTACTCGTGGTCTTAGTCTCCTCTGGAAAATTTTGTGGAAAGAGCCAGTTGGGCATGAGAGTGTATCGATAATAATAGGTTTTTTTTCCCAACCCATTCTGCACGTACTGACATAACTTGAACACATTGTAGACTACAATTTTTCTGAATGAGACATTGACAAATTTAATCTCTTTCCATGGTTGTCTGGACTACATGCTGGTTTGTATTTGTGACATAATGGTGAACCTGAGACTGTAATCTGCTTATTTTTTGTTAAACACACGTTTATTTTGTTTTCTTTACTTCTGAAATCTTTTTCCATTTTAGGCACTACTTATGAGAAACTGTCTGGTACCAACACTCATGGTGACAAACACAGGTAAAAGAGTTAGCAAACTTCCCAAAACTACAGTGCTCTAGATTCTGCCAAAATCTTTACTCTCAAATAAATATTGTGGTCGAATGAGAAATACATGATTGCTTCTTTACTATTTCACAGGCCCAACTCAATCACAGACTGCGACACTGAACTCCATGTCTGCTTGTGACGGTTGCAGTGGTGGGATATGTCCAGGGAAGCTATGTCAAACTGCCCAAAGCCAGGACATTCCAGATGTTGTTCAACCTATTGTGGACCTCTTGGTACTTTGTGGGGATCAGCCAAATGCCTTGACAACTGTTCTGACAGCAATGATTGAGAGGTATGAACTTTTGTTGCTATTCTTTGTTTTGTTTTTATTTGTGTGAGCATTTGGGTTTGGTACTCTATTCTAGATGTTCAACATCTTCCTCCCCTTGTACTACCTCCTCCAGCCCCCTTCTGTTTCTGATGCCAGTTTGACGCACTGATACAAATTTATCTTGTTTTACATATTTAACTACAGGGAGGATAACTGGGAGTCGTTCAGCGAGGCCAATTGTATACCAGATAGAATCACATCGGTCTCTCTATGGTTGGGCAGCGTCTACAAACTCATCTCATCTTATATTGACAGGTAAAACAGAAAAAAACATGGGCACAATTTTATCATTTGTAAGTTCTTTAATTGTTATGATAGGCATAGTATGCGGTATATGGTTTTTGGAACAGATCAATTGTTTCAATCCTTTTATAAGTGTAGATGTATACAATAAAACAAATTTGGCAAAAGCTGGTCGTCTTTTTGAGAAAAATCGCTAAAGTTCAAAGCAAATATTTTCATGAAGAAGAAAAATCCCTATAGGATCGAACACACAATCTGAGAAATGCTACTGACAGTAACATTTCAAAGTTTCAAATTTTGGGGCATAAAAACTGATATACTTTTATGTAACCATATTACTTCGAGGTGAGATGTTTCTCAAAATCCTTTTTACTATCAAAAGCTGCTGTCGTCTTCTAAGCAAAAGTTCTTATGTCATTAATTGTAAGAGTGATAACCAAACATAAACCTTCCCTTTAATTTTGTTACTGTAGAGCAATCAAACCAGCCATGTCCATCCTGCTGAAGGAGGACATCGACCCTAAGAGTCAGTGCGGCTTCATCGACTCCTTAAAGGAACTCCCATGTGGCTGTCGACTGAAACAGAAGACAAAGATACTCAAGGAAACAGGTGAGAAGACCTCTTGGGACCCCGGTACAAATCCCGCTGGTTGCACTACCTGGATTCGGTTTTTAGTCCCTACCTAACTGGGGTACGAGGCGGTCGAAACCAAGAAGTGTTTCGGTCATGGACTGTGATTAACCAATGGCCAATTGAACCGGAACAGTTATTGTTACGACCGCCAAATCACACCCATGCGTGGGTTTTTCTCTGGAATATTTCTCTTGGGTCTTCCTCCCACAACTTAAACTGAACTTTCCTTCTTTTTCTTCTCTCCATTGGGTTCTTGGCTAGTATAGTGATTAAGTTCTCTTTTCTGAGAGTCCTTGTAGGTGTTCATGAGGACTTGTTCGGTATTCTTAACACCTCTACTGTTAACTGTTATTGACTTGTTATGTATTTCTCCTTACGGCTCTCTGTAGGTCCTCAGGAAGACATGTTCTCAGCCATGCTAACATTGATAACAACTCTAGCTGATAACGTCAGCGCATTGCCGACTCCACTCTGCATCTTCTTCAACAGTCTACAGCAACGTCTGAATGAGAAGGAAATCCACTGCACTCACGACTGCATTGGTCTACAGGTGAGCATTTGGGATTGTTCTTAAAAGTCTGATTTGAATCTTTTCATGGTGGGAGATAATTAGGTTGGTAGCACCACGTGTAAGTCTCTTTTGAGTAATGTTGGTTCTGAGGAGAACTAGTGGTTGACAACTCAACGTTTCGATCAGTATGCTCTGATTGTCTTCAGGAGAATGCTGGACTTTGTTACTAGATGCTGCTCAAAAACTTTTTTTTTTAGGCACCGCCCGGATAGGGCCTCTGTGACGTAATCATTAATGAAACAAAATATAGTGGAAGCTGTGGCCCTAAAAATAGGTCATGATTTCTTTCATTTGGCCATGCCAATCTTGGGTGCACGGCTTGCTGACTAAAAGCTTGGTGCAAAGTTGATATGGGAGACCATTCCGTGGTTTTTGGGGTGGACTTGAAGCAAAGTTCCCATTGCTCCGTTTTGGCACTTTGTCATTTAATAGATGGAAATTTGCATTGGGGATAAAGGTTATGGGTTCGAATCTCACCAGAGTAATATGCCTGTGATTTTGTTTCCACAGAGCTCAGGAAAGTACTGAGTATACAGTGCTAACACACACTGGTGTATATGGGTAAACCAAAGTTAATACTTTTAATTTCTTTTACCTGTATGTGTTTCCTTACTGCAGGTGATTGCTTGCTGCTTGTACTCTAAACTCCATGATAATGAGTTCTTAATAGAGGTGGCTGGTGTGCCCATTAGCCCTCAGAAGTATGAAGAATTGAGTCAGTTAGGACACTACTGTCATAAGGCATTGACTGCCTCAACGGCAAGTGAGTATAGTCTGATATAAAACTGTAGCTGTTTTATCAAGTGTAATTTCTGAACCCAAAACTATTAGAAGATTATTTAAAGGAACATTACAGAATTGGTTTTGCTAGCAAAAAGTTGCTGGCAGTGTAAGCACTTTATGTAACCCACCATACACATACACTAACAAACCTGTAGAAGTTTGAGATCGATCGGCCATCTGGGTCGCGAGAGAATAGTGAAAAAACGATCACAAGTTTTGCATTGCATCGATGCCAGAACAAAAATAAATAAAACGCTCACTGAGTGATACACTCAAAACACGAAATTAGATTATTTATTTCTCATCAAATATGAAATTTCAGACAGAAATATTTCAAGGGATGTTTTCTACTCTCATCATCATTAGACCATGTAAGTTTTATGTAAATTTGTGATCTTCATGATTTTTGTTTCTTACCAATTCTTTAACCACATCATGTCTGTATTAAAAAATCTTTACCTTGCCTCTGTGCGGTGTTATTTTTCTGAACTCAAACCTGAACCTATAGACGATGTGACCTCTGACGTCACTCGAAAATTATAAAATGATTCGCGCGCATACCGCCGGGCAAAACCTGTGTGTTTTGGCAGGGAGCTAGAAAGTGTTTGCAATCTTACCATGACTATGCATGTTTTTGCTTGGCGAAACATGACGTATACAGTGTTTTGTCAACAGAGAGCGGTTTGAATGTGAACATAGGTCACATCGTCTATAGCAAGGGATCACACCCAAGGGTGCCACCTTGGTGTCGCTTCCTAGGTTATATCAAAAACATAAGATTATTCAAACAACCAGTTGTATTGAACTATGGCCTAATATGATGATTGTTGTTAACCATTTGTGATTTTACTGAATACAGTCTTCTGTTTTCGAGAATGCAAAAGAGAAATTTCATAAATATTTTCAGTTTTAATGAATGTGCTTTTTGTTTGAATGTTTCATTCAGGCTGTAGAGAGAGCCTACCACAACCTGTCTATGCCTTCATGGGCCGCCACACTGACTGGCTACACAGTAAAATAGACACCATCATTAGTCACATGGATAACGAGTAAGTTTCACTGTCACTGTTCCCCTGTAGATCCTATACAGCTGTATAGACCGTATTGAATATGACGTCACCGTTCAAATATCTGACCTACAACATGGCATCTCTGCGCTAGTGCGTGCGTGTGTGCGTGCATGTGCCGTAGAAATCAAACCGAAAATGTTGCGTGCTGCATGCTTCATTTATGTATGCGTTTGGACGTGCATACGGTTTGCCCTACAGGATGGTGTATTTCATAGCAAAAAAAATGTTATTCAATACGGTCTATAACAACCATTTTGATCGCTTACACCGGGGCTTGATTTCACAAAGCACTGGGATCACTCCAGTGTTTTAGATTTTAGTCTTGAAGTTTTAAATGCTGAGAAAACGGCCTTTAAAAAATAAATGACTATGTTGGATTAGATTGGATAGACTTAATAAGATTGCCATGCTTGTATTCTATCCATAAAATAAATTCTTACTTTGTTTACTAGCGCAGTCTTCAGTATATAGTAACTAAAACTGTGCGCTGATTATGGTGCTATGCCTGATCCAATGTAAAGCATAGTCAGTTTTCCAGTGCAGTCCTCAGAAGCAAACCAAGCATGAAGTTGGAATTTGATCGTTGAAGGAACACGTTGCCTTGGATCGGACGAGTTGGTCTATAAAAAGCGTTTGTAACCGTTTGTTATAAAATGCATATGGTTGGAAAGATGTTTTAAAAGTGGAATACAATGAACCACACAAGTTTGCCTATAAATTGCGTGGTTTTCCTTTTACTGTGCGAACTAACACGGTCGGCCATTTATGGGAGTCAAAAATTTGACTCCCATAAGTGGCCGACCGTAAATTCGAGGCATGTTTGTGTGGATCATTGTATCCTACTTGTACAACATCTTTCTTCCCATGCATTTTATAACAAACGGTTACAAACGCTTTTCAAAGACCAACTCGACCGATCCAAGGCAACATGTTCCTTTAATGTCAAGTAGGATTTTAAACATTGCATAGGGGAAGTATAATTAGGTGAGGTTTGCAGTACGGCAGCACCAAGTGTAGTTCTTCGAGGCGGGTGTTGGTTCTGAGAAGAATCGTTGGTTGACAACTCATCGATCAGACCATACTGATTTAACTATTGAGTTGTCAACCACCAGTTGACAATCACAAAAAAGAAAATAATGAGATATTGACATGAAAATAGAGACCTTTAAGCCAAGGGTTCTTCTTTGTTAACAGCTTGTATTTGAAAGGCTCTTCCTAAAAACAGGCCATTATTTACCTGTTTTATCTTGTTGATTATTTTCCCATCAGGCTTTTCACCCATTGTTCGGGCTACCCATTGGATGAAGCACCCTCAGAGTTCTTGGAGCATTACAGACAGATGCAGGCAAACCTCATCCTCCAGGCACCTCAAGGTAAAGTGACAAACCCTTAGCACTTTAAACTTTTCCAAACAGTTTTGTAAGTATGAGACCCAGGCCTGGAGGTCCAAAACCTAAACTGGAGGTTAAAGTGACAAATTTGTAGCACTTTTGTCAGATTTGAGTGCTATATACGTTGCATAAGAAGCCACTATTGTTATTACTAAGGGAATCAATGTGTGGTGAAGAGGTTTGCAACTAGTGGTTTAATCCCAACGAGGCCTGGTTCTTGATAATTTTACCGAGACGAAGTTGAGGTAAATTATCAAGAACCAGGCCTCGGCTGGTTTAAACCACTAGTTGAAAACCGGTTCAACACACTTTGATTCCCATTCATAAATACCTTTTTGGTTAAAAGGCGTAATAAAGTAAGAAACTCTGTAAAACTTATCCGTTTCCGATGTGCTTGAGCTCTGTATGTTTCCACCTCCATGGTATGTTTGTGCGCATGCACGTATAGTCTTGGTGCATATTCGCTGGTTTCCTTTCACACACAGCGCGGCCAAATCACCGACAGCGCCTGCATCGCCCGTAACAAGAAACGTCTTGCATCAAGAATAGCGCGGACAACCGGTTATAAACACTGGTCATTATCAACGGATTATACACCCCCACGTGACGCGCTCTTTACCAATAGGAATAGCGAAACTGTCTGAGGTATTTATGAATATTTATTATTGTTATTTTGTCAATTTTGCCGATGTGTAAAATCTTGGTTTCTTTTTATCTAGGTGAGAAATGCTTACTCCAGGTGTACAACATGCTGAAAAATAACCTGGTAAGAAGCACTGGTAAAGTAACTCAGTTCATTAACAAATTATTTTTGGGTTTCAAGCCTGGCTTGTGGCTTTTCCTATTGGACAAGAAGGGATTACTTTTTATGGTCATTAGCTTTTGGCTACAAATGCGTACAGCGTTGATTTTTTAGCAGCATGCATCTCAAAATCCCTGCTGACTTAAACTATGGTCAAGGAGCCTTTTTGCTTCATTGCACCTCCGTTATGGTACAACTTGCCTCTTCATATTCCTGAAAGCTGCCAGTGTACTAACATGTACGTGAGTGTGAAAGCATCCCAATCGTGGCTGAAGACACTAGTACAAGACATTTGAAACTAATATAAAAACAATGGTCTATCTTGGGTTTTAATTTGATTTGCAGGATTGGTTTAAGCGCCATCTGGAAATCCCTCCGGTGTTCCCATCCAGAGATTCCTCATCAACATCGGAGTCTTCTGAGAGTCCTATCTTCTCACTGGACCTCCACACCCCCACCTCTCAGCTCGCCAACTGGCTTCATTTCCAACCCCTGAATGCCTTCAACTTCCTCAATGGGTCCCCGTTCGACCAGACTACCATCGCTGAGTTTCCCTACAACTGGCCCAAACTACTGCAGTGCGAGTTAGGCATGAGCGAGGTGGGGTTCCGTAACTTGCTGTCGCATCGTCATGACATGCAGGAGGACGCCTTCTTGGAGGAGGCAGAGAAGAAGCCGGTGCAGTTACTGAAGATAAAGTATAATCTAGAACCTGGGGAGTTGGTTTGAGGGGAAGGTTAAGTTATTTGATAAATTGTGATGTCGTCAAGCAAAACGTAGTTTTTTATGTAATTAGTAAGGCATCAGACACTATAGTATCAAACATTGTTAGAAACGGCTCCCGGTTTTCGAGAAAGAAGTAATTTTCCACGAATGTGATTTCAAAACCTCAGAATTAGGTTTTGAGGTCTTGAAATCAAGCATCTGAAAGAACACAACTTCGTGTGACAAGGGTGTTTTTCTTTCATTATTATCTCGCAACTTCGACGACCAATTGAGCTGAAATGTTCACAGGTTTGTTATTTTGTGCATATGTTGAGATACACCAAGTGAGAAGACTTGTCGTTGACAATTACCAATAGTGTCCAGTATCTTTAAGTGCAGTACAAGTTAACCAGCACACATTACTGTAAGATGGACAATTTGCGTCAATTCTACTACTAATCCAGTGCTACTGCCAGAACGTTTCATGAAAAAGGGTTAAACTTTCGTTAATGGACATTAATGTCTCATGAAATAAGTATATAATGCTTGTTGAACTTGGAGGATTGAATGGTTAGTATTTATTGTGTTTTAGAAGCTGTAATAAAGTTTAAAGAAAAACTTAGATTTTTCAGTATTATGTTAATAATGTATGAACACAATGTGTATATTTTTGTTGTAATATAGTATGTTCTTTAATGTTTGTTTCGTCCAGCTATTGTTGAAATAAATTGTTAGTAAATTACAACATAAAATGGGAAGAGTTGTAAATAGGCTGCAACAAACGACTTCCCTTGTTTAATTTCAAAAAATGTTGTTGGTTCATAGGCCTAAAGTCATTAATTGAAATGTCATACTCATAAGAATCAAAATGTTGTCATGTGAAAATTGTGAAGTTGAAAAAAATTAGACAAAATTCCATACAAATAATTTTCTTAGATACCAAATGTTTCTTTTTGCCAACCATTACTTTGAACCATGAACTCGATTACCAGGATCTCTAAAATATTCAAAACGATTTCAAATCAATTTTAAATCTGCACACCATTTTATTCAGTCACCTCAACTCAAAGTAGTTTAAAACTTGAACAAGTTCAAAATGTCATTAGCTAAGGTTGCTGTATGAAATCCATAATGAACTTTTTCATTTGAATATTTGAATATTCATGAACCGTCCTTCAAAGATGTTAAAGGAACACGTTGCCTTAGATCGGACCAGTTGTTCTATAAAAAGCCTTTGTAACCGTTTTTTGTTAAAAATGCATTTGGTTGGAAAGATGTTTTAAAAGTAGAATACAATGATCCACACAAATTTGCCTCAAAATTGCGTGGTTTTCCTTTTACTGTGCGAACTAACACGGTCGGCCATTTATGGGAGTCAACAATTTGACTCCCATAAATGGCCGACCGTGTTAGTCGACAACATCTTTCCAACCATATGCATTTTATAACAAACGGTTACAAACGCTTTTCAAAGACCAACTCGACCGATCCAAGGCAACGTGTTCCTTTAATGTATACAAGATGGTGTGTTTTTGTAGAGGAAAGTACAACAATTTGTACAGAAAGAATTTATTTGTGCCAAGAGTATCCTTGTGGTTTTGTCCAAGTGTTTTAATAGTGAGATCTATTTTGAGTACAGTGTACATGTATTTGTAAATCTAGAATACTATAGGCCCTAGTAATTTTTGTTTCTATTTTTCCGTGTGCAATATTGTTCAATATCGAGGTATTTCGAGTGAATAAAGGTAAACACTTCAAGTGTATTGTCCACTTGTTTGGTCCGAGTAATGCATTTCTTACAAACTTGTTGAATGCACCATAGTCCATATAGTAAGTTGATTTGTAGAAACATATACATGTAGATTGTAAGTACTAGGCACAGTTTCAATTTTCATCGAGCTGCTCAAGCAGAAAACATTGCTTAGCAATTTTCTGCTTAGCAAAAATAAGTGGGAAAGCAGTTAGGCTCTTTTCGAAACGACTGGATTTGACTTTGGATTCGGATCAGGCTAGCTTAGACCCGCGGTTGTTTTGACAATTACGCGTGCTTTGCGTATACGCGCCTAGGGTTTCAGACGAGAGAACGGAGCCTGAAGCCGAGTCCAAAGCCGAAGCCGTGGTTTCGAAAAAGGCCATAGACGGTAATCTTAAAATACAATAGGGCGCCCTCTGTTGGTCTAAACTCCATGTAAGGTTATTTTACACCAACAGAGGGCGCCCTAAGTCTTTAGGCTGAGTTCCCGCGAAACCCGAACAGATTTTTTTGCGTTTTGCACAAGTCGTAAGTAAGCGTTTTTATTAACTTTTTCAGACAGTTTTAAGATTTTGTTGTTGTTAGATGATAGATGAAAGGTGTGTTCATGCTCAGTACATTGTTTTTTTGTTGTTCGTTTGTGAAATTTACTAATTGCGGAATGCAGATCTGTGTGTGTGTGTGTCGGTCGTCTTCTTCTGACACTTCGACCAGATTTGTGTACACACTACGTGTAGGGTAGGCATATGTCACACAAACAAACAAAAACAACGAAAATAGGGCACTCACTGCACAGTACATGTTTCCTATTTTCTGAAGGGTTTAATACTTTAAAGTTTAACGGATATCCTGCTACCACTTTTCACTCATTTTTACAAAAAGGGATATTTCATTGAGGTAAATTAGATACTATCTATAGTATTTCGCCCAAAAGGCAAAGTGGTGGCGTGAAACGGAAACTTTTTCTAGACAAAAATAAATAGAGTCGGCTGGTACTGTCGTGTCGGTATTCGGAATTAGGTCTATCCCAGCGGCGGCACCAGCAGACCTGTCACTCAGTTTTTCAGTGTCGGTCAGTGCCAGTTATAATTATAAATCGAGTATACTCGATATTGAATTTTCGTTATTAAAAAAACCTGACATCGACGGACGTTACCCGATCACAGACGGATTTTACTGACCCTCTATTTTTTCCAAATTGTAGGTTAATGCCCCCAATATGCAGTCAATATCACTAGACATGGATGATATCCACGGAGCCAGGGATGGCTACATGAGTGGTGAAGAGTTCCCTACAGTAGGCGGATCTTTACCCCCTCTCTCACCAAATAGAAACATTGAGGATCCCTTCGGTGAAGACAACCCTTTCGGCAGTGGAGGAGGTATGTAGAAACTTGTGACTCTTTTTAATATAAAATTTAAAAGTTCTTTATTGTATAAAATGAACTGTCAGTGTCACTCAAAAAAATATGCTTTTGGGCTGTTTAAAGAAATGGATCATATAAATTTTGGAGGTTTCAGAATACAGTGAGAATATTTCTAGTTTGAAGTTAAGGGTTGCATTTCCAATCTGCTTTTCTTTTTTCCCCATTTGCTGTTACTGACAAACTACACCTCTAATGGGCCGAAATCAAATAATATAAAAATTCAAAGCAATTATTTCTTTGGAAAGTCCTCTCTCTTACCAATCACTGGCATGCTATTCCTACGTTCCATAATTATTTTTTCCTAGAGAGGGAAATCTGAAAAATTGTGTTTAAAAAGCCTGAAAATTCGTAAAGTCTGTACCATGTGAAAATGTTCATTAGCCCTTTTCCTTGATAAAATGTACCTTTTTTCAAGGATAAAATATTATGCTTGACTATTTGTTTTCTCGCTGACAGATTTACCAGGAAGTGATGGAGATAAGGAGAATCAGGGCGATGGAAAGCGCCCTCGCAAGTTGGTTATGAGAAAGCCACAGCCTAAGCTCGATGCCACACGGTATGTTAATCGCATCATTATATTAAAACAAAGTGTAGGAGAGGTACACTTTGTTTATTTATACCAACAGATGCATTCATCTGCAGAGCTTGAGCTTATAAGTTGGGTTCACTAGTAAAGCCAGCAGATGAAAATATGTAAGGGAAACACCTTTATAATCGTGCCAGTCCAAACAGTTAATAAACAAAACATCATCCATGCAAAAAATATAATTGAAAAAGTGGACATGGCACAGTACAATAAAGAACAGGCTTGTGAATCTTGGTTTTAGCGGAAGATTTTCAATGGAAGGCTCCCACCTTTATTTAAAATTCCTGTAAAAATGTTGGTAATGTAAAATAAAAAACACCAATTAAAATATCTTAATTACTTCCAGGCTGTGCTCGGATAGAGGCCTCCCGACCCTGAGTAAACACTTTGAGCAGGTCAAGTTCAAGGGCAAAGGTCACGAGGTCGGTGACCTGAACCGCTTGATGTCCACCATGGAGCACTGGGCTCATCGACTGTTTCCTAAGATGCCATTTGATGAGGTCATTGAGAGAATCGAGAAATTGGGGCGGAAGAAACCAGTGCAGGTATTTTGCTTCAAACCCATCGTTGGGTTACGTCTCATGTGCCGTTTGAATTTAATAATTTTTTGAAATTTTTACTTCTGGGTTAACAAAGACAAATTTACTAGACACAGGATTTGAACCTGTGACCTCCAGATTAAAGTGCCGGCGCTCTACCAACTGAGCTATCTACCTTGGCGGTCTCCCTATTTTTGTCAATATCTTTGTTCGGGGGTGCAAGTCTGAAGCTATTAAACATGTTACTGCTGTATAACCAGGGAACACACCCAAGTTTACAATACACCATGGGAAGTGGTATGGGATACACATTTCGGCGTCACAGCTCCATTTTCAAATATCTCACAGAAGTTGAGCACAAGTCAACTCTTCCCAACTAATCGTTGCGAATTTGTGACCCAAAAATTTGTATCGCATTTCGAGGGAGTATGAACCGGGCTCTACTTTGTTTCTAATCTGGCGGTATGACTTTATCTCCTATGACAGACCTGTATTAAGAAGATTCGTATGGACATGCCTCTCATGGATGAAGACTTCGAGGGAGATGAAGGTAAGAATAGGAGTGATGCTTCTTTATGAAAGGGCAAGGGCACCAAGGCATTTTCTTTTTGGTAAAGGGCTCATCTATGAGGAAATTGTAAACTTCTATAGAAACATGTAGAGGCAACGGAGGTAGTTGCTTCCATTACCTTCCGGAAGCATCAGGCCTGTAAGAATTGTTTTATGCTCTCCGGTGTATGGGTAAAACCAAACAATATTCTTCTTCCCCGATGCAAGTTTAACATTCAAAATATCTTGAAGCTTTTTTTTGATAACAAACTCTGTTCATTGTGCTTTTTCAGATTCATTCTACATAAGTTATAAATTTTTATTGAAGTTGTTCATTTTTCGTTTACTTTATAGAAGGTGCTGGAGATACGAACGTCGCTGGTGATGACGATGATAACCAGGAGATGGATTCCTTCTCACAGCTCGCTGGACCAGCTTCTCAAACCACGGCAAACAATTCCACAACCACTGTGAGTAAATGTTTTACAGACTCCTTGCACATAGACCTTTTGGCAAAAACCCATTGCGCAGGTGCGAACTGTTGAATGAGGTGCATGCTAATCCAAGCCGAATGCACGCATACTGAGTATTTGTGATAAGGTCTTTGATGTCACTAGCACAAAACAGCGCCCTCGCCGAGGTCAAAAGAAAAACATGACGTTTGCTGAGCAGAGTTGTGCATAATTCAATTGTTTTAGCCTGTGCATGCGGCCTGAGATTCTTGCACAACATACCTGCTGGAGCATGCTGCACTAACGTCTATATATATCTGATGCGCCCCCTACCCCAACTAACGTTGCCTCTTTTACCTCTGTAAAAATATTGCATCCGTGGGTTTCACCATTGAACTATAAAATTTATGTTGCCAGTAGTTTAAAACAGCTATATACTTAATTGCATTATATTTTGTAATTTCAAATTTTTAGTTCGCATTACTTGTTATAAATTTCAACCTAAGTTTTGTTTATTATTATT